>NC_092803.1:193265145-193575504 GCF_040954645.1 Diabrotica undecimpunctata
AACTGGGCCGGACATGTCGCCCGAATCAGTGATGAAAGGGAGACGAACAAATTTCTTGAGTGGAGGTCGAGGTTAGACAAAATAAGTAAAGGAAGATCCCTACTCGTTGGACTGTCGATCTCAAGAAAATGTCAAGAAATTAGATGAAAAGTGCTCAAGATAGAGCTTCTTTTTCTTTGGGTGCCGTGTCCGTATTCAGACGTTGGCCATCATCATGCTTACAATTTTCTGAAACCTTTCTCTGTCGGCTGCTGAGCGAAATAATTCTTCTACTGTGGAACCACACCATTGTCTAATATTACGCAGCCATAAAAGTTTCTTTCGACCAATCCATCTCTTTCCTTCCACTTTTCCTTGTATTATAAGGCGAAGTAGATGGTATTTAGGTCCTCTAATTATATGGCCGAAGTATTCTGTTTTTCTTCTCTATGGTGTTTATGAGCAGACATTCTGAATTGATCATTTGAAGAACATCTTCATTGGAAGTGTGCGAAACCCACGATATCTTTAGGATTCGTCTATAGCACCACAATTCGAATGCTTCTAACTTGTTTAGCATTGTGGTTTTTAACGTCCATGTCTCACAACTATACAATAGGATGGACCACACATAATATTTCAGGACCTTCTTACGAATATTCATCGACAGGTTTCTGTTGCATAAAACTGGTTTCCAGCTCATGGAGAAAAGCCTTACGTGATATTTTGATCCTGGTTATTATCTCTTCATCAGAGTCACAATTTACATTTAACCAGCTGCCAAGGTATTTGAAATGATTTACCCCTTCGATCTCCTCTCCATTAAGAGAAATCAGACCTTGATCTATATTGATCTTTCTAACTGCCATCCACTATGTCTTTGAAATGTTGATTTTTAGGCCTCTCCGATAACTTGCTTCACTGACTAGATTTAGTAATGTTTGGAGATCTTGTAAATTTTCTGCAAGAATGGCTGTATCGTCAGCGTATCTAATATTGTTGATTACTTCTCTACCTAGTCTTACTCCCTCTTGTCTGTCATTCAAAGCCTCCCTAAAGATTTCTTCAGAGTACAGATTAAAAAGAGTGGGTGACAAAACACAACCCTGCCGTACTTCCCGTTTGATGGATATTTTTTCAGTCGGACTGTCTTCAATTTGGATAGAGGCTACTTGATTGTAATATAATTATTACAGCAGTCTTATATGTGGTCAAGTCCTGCTGCCCGTAGGCAATCGAAAAGTGTATCGTGTTGTACTCTGTCGAACGCCTTCTCGAAGTCGATGAAATAAACATAAACATTCTTTCGGAATTCACAACTTTTTTGTAATAGAACGCGCATACAGAATAGTGCCTCTCTAGTTCCTAGACCGTTTCTAAATCCAAATTGCTTATTACCCATCCTACTTTTAGAAGGAATACTCGGTTTTGTATAATTCGTAAGAGAATCTTCAGTGTGTGACCCATCAAACTGATTAGTCTAAAATCGCTGCATTTGGTGGGCCTGTTTTTCTTTGCTAATGTTATAAACAGTGACTCTAACCAATCATCTGGTATTTTTCCTTCGTTGTAAATTTTGTTGAAGAAAGTGGTTAAGCAGGCAATGCTTTCCTCATCCAAAAGTTTAAGTAGCTCAGCAGGGATTTGATCTGGTCCAGGTGCTTTATTGTTTTTGGCTTGCTGTATTGCCTTTTTGACTTCCGAATTCAGTATACTGGGACCTCTGTCTAACTGGTTGTCACCGGCAGTATTTGGAGCATTTTCTCTAGAAGCACAAGGATAGAGCACAATCGACAAAAATGAGGGAGGCATATGTCTAGCAGTGGACGCAAAGGGCTGGTTGATGATGACGATGAATCATGATAAATAACCGTTATATTATACAATGTATACAAAATAAACCTTATAACTTACCTAATATTTAATTGTCGAATTTATTTCTCAGAAACCTACAAAACAGACAAAAATATATTTGAAACTTCTAATTTTCATCGCCTATAAAACGAATATTTATGGGAACTCATCATTTAAATTCTAGTGCTACTACGAAACAGATATAAAAATAAAAAATGTAATAATATAATATACTGGAACTTAGGGCTGTAAAACAAAAAAACCGATTCGACTATTATTAAAGTAATAAAGTAAAATCGTACAAAATTAGGTGAGGAAAAAACAAAAGAGAGAAAAGGTACGGTTACCGTCATAGGAAAAGTGAAAAAACAAAATTTTGTATTATGATATTATAATAATAAAATAAAATACTTGGTTTATTTTTCTATATAATATAGTCAGGTCTAGGGCAGCTACACAGCATGAATAGTATCACAGGATTCTGACAGAATTTGTCTTTAAGTTTAAGAAGTATGGTATAATATTTTACTGGATTCCTTCCATTATAATTGTTTTGTTTCAATTTTACTATTAATTTCTTTTTAATTTACTTAGTATATTTTATAGTAAACGTAATTTTATTAAATTAATATTAAATTTTACTATAACTTAAACAGCTAGATAAAAATATTTAGCGCCAATACAGTCTACACTACCAACGTAGTCAATGTTTCAAAACATCCTCTTAACTATTCAACTAATATACTTTTATTTTTCCAGAAAGCTGAATCTTGGATCGTAGAAATGCACAACGTTTTTGTGTTACCTCATTCAAACATTTTACTTGTATGGTTTACTGGAGAATTGGTGCCTACTATAGAAAAAATGGATGATGCTACTTTACAACGAGGAATCGAGTTTACATTTGATAAATTTTTTGGACATATGTTTAATATTCCTAAGCCACAACAAATATTAAAGTAAGTTAGTTAATGAGTTATTGATTGACATATGATTCAGCACACCTGATATCATATTATACTTACCTTTGCCAATACAAACCGGAATAGACAAATTTTAAGTAATATTCTCGTGATAATATTTCTTAAGTCAAATAATAATATTTGACCTGAGGGAGAACTCACATCCTATCTTCTTCACGTGCCATCTCCGCGACGGAGGTTGGCAATCATCATGGCTATTCTGATCTTAGATGCTGCTGCTCTGAATAGTTCAATTGATGTGCATCCGTACCATTCCCTCAAGTTACGCAACCATGAGATTCTTCTTCTTCCTACACTTCTCTTGCCCTGGATTTTCCCTTGTATAATCAATTGAAGTAGGTTGTATCTCTCATTACGCATAACATGCCCCAGGTATTGCAGCTTTCGTGTCTTGATGGTTTCCAATACTTCCATTCTTTTGTTGATTCTTCTCATGACTTCGTTGTTTGTTACATGCTCGGTCCATGATATCTTCAGGATTCTTCTATACACCCACATTTCAAATGCTTCCAACTTTTTAGCAGTCGACTCGTTAAGTGTCCATGCTTCTATCCCATAAAGCAGAGTCGAGAAAATATAGCACCTTGCCAGCCTAACTCTCAAGTCCAATTTTAGTTCTCTTGCATAAAGTACCTTTCTCATTTTATTGAAGTTTGTACGTGCTTTCTCTATTCGAACTTTGATTTCTTTGGAGTAATCGTTTGTGTGATTAATTATTGTGCCAAGATAGTGGTAGTTTTCAACTTGTTCTAAAGCACTACCGTTAATTGTCAGGCTTTCACCATTATTTTGGGTTTTTAATATCCTCATAAATTTGGTTTTCTTGGTGTTTATTGATAATCCATATTCCTCTCCATACTCAACTATCTTGTTCATTAGCTTTTGGAGGTCTCGGAGGTTGTCTGTTATTATGATAGTATCGTCCGCATATCTAATGTTGTTAATTGGTGTTCCATTGACCTTGATTCCTGCTGTTTCTCCCTCAAGAGCTCTTTTCATAATTTCTTCAGAGTATGCATTGAATAGTAGTGGTGACAATACACACCCCTGTCGCACTCCTCTTTTAACTTCGAACTCTTCTGATGTGTGTTCATTAATGCGTACGTGTGCCTGCTGTTTATAATATAGATTTCTTATAATTCGAAGGTCATTGTGTTGTATTTGTTTTGCTTTGAGGATGTCCATTAGCTCTTTGTGGCGGACTTTGTCGAAAGCTTTGTTGTAGTCTATGGAGCAGACGTACATATCTTGGTTCACATCCAAGCATCTCTGGATTAGTACGTTAAATGCAAATAGAGCTTCACGGGTACCTACGCCATTACGGAATCCAAATTGAGTTTCTTCAATATCCATATCAAGTGTTTTGTAGATGCGTTTATGAATGATCTTTAAAAACAATTTAAGTGTGTGAGACATCAGGCTTATGGTACGGTGGTCAGTGCATTCTCTAGCATTTTTCTTTTTTGGGAGACAAATGAATGTTGAGGTCAACCATTCGTTGGGTATGTCACCCGATTGATAAATTTTATTAAAAAGCTTTAAGAGGACATCAATGTACTCATTTTCTATTATTTTAAGGATATCAATAGGCAGTTGATCTGGCCCCGGGCTTTTTCCGTTTTTGGTGTTCTTTAGTGCATACATTATTTCTTCCTTTGTAATTTCTGCACTTGTTTCTCTGTCCTCGAAAGACAAGTCTTGTGGGTTTCCTCTTTCGTCGTCGAAGAGCTCTTCCATATACTCTTCCCATCGTTTTAGTTTTTCGTCAGTCGTTATCATAGTATTTCCATTTTTATCTAAAAGAGTTGTATTGTGGTTTCTTTTTTGCAGTCCTGCCATTTCTTTAACCTTTTTATGTATGTTGAATAGGTCGTATTTGTTCTGAAGATCTTCTATCTCTTTACATTTTTCCTCATAGTAAGTTTGTTTTGTCTCTCTTATCTTTTTTCTGATTTCGTTGTTAATGATTTTGTAATTGTGACTGTCTTTGTTCTTGGCTTGTCTTCGTTGTTCCATCATGCCGAGTATTTCGTCTGTCATCCAATTGTCTTTCTTTCGTGTCGGTTCTTTTAATATCTCTTTGCATGGAGCGAGGAGGCAGTTTTTTAGTGTTTCCCATTGTTCGTTTATCTCGTAAGGGTTAGTATCTAATTTATCAATGTTTTCGTATATTTTCTGTTGAAGTTTGATTTTTATATCAACTTCTTTCAGTTTTCTAACATCTAATTTTGGAGTTCTTTGTGATTTTCTTATACGTTTAAGCTTAAGCGTGACATTAGCGATTAGTGAGTTATGGTCTGATGCGACATCTGCTCCTGGATATGTTTTAACTGATTTGATGGTGTTACGATATCTCTCTTTAATCATTATATAGTCGATTTGGTTTCTTACAACTTTTTCCAGTTTATCTGCTGGTGAGCGCATGTATATAACCGTCTCATTGGTAATTTAAAGAACGTGTTTGTGATTATTAGACTTTGTTCTTGGCAGAATTGTATTAGACGATCGCCTCTATCGTTACGTTCCCCTAGTCCTTGGTCTCCCGTTACTGTTCCAGCTCTTCCTTTGCCGACTTTTGCATTGAAATCGCCCATAACTACCGTGATTTCCCTGTTTTTTGTCATTTTCAGTGCATCTTCAATTTGTTGGTATAATATTTCTACTTCATCTTCTGTTGCATCCGTCGTTGGCGCATATACCTGGATCAGATTTAGTTTTGTATGTGATGTCCTTATTTGTAGTAGTATCACTCTTTCTGAGATTGGGACAAAGCCCTCTATTGACTTGTTGACCTCTGTATCGACAATAATTGCTACTCCACGTCTATGTTGGTTATCAGTGTTTCCCGAATAATATAAGGTACCGGTTCACATCCTATAATTAACTTAAAAAAGAAAGATTTTCTCTTATAAAATATCTGCCCCCACCCCAGTAGACAGGTTGTACTGTCACGAATTAACTGTTATTTGTAAGGGACTGATTTGCCATCATCGGTTCAATCACTGGACAAAGTTGAAACTTTTGTGATGGTTTGTTACGACATTGCAAAAATTTACATTAAGGAATCATCATTAAAGTGAAACCCTTTGGAACTATTTTTTCATATCTCGCAATTTTACAATAAAGAACTTTTACATATTCACCCTTTTTCTAATTTTAGAACAACCTGGTACACAAATCCCCACTTTAGAGGCACCTATTCCTTTGCATCAGTGAACTCTACCGCCCATGATGTCGAAATTCTTCAACAGCCTGTCACTAATTCTATGGGTGTGCCGATTTTGCAATTTGCTGGGGAAGCAACTCACCGAATATATCACTCCACTGTCCATGGAGCTGTAGAAACCGGATTTAGAGAAGCTAATAGAATAATTCAGCATTATAAAAAATCTAACTGTTATTTAATTCTTGAATATTTAGAACTGTTTAATACGAGTTAATTAAAATTGTATTAAGCTTTTTTATATTAAGTGAGTATCCAGATGGAATGTTGCGTTGTCTAGGAATAAGAGAATTTTTCTTTTTTGATGTTTCATTTTTCTGTTAAATTTGTACAGCCAATCTGTTATGATATCCGTGGTCATCCAGGCCTTCTTGTTGTAGTACCAGTCGA
Source organism: Diabrotica undecimpunctata (assembly GCF_040954645.1). Taxonomy (NCBI): domain Eukaryota; kingdom Metazoa; phylum Arthropoda; class Insecta; order Coleoptera; family Chrysomelidae; genus Diabrotica; species Diabrotica undecimpunctata. The sequence continues at coordinate 193,271,575 of NC_092803.1, forward strand.
GTTTTCTTCTTCTTAAAGTGCCTATCCGTTCCGGATGTTGGCGATCATCACGGCTATCTTTACTTTATTTATTGCAGCGCGGAACAGTTCAGTGGTAGTCGTGTTATACCATTTTCGTAAATTTTTAAGCCAGGAAATGCGTCTTCTTCCCGGTCCTCTCTTACCATTTACTTTCCCTTGGAGAATCAGCTGGAGAAGGCCGTAACGTTCTGGATTTCTCATTACATGTCCTAGATATTCCAACTTTTTAGTTTTGACGGTCATGAGAATTTCACATTCTTTCCCCATTCTACGCAGGACCTCCACATTAGTAACTCTGTCAACCCAGGATATACGTAAGATGCGTCTATAACACCACATTTCGAAAGCTTCGAGCCGATTCATAGATGCAACAGTCAGTGTCCATGCTTCCATTCCGTTCAATAGACATTAAAATTTTTAAAATATTTAGTATTTTTACTTTTATCATTCACCAAAGGTTTATCTTTTTCCTCATTTAAATTTTCACAAAATAATCTTAGCATATTTACCCCCATTGTACTTTTCATTACAGAATTTGCATCTTCTTCAGACATTGCTCTTAATTTAATATTATATCTTAAGCAAAACTTGTCAATCCAACCGTTTAAAGCTATAAAATTCGATAAAAACATCTCAGTTTTAAACCAGTTTTTTGTTTCCAATATTTCCACTTTACTATACACCTTTTATAAATCGGCCTTTTTCTTTAAAATGTCACCAACTTGAGTTTTTCCTATTTGAAACTTTTCGTCCAAAACTCAAACAATATAATTATTTTTTTCAGATGCTTCTATCACCGATATTTTTTCTTCTAAACTTTAAATCTTTCTTTCAGTCGAAGACATGATTGTATCAGTCACAGCGAAAGAGTCCATTTGTGTACCCAACAAAGGAGTGGCCATTAGGTACACAAAATAACAAAACTGACCATAATTTTTTATTTTGATTTTTGAAATGTTCCATTTTTTGTACAGGAAACGTAAAAAAGAACTCACTAATCACATTCCTAAACTCATTACATTAACTTATAGAACACAGTGTATTATTTTGATTGTTAATTTATTAGTTATAATAAAAAAAATATAAGTTGCCATCTTTATATTATACTAAAAGAACACTTTAAAAAAAGTTAGATATTTCCAGACATACAAATTTAGACAAATAGTAAAGCAATGCAAAAGAACTAAGAATATTGGAACATGGAACGCCAAAAGCGAGTATTGACCAAAGGTCGCATCAATGCCTAAAAGCGTTATAAGGGACAATCACAGTAGTTTAAGAAATAAGATGGCCAAACAGTGGACGGAAACCATTTAAACAGTGAATTAACACATTTGCCTTTTACTGTATGTGTAAATGAAATAAGATTACATTGAACTCAGGACCATATAATTATAGAATGTATACTATAAGCAGCCAGCCAAAGTACGTGTTAACGAACAGCTGTCACAAATGTCACAAATGAGGAGGTCCTCAGAAGAATGAGAAAAAACAGAGCCAGATATGGCCTCCTACAACCTATCTGGTAAGAAAAATATTTGAAAAGTAGTAAGAAGAAGAACATCTTCGTTAAAAGACGTCAGAAAACAACATTTGTACAACTTTTATGCGCTGTTGCAGATAATATAAAGGTGGCCATGATAAACGCCGGTTGTAAGAAAAGAAAAAAAAGAAGCCTACAGAAATATGTTTACCCGACGAACTACAACAGCTGTAGAGAAGAGAAGAAAAGAGGAAGCACAAAAGAAAAAATGAAACCACTTAAATAGGGAATTTAAATATATAGAAAACCCCAACAGAGAGAAATAATTCAGAGCATTCTATAAGATAGTTAACATCAACAGAAAAGAATTTTAGGCCACCACAAAAAATGTATTGAATGGATAAGTGGAATACTTTAACTAGGCACTTAATATAAAGGAAGAAGAAGAAAACCTGGAAGACTAAAGAGATGAGGTAAGGGGAACAGATCAGAGGAAAGAAGAACCAAAAGATGTGCCAGAAATAAATCACCCGGAATAGATAATCTCTTAGCTGAACTATATAAAGAAGTGACCATGATACCCTAATGACATTACAGCAGCTTATAAAAGTAATAGGGACACATGAATCCTTCTCCAATGATTGAAATATTGGAATACTTTGCACCATAACAAAAAAGGAAAAAGGCAATGAAAGAGCTAAGACTACCAAATCAGTTGATAAATTTAACAAAACTAACTTTAAAAATGTTAAATGTAGAGTACGAATTCAGGAGGAAATGTTTAAACCTTTTAAAACAAATAACGGGCTGTGCCACGAATACCCTCTCTCCTGTATACTATTTAACCTGGCTCTGGAAAAAGTAATATCTATGTTACAAATGAGAATCATTGGTTCGATATATAATAAATCGGTGCAAATTCTGGCCTATGCTGATGATATCAATATTATTGGGAGGACGAAAAACGCTGTACGAACGGCGTATGTAGCATTAAAATAATCACTAATAACCACTTGGTATAGCAAACGACGTCATAGAAGCAGTGAACAAATTTGTATACCTGGAAGCGCTCCGTCACACTGAACATAATACATCGTAGAGATAAACCGCAGAATTTGCACAACGTATGCTATTTTGGGCTCTAACATTTACTAACCACGAAGTGATGCAGAAGAGACAATTGTTAATCACTGGCAGAAAAAAAAATGTATAATCACTTGTTCACAAAGTAAAACTAACATAAATTGTTAATGTATACTAAATAAATACTTTGGTAATTTCTTAATGAAATTGTTTTTTTTCCTTATATAACGCATCAACCACGCAGGGTTATTAGCGTGTATGGATTGTGATACAGAGTTAGAACTTAACAATAGAATATTAACTATAGCAATACATAAATAGAAATAAACCTAGATCTTTACGCAGTAAAATATTAGATTTTTGATATCAGCTTGCAGTCTTTGAGAAAGGCGAAAATATTTTTAGTATTACTGTCTTTTCCAAGAGCACTGTTTAATGTTGATGGTATGTTATACATTTTGCGTTGCACATCGTACTTGGGGCACTACAATGTTTTACCGTTAAGACACTTATCACACTTACACATATCACACACAGGTTTATCAGTACGTTTTAGTAGATAGTCGTGTGTTAACCGAGTATGGCCAATCCGGAGGCGAGTGAAGGTTACTTGTTGTCTTCTATTGTTAAATTTTGGGAATTTTTTATGATTCTTATCAACTTCGTACAGCTTGGTTGGGGAGTTCTTCCATGTATCCTGCCATATTGAATTAATCCTTTCTTTAAAGAATGCTTTCAGATCGGTGTGAAAAACTTTCGTATTCTCTTCTGCGTTTGGGTTAGTAGGTGCATTTTTTGCTATTTTATCTACAACCTCGTTTCCTTCGATTCCAGTATGTGACGGTACCCATATAAAATTAACTTTAATGTTTATATTTTCTGCATGTTTTAGTTCCTTTTTAATGAGAAGGAGTAATGGATGATTACAGTAGAGTTGGTTTAATGCCATTATTGAGCTGAAAGAATCTGTAATAATGATATTTCTCTTTTTATTTTTGTGATATATCAGAACTAGTGCTTTTAGTATCGCATGCAGTTCAGCTGAGAACGTTGTTGTATATGAAGGTAATTTGTAAGCTTCTGTATAATCTGATGAGTAGAGTGCTGCCCCAGTTTCGTCTTCGTTTTTGGAGGCATCGGTGTAAACTTTGAAACAGCTACCATATTTGCTTAATATTTTTAGAAATTCTTGATTAATTTGACTTGCTGGCGTTTCTGATTTGTTTAGGTGCAATAAGCTGGTGTCAGTAGAGGGAAGTCGAATTGTCCAAGGAGGAGGAGTTTGAATTGAGGAGATATTGTAGATATCTCTGGAAAATGGATACCCATTGTTAACAAGTAGGTATGTAGGCGGTAATAGAAAGGGTGATCAGTTCGATTTGAAGTTTGGAAACAACTTTTGAAGCGGTCAGCGAATACGTTGTGTATAACAGGATTATCTTGATTAGACGATACTGCTGCGGCATAAGAAAGACTTATATATTGTCTTCTAAATGCGAGTGGAATCTCTCCAGTTTCCCAGTATAGAGTTTGTATTGGACTTGTGTAGTGTGCTCCTAAGGAAATTCGTAGGCCTGTATTTTGAATAACATCTATTGTTTTTAAGTACGATTTTTTGAAGGAGTTGTAAACAATTGAGCCGTAGTCCAGTTTGGAGCGTACTAAAGCCTTGTAGATATGTAGTAATGTAGAAGAGTCGGCGCCCCATTTTTTGTTTGCGAGTGATCGTAACAAATTTATTCCAGGTTGATATGTCTTTTTTAAATATTCTAAATGTTTCTTCCAAGTTAGCTTTTGGTCAAAGATCGTACCAAGAAATCTAAATTCGTCTACATATTTAAGCTGTTCTCCATTTAAATATAAGTTCTTAGGTTGTATTTGGTGACTTTTAGTAAAACATACTGCTTTGGTTTTGAGGGTATTGAACTAAAGACCACTTGTGAATGACCATTCCTCAATTTGATTTATGGCTTTTTGGACATCATGGTTATGGATGGTTGTTAGGTTCTTTCCTCTACAAAGTATAACTAAATCATCTGCATATAGCCTAGCTTTTACAGGATGTTTAATTTTTGCGGTAATAGAATTCATAGCTACAAGAAATAGAGTAGTGCTAAGGTTCGAGCCCTGTGGTATACCATTTTCTTGATTTTTTGTTGATGAATATACGCCGTCTACTCTGACCTGAAATTGTCTATTTTTTAATAAGTTTGATATGTATTTGAGTATATTGCCTCTAATTTTCCATTCGCTGAGCGTTTTCAAAATTAAATATTTCCGTACTGAATCGTAGACTTTACTAATGTCGAAAAATATTCCAATACAGTGTTGTTTGATTGCAAAAGCCTCATGTATTTATGATTCTACATCAATAAGGTTGTCTACAGTAGAACGACGTTTTCGGAAGCCACTTTGTTCTGGTATAATTAGTTTCTTTGATTCCAGATGCCATATGAGTCTGTTATTTATTATTTTCTCTAGCATTTTGCACATACTACAAGTAAGAGATATTGGCCTATATGTTTCGGGATCTGATTTTGATTTACTTTGTTTAGGAATAGAAATTATTATTGAATTTCTCCAGGATTCTGGAAATACATTTTTCGAGAAAATTAGGTTAAACATGCTGAGTAAGTATTCTTTAGATGGGTAAATTTGTAAGTTTGTATTACAATTTACTTCCAAATATTGACTATCTTTTATCAAGTTTGAGCTACACTAACCACATAATCATCTCATAAAACCATATTAAGAATGTAAGTCACGGCTACTCTACGCGAGAAAAGCATACTATGTTATAAGAAACGTCAACGTAAAGTCCTGCCAAATTCCAACTTTTTCTGATGGTATTATCGGAGAAGCACTTCAACTCGAATAAACTTTTTCCTCTGTAGAGCGGCATCCAGAGCTGCAATTTACCAAAACTTTTTACTTGCTGTTTGTCGAGATCCAACAATGTTCTGATTTTATATGCAAAAGTGAAGTTCGGTTGACTGCGTGCAGCTCCCTAATAAAGGTAAACCTTTTATAAATAAAATGTACACTGAAAATACGAGGGAGATTAAATATATATCGAATTTTACTTTTTATATTATAATACATTTCTGCACAATATTACAGATGTCCACTACCAGAAATGTATATGCGTTGCCAAATCCCTGAACACATAAACATTGAATTGAAGCAATTCATAGAAGTAATGAGACCAAACATGAATTCATTGTAAGTGTCTTCCCGGCTATACTGAATAATTACTTGAATCAAAATTGGCTCGATGAGTGAACAATTGTGTCGGTGAAAAATGTTGATGTTGAGGAAATAAACTTCCAGATTCAACAACTATTACCAGGTGATCTGATATCTTTTAATTAATCAACAGTATTATTAATGAAGACGAAGCCGTAGATTATCTAACAGAATTTTTAAATTCTCTGGATATAGTAGGAATGCCACGACAGAAAACGGTATAACCACTGCTCTGAACCAAAACAGATCGTAGAAATCGTTTGATTTCTCTTTTTGTTTTTAGATGGCGTAGTTACGTCCGTATATAGTTATTTTAATAACTATTGTCTAGGACGGGAGAGATTTTTGTTTTGGTTCAGAGCAGTGGCTATACCGTTCTGACGAGACCTAAGGAGGTCGAAATACGTATAAGCGGTTGTCGCTGCCCTGTATCAAAACAAAAATCTAATACCCTCATTATGTTGAAAATATAAATTATCAATCTGTCTGCTTTGCAAGTTTTAGAAAGTTAGAGAGCACAGTGGTAAATATTTGAATTTACTTTTGCCAAGTAGGAAATCTTAGGATTCCTAGTGTTGTTATTAGATAGCGTTGTAACGTTTCAAATAAATATTTTTATAATTATTGTTATATGACAGGAGAGATTTGGTTTCGAGTCATAGCAACTGCATATTATGTACCTCTGATGAGACCTAAAGAGGTTTAAATACGTGTAAGCGACTTGCAGATGCCCTGCACTGAAACAAAATCTAATACCGTCTTTATGTTTTTGAAAATCAAAATTTTTTGGTGGATTATATCATATGGCTAAAATCAATTTTTTTGGCGCTAACCTATGACTGCTCTTAGGTATGGATTTTATGATATTTACTTAACTGTGTTAAATAATTTGAACAGAGTACCTATTAGTCTTATAAATATAATAAAGCGTGGCCGGGTCCCAAAAATACTTTTTCTTTTCGTGCACTTTTACGATATTCTTATATGGTCATTCTGATATTCAAGGCTGAAACAAATCCAACAAACTCAAAATAATACTGAAGTAGTCTACGTCCATTATCTTAATTTTGTTGGTGCAGAAGTAGTGTATGTCAACATTTATTAGTTCTCATCTCATCTGAGGTGATTTAAATCAAATATACTGAGTGCAGAACTAGCCTATCTGGAGATAGACTAGTTCTGCACTCGCCAGATCGTGGCAGCGTTAGTCGGGTTTTTGTAAATATATTGACAACAACGGTTCTATAATTATTACCATTTGCAGACCACAGACTGTAACTGAAACTGAATTTGTAAATGGACACATTCATAACTTGCCAACTACATCTAATTCTGAAAACATAAAGTCCAGAAAGGAAAGAAGGTCAGAAGACTCATGGCGTAAGAATGAGATTAAAAGTAAGAGGAATAGGGAAAAAGAGTATACTGAAGAGACAACAGAATGCAAGCAAGAGCAAAGAAAGCTTTGTGCAATAATTGTAGGTTTAATTATTGTGTTGCAAAATTTACAGAAAAAAAACGTACTGTGACATTGGATACTTTCTGGAACCTAGGCAACATTAACCGTCAGACGGATTTTATTATAAATAATGTAGACGAGAAGCCTATTATGCGCTCGAGAGTAAGGAATAATAAAACTGATGACTGCACTAATGATGCTGACGATAAGGATAATAAAGAAACGTCGACAGGTAGTAGTAGAAAACAATCACGTAGGTCTTACTTCTATTATCTTTGTATTTCTGAAAAGAAGAAAAGAGTTTGTAAGATGTTTTTCCGGAATACATTGTGTCTTTCATATCAAATGGTAAAAACTGCATTTTCCAAAAGAGATAAAATACTGAATACAGTTGGCAAATATCAAAGAAGAACAAATGTGCTACAAAATTATCTGACAAAAAAAGGCAATTATTAGATTCAAATCTAAATATAAAAAAATGTATGATTTATATAAAGAAGACTGTATGAATAAAAATATTCAACAATTCGCTAAGTTGTGAACGTATATCTTTATTCAACACAAATTTTAACCTCGGATTCTTCAAACCAAAAAAGGATTTGTGTGACCTATGCGAAAAATATAAAAACAGCAATAAAGAAAATAGAGAAATAAAATGAAAGATTTAATTGAAGACCATTAGAAGAACAAGATTCTTGCAAGAGAAACAAAAGAAAAATCAAAAAAGAGATGTAAAAATGATGATACCTTTTTTTGCAGCAGATTTTGATATGCAACAAGTTCTTTAAACGCCACATTTAGATGTCTCAGTGAGTATTTATGATCTTCATAAAAAAAAGGTTATTACTACACGTGGGATAAGACAAAAGGGCAGAGAGGATCCAATGATGTAGCTTCCTGTGTTAAAAAAATAATAGAAGAAAAAGCTCTGAAAGGAAAACAAGAAATTTGTTTTTTTTTCTGACATCTGTGGTGGACATCATCTCAACAGAAACATTGTCGTTAAATATCTTGCTGCTAAATAATATAAGATTAAAATTTCCCACTTTTCCTTGGAAAAGGGACATACGTGGTAAAGGTACGTGTCATAATGGTTTTTGTGTGTGATGTGAATTTTATCAGAATTATTAATGAACGTAGGAGAAGAAGAAAAACTTTGTCAGTACATAATGACCTGCAAATGTTAAATGCTGAGAGTTTACCTATTAGTAGGAAGAAATTACAGGATTTGAAATATCTATGTAAATCATTGGTCATTCCGACCGGATACCATGACTTCTATTTAAATTTAAGTCGTAAGGGAACTTAATTTAAGAAATCACTGTTTTTATAATTTATTTCGTATTCAGCTTCATATTATTAAAATATTGTATTTTTATGAACAGTAGTAATTTATTTAATCATTCCTTCATTCGGTTTACCTAAGGTTGATCTGCACCCCCCAAAAGACAAACTCCAAATTCAAAAAATTTGAAAAAATTTGAGAAGGTATATGTGACGACTAGAAGTATTTTGACAACTTTTAAGCAAACTTCATGTTTTCGTTTTTGAAAAAACTCAAAAAAACTACTTTTTTCCAAGTATAAAGCGGGAAAACCAAACATAGGATTTTGTTAATTTTTTTACAGCATCAAGATATAATTATAAGAAATACTTATGAATTTTTTGAAAATTTTTGAATTTACAGTTTTGTCCCAATAGGAAAAAATAATATGTTTCGGCTTATAATAAAGTTATCTGTAAGAAACCGAAAATTTTTTTAATAACAACATAATATATATAAAACTGTAAAAGTGGAAAATATTTGCAATAAAACGTGTAATATTTTTTCCTAAACATAATATGAAAAATCTCGTTAAACAAGAATTATGTCTTGAACTGCTGCCTTCAAATTGTAATATAGGGAGATGGCTCCATCTGAAACAATGGTAGTATTTATCATCGATAGATAGCATTACGTTCGGCTTCGAAACGCTTCAAACGAAATACCACGAAAACGTCATACCAACAGGGTTGCCGTATCAATTACTTTGTACAAAACTTTGGCAGATTATAACAAAATTTAATATAAATGTTATCGGTTTGAGTTTTGAACCGGTCATGCTGATACTTACAGAGTTACACAATAGTAGATACTGCAACTTTTATTTTGAAAGTACGATATTATAAAATTTACACTTTATAAGTAATATATCTATAAAAAACCTATTTAGTTTTACAAAACTATTTAGGAATTTTTAAGTTAATTATTTTAGTTTTTATAAACAATAGTGCTCCTTGCATAACCAGTGGCCCACTAACAATTTAATAGCAACTGCGTGTTCTTGTAAAAATGAAGAATATTTTAAGTGTAGAACTAGCATAAGTCCAGATTAACTTCATCTGCACTAATAATTCTGATGCAGCACTAGTCTATGTCCACCCAATTTTTTATTAAATCAATGAAACAAAAAAAATTAGTTTTATAGTAATGTAATAGTTTCTGAATGAATTGAGAAGTATGCACAAAGTAAACGTTTGAAATCTTTGAAAAACAAAATAATGGAAAACTAAACTTCTGAAAAACTTCAAATTGCTCTCCTGAAAAGTTGTGATTTCGGATATAGACTAGTTCTGTTCTAAAGCAGCGCAATGTCATTTTAGTACAGCCGTTCTTAAACCGGTATAAACAAGAAAAATTTAATATTTCTGTAATACACAATCTTACATTTTCAACACAAGTGTGTGTCTAATATTGAATAACCATACTACCATTTATTATTTTGAACTGGTCTACTCTTGTTTAATCTTCCAATATAACAATTACAATATTTCCAGTTTGCTCATACATTGTTTAAAAGTATAAAAAGTTAAATAGAGGTGTGCTACAAAATATCTTCCAACAATTTAAATAAAAATCTCGTTCATTATGAGATTCCATTGATTACAAGACCGTTATCATATTCCATTTTTGTTAACATTCAAGATAAAATTAAAAGTTTTATTTTTGTTTCAGTGTATACAAAACCCAAAATTATTTCAATATTCTATGCAAAGTTGGAGTTGCGGTAACCGCAACGTAGGCCTTCCTATAAAGATAAACTTTTTTTGAGTTGGAGCCTGTTAAAGGGACCGCAATCCGCGCTTGTTAGAGGGTAGTGATAACAACCCTTTATTTCTCTAATTGCTTTAATTTCAAGGAGCGAAAGTTTGCGAAATGTACCAACAGCACTAAGGTATATTAAGATATTTACTTTTTAACATATGTATTACATAATATAATGTAAATAATAGTAAAAGGAATTTGATTCTAAACTTAGTAGTCAGTAAATACTTCCACAAGGAAACTTAATTTAGTTGACTGTATCCCAGGAATCACAAAAAAAAATATTTAAAAAAATTTCTGTACAAGAAATATATTATAATACATAAAAAACCTATCTGGCTGCATCACAGAAAGTTTTAGGGGAAAACATTTCATCATCAGTGCTATCCTTAAATAAGTATTACTACTTTAAATAAAGCAAACGTGAAAGTTGAAATTTTTACCAAGGTTTTAACAAAAACGTAGTTTGATACTTACTGGATTTGAATGTTAAACTCACCAAATACTTAAGACAAGACCATTTTAATGTGATTCAATTAATTTTAAAATAAATTTTTGATGTTTAAAAAAAATGTGGCTAGTTATTATTTTTTTAAATGTTCTTTTATCTGCTATACCAAAAGAAAATTACAACTTGTTCCTTAACCAAAAAAATGTTTCCCTCTGCTAGATACCAATTTGTTGGTTTTCTACAATTTATTTTACCATACACATTTAAATTAACAGTTAAATCATTACTAATTGAAACTTTACACAAAGCCAATTAAAACTTCTACAAGTCTCAGGTGTTGTCTTTCAACATATACAAGCCCCTTCCCATATCAGTTGGCCCACCTATGGAATTTGCAGTTTTAAGTCAATTATCATAAACAAATTATACTCTGCATGTTTTTATAAGTTCTTCTTTTTCTTCTTCTTCCTTTTTGTATGTAGGCTTTAAAGCCTGTTTCTTCGTCAATATTGGCCTCCTAAATTGTTTAAATTATCGCACCATCTTTTTCTTGGTCTGCCAATACTTCTTCGTAATTTCGGTGACTTATCTCGACTTATTCGTACTATCCTATCCTCTGCCATTCTACTAATGTGTTCATTCTACTTCTGTTTTCGTTTTGTCGCCCATCCATTTATGTCTTCTATGTTGCATACTCTTCTTATGTTTTCGCTTCTGTTCCTATCTAACAGACTTTTCCCTGATATTCGTCGTAGTATTTTCATCTCTGTTGTTTCTCGTAGTTGTCTTGTTTTAGATGTGTCAGGTCTTGTCTTCGCCGTGTATGTTAATATAGGTCTAATTGTAACGAATATTTTGCCGACCGCATAAGGTATTATTGTAGGGGTTTGAAAATTGGGGGCAGAAATTATTGGGGTAGAGATAGGACAAGAAAGAGCTGGGTCATGAATGGCAAGTCCTGGCATTTGGTTTTCACCTCTGGCTGCGTTAAGTAGTTGAGTTACTGTGACCAAATGCCCATCTTGGTAGTTAGTATTCGCCTCTGGTTGCGTTGAGTAACTGAGTTACCGTTGCTAACTACCCATCTTCCTGTCTTTTGTTTTCCCTTTTTTTCTTTTTGTTTCTCCTGAAGAAGCTACATACAATTGTAGCGAAACGTCGAGATGAACCCACTTTTGGGTCACTCACAAATGACACGGTCCAAACCCGGAAGACGAATAAACTATAATGGCAAGATGGTTGGATTGGGGCAACTACAAAGATGAAGCAAAAGGAGATAGGAACTTTTTTAACAAAAGAAATAAACAAAATGGTTTGGAGAAAAAAATTACACATTTATTGTTGTCTCACCACAAACAGTATAGACATAGACAATAACAAAAATACTTTAGTAATAATTACAAAAGTAAATACAAAATAACAAAGAAACACTATATCCGTGTACAAACTCTTGAAGTTGGAAATACTACAAAAACTTACAATTGTTAATGGGCGACAATTTGTAGCAGAAATAATTTATTACAAATGAAAAATTATCTTTAAGTAAAACTATGGATAGAGGTTAACCTTCTTTAAAAAAAAACCAAAACAAAATCTCAAATATGATTAGATATTTACCAGATGTCAAAAATAATAAAGCTAGTTGTCATAGGTCAAAACTAAATCTTAAACGGAGACAATTAAAATGACAGCCTAGCCACACCCTAAGATCTTCAATTTTAAATATTACAATTTCTTTACAAACTCTTATAAAAGCTTTTATTATTAGAAAAATCTCTATTTTTACTTTAAAAGTTCAAACAAAAAAAATTACCTGGATTTCGCAAAAATATACTTTAAAATTTCTGGGGTTGGAAACTGGACTTACATTGGACTTTAGAATTTCTGCCACACAAAAAACTGCATCTCATACTGAGAATTATGTTCTAAAACGGTTTCTTAGTTAGGACAAAGCAAATTTGAGGTTGAAATTGGCACTGGACGCAAACATTGGACTCGACTTTTTAAAAAACAGGAATAGGTACAACTGGACACAATGGCAACATGTGGTTATCCATCAAAATTGTTGTAGACGCCGTTTTACAAATATCTCAGATGAGAGACGGCTTACAACAAAAACCAGTGGTTACTCTTATCTACTCAGACACATTATGTTGAGTAAAACTCACTATTTTCAACAAATTTGCCAGTTTTTTTTTTTTCGAATCAACTAAAAGCGTCTGCTTACAATGGCCAACATTTTAAACCTCCTTTAATAACACAATTAACTCCTACAAAACTACTTAGTTTTGTGGCAAACAAACTTACCGATAGTGAGTAAATTCTTAAAAATCATTCGCTTAACTTGGTATAAATAAAACACTAACAGGAATATTTATTTGAAACGCAGAATATTAAGCGGCTTCGATCAAAAGCAAATACCAAAGAAATATGCGTCCGTGATATATAAACAAACTTAAAATGGTTTATATCAATTCGGCGAAGCAAAGAGGAATTGAAAAAGTTTTTCGGTGTTTTAACTTGTACGAAAGGAAATAGAAATACACTGAAATTATTCTTATGTGTTTTAATACATATACGAGGGGATTTCAATATACACCAAGGAATTTACAAATGCTACATAACTACTGCTTTACAGGTTCTTGTTTTTGTGTCTTGTCTTAGGTGTTTGTTCTTCCAGATTGTGTCATTAAGAGATGAGTTAGTGCCGTAACTAGTTATATCTATTCCCAGATATCTAAACCTTGATTCCTGCTTTATTTTCCCATCAATTTCGATTTTACATCGTCGTGGGTATTTAGATGTGGTCATACATTTGTTTTTTTCTGCTGATATTATTATAATGTATTTCTTGGCTGTTGTATTAAAGATCTTCTGTCTCGGCGATTAATATGGCGTCGTCTGTATAATATAATATTTGGATTTCTTTGTTCCCGATTCTGTAGCCATTACCTTTGTATTATTTCGTCCTGTAGATATTATTTTGTACGTAAGTTCTCATACGTTTTTCAGTACCCTTTTGTTTTTTTAGTTATTTTCAACAATAAAAAAAATTAACTAAACCCTGGCTATGCATTCACGTATGTCAACATACGTTGATTTTTTTATAATTACGTTAAATCCAGAGGTAGCTATGGAAAAATAATATCAAAACAATAATATTGTCAGTTCATGTTAAATGTGTTTTGTAATATTGTAAAGGTTTTTGCCGTTTGTGCATTGTACAATGGGTCGAGGTAAAGTATCGATGAGAAAATTTTTTAATTCTGAAAAATCCAATTCGTAAATCGCGAATATGTTTGTCGCAATTGTCACACTACAGTTAAAAAAGTATATTCAGAAGATACAAAACTATACAGAAATTATACTAAAAAGACTAAAAAGTTCTACGTTGTAGAACTATATTGGTTTTAGTATGACTTTGTAAAGCAGTATTTTGTTCTCCAATGACAGTTGTGACTTTCTGCCAAGTAACCAATTTATTTGATTTAATATATATGTTAAGCTGAGTTTTTTGGCGTCAATGCGTTGCTTTCAGGTCAGTTTTTGGTCCAAATGCAACCCAAGATATTTCACAACGTCTAGCAGGAATGGGGGCATTGTTTAGACAAACATGTCGACAAGTGCATCTCCTTGTTTTAAATGTAATTTACGCTTATTTTTCGTTATTGGCTTTAATTTTCCATTTTGTCAACCAATTTTCTATTATATGCAAGTAATTTTGCAGCTTTTCAGATGCTATATCTGGGTCTTTGTCTGAAACTAAAACGGCTGTATCATTGGAAAAAGTCGCCACTGTAACTTCATCTGTAATAGGTATGTCAGCAGTAAAGATTAGGTACAGCAAGGGACCGAGGACACTTCCCTGAGGAACTTCGGATTGGATTGAGTAAGAATTTGAGAAATCATTATTGATTTTTACTTGGAACCAACGTTCGTTTATATGGGACTTCAGGATAAGATACATATTGCTAGACAATAAATATTTTAATTTATATAGCAAAACATTGTGCCAGACTTTGTAAAAAACCTGATAAGTATCGAGTGTGGCATACAAAGTCTTTTTTTTCCAAACTTTTCTTGATTTTATTTACTATTCTATGACACTGTTGGATTGTTGAATATTTTTGAAGGAAACAAACTGATGTTCAGGTATTATGTTCTCGAGTAGTACAGTTTCGGTTATTCTATTTAGCAGGAGTCTTTCAAATATCTTGGACATCAAAGGTTATTAAAATTTAAAATAAAAAAAAAGCTACAGGCACTCAACATTCTTTTAATAGAGAAACTCCGGAAAATATAATCGAGAAAATTCTAGAAAGTAAAGGCAAGTGGAAGGTGATACAGAAAGCAATAAGGCGTAAATTATGATATTAAGGAAAATGAAAAAAGACAAAAGCAATGCGAATTAGCTAACTGAGAGAAAAACATAGAGTAGGCCAAAGTAATCTGAAGTTATGTCAGAAATGTTACTTTCGGATGCCTAATACGTAGCAAATAATACTTTTAGTAGGCACGACAGGCATGTAAGTCCCACACTACCTGTGGTAAGTTAATCATCAGGTGTGTGTAACTGCAGTTCTCATCTACAAAAAAAAAAAAACGTTTTTAACGTAAACTAGTAACACTAAAACCAAATTGGGTATGAATTAAAAGCCAAATGAGGCACTTGCATAGATAAATATACATTAATGTATACAAACTACATATCAGAAATAATCAAACTTGTAACATTCTAAAAATATTTATCCATTAAATTGATTTTTTATTAAGTTTGGTTTGGAATAAAAATTCAGTAATATTATTTTCCAGTGAAAATGAAGTAACACCAACAGATTGAATTCAATTTGGGGATTTGGATTTCATCAAATTATTTTCAACCCTTCCCATTCGTTCGGCTTGTATTTTCAGAATACTTCACGAAGTTTTAATTGATGAGATTAGGTTTTGTATAAAACCGGATCAATTTATTTAAAATCCAAATAAATTTAGGCCTGAAATATATATAATATAATATAATATACACACATACTAATATATTATGTGTGGGATCAGGAACAAATTATAGTTCTTTGTATTTTTCCAATCCCTGTCTAGTTATTCCCTATTTATGTTGGCCAGATAATTTCGCTGATCTCAATAGGGTATTAGATATTATCTAAAAATGTTATAAATTTTAAAACTGACCCTATACTCAGTTACCAGTCACACTTTAACATTGTAAATTACCTTCACAGCTTTCTGTTTAAGCAGAAAATTTACAAACCTGTCCGTAGCAAATTTTTAAGGGTAATGTTGAACTTATTTTTAATATGTTTTATGGGGGATTAAATTTTTATAATTTTCATTTGTAACCTTTCTTTATATATTTAGATGAAAAAATTTTGTTTTATCTAAAAATTTAATAAACTTGTATAGTTTGATGAAGCCAAATACATATTAACTAATTCAAAAATGTTTTTTGATTAAAACAGACTTGTTGATATAAGTTAATTAACATAAGTTAACCCATTTAATCCCACGACCATTTTACAAGAAGTGGTAGACGTTTTGTCAAAGCGATATTCGAAATATGAACGATTCCTATTTTTTCATATATATTCATATTCAATTATTCAGCGCAATATGTATTATTCAAATAAATAAATTGTTAAATAAACGATCTAATTTGTAACAATTTTTTCTCAATTTTTTAATTTTTTTTTGGAATATTTGTAGTAATTTTAATGGTAAAACATAAATATTAATAATTTTTACTATTTTACTTATTGATTTATTATTATTTATTGATTTAAAAATTTTTAAGCAAAACATAAAAAATGTTTTTTATTTTTAGAACATACTAATTATTAAATACGGAATCGAAATCGAAATCAAACATACTAATAAAAATAAAATAATTTTTAAACTGTACAACCGATCGCTTTGAAATTTTAATCATACCTTAAACACCCCCTGAAGCCATATTCCGTGCAATATAAAGGTTTATATTTTTAATTTTCAAAAACTTAATAACATTTATAAAGAACTAAAATTTCTGAATTATTTTGCAACTTTCTAAGCAATAAATAAGAATAGAAACATTAATATCATCCTGAAGTAGGTCAAAGGATAATAATATAGTAAAATCATCATGAAGTAGGTCAAAGGATATAGCAGGAATAAAAGTAACCGCATTGCTGAATAATTAGCTAGGAAGGCGGCAGGCCTAAGACTCTTAGGACCTGGGGATCTGTTTGGTTGTTCAACTGCAACAATCGCCGAAATTGAAGAAGGGAAAGGATAAAGACTTGCTAGAATAATAATAAGTAACCTTGAAAAGTCAGCATCAAAAAAGTACTTGAGAATGACCAGGAAAAAACAATGCTTGACAGTTGGTTTTTAACTGGTCATTGTCAACTAAGCAAACACACTCACACACTGGGGCTAGTAGACACACCTCTATTCAGGAAGTGTGAACGATAAGACTTAACTGTCCTATGTGATGTCTTGTAATGTAAATGCCGGGAGTTATCGTTAATACGAAAATACGCGTTCGGTGAGCACTAACCCATATCTGCCCACATAAGGGAGATGTCACCTGGTGAGTTGTAAACCTTTCTAAAAATGGCCGGATGGACAATGAGCTAAGGACGACAGCTCCCTGGAAGGCTACACAATGAACCAATTGTGGCCTAAGTACTACTGTGGGACTTAACTTACCCTCCCAACTCTACAGATACAAACATCTTGCATAACTACATCTTGACTACTTCGGAGAGGATTGGTAAATATATATTAATTTGTGATGTATCGTATTTATTTACTACTATTAATGGATAACTTATAATAGATAACATTACTTATCTACTTAATTATTATATGTTTACATCTTAAATTAGGACTACTGACTACGAATGAATTACTATTATTCAGTGACCCCAATTGCTCTCTGTTTACCTTTTAATAACATCAGAATTCTATTAGAAATGGACTCATTACTAGACCAAATATGTTTTGATTCTTATTGTTTCCACTTCGGAAATCATTCAAAATACATTCTAAAAGATTAAATTGTGTCTTATTCCCATTAAAAGTAGTAATTGCACTAAGATGGCACAAGAAAATAGCTTCGGAACAATCTAGCCGAAAGGGAACATACCTACTTACCCTTGTATCTTTGGTCAGACCAACACGTAGTTACTTTTTGGAGTAATAGGTTTTAGATATTTTTCAACCAATTTCCAAATAATTTTCAAATATAAAACTTTATTGATATAAGAATAGTTTCCATTCGAGCCGGCTCTGTTGTAAAATGGCATTCGGAATTATTCATTTGTAAAATAAATGTGAACTAGAAAGGTCGGATAGTGAAACCAGAAATAATGTAACTGATATGAATACCGCTCGCTTCGTCATGTATACATTGTCAGCAAATCATTCCTTGCTTATCATTACATTTCTCGAGATTTCTTTTTATTTATAACAGATATTGAATTTTCCTATCTGATGGAAATAGGAAATACGATTTCTGTGACGTGTATGTTATCTTGTATCACTATTCGTTTCTCGGAAAAATAAAAAAATACACGTGTATCTGTTTCTAATATTATCGCACTGGGTCTTGGAACGGAAAAACATTTTATCGTCGGACTAAAATTCATGAGGGATAATTCAACCTAATGTTTTTCAACTGATAATTTTATCACTTAAATTAAATAAAAATAAAAACAATTTTTAACCCTTATTGTCCCAGAGATACTTAGAAGTACCAGTAACTGGAACCATCCTTACGTTTCAGATATTAAAATCATAGAGATAATACTTTTTTAATGAATGGAAGATCCTAAAAACATTTTTTGATAAATTTTAAACAATTTAATTTTCATAATTGATAAAACAGTTCGTTCACCTAAATTATATTTAAAGTATTTCTCTTGAATTTTTTCTTTTTGCCTTGATATACTTGAAATTTTTTAACAGTCAGTTACGACAGAATAACATTAGAGCATATTCGCTCCGTGCGTGACCATGGTAGGGGTACTTTGAAACGATCCAGCGTGCGTAGCGGCGAAATATGACACAATTGGACCTACCTTTTTACGCATAAATTTTATCAAAAATGTGTGCAAATACATGTTGCGTATTTAATTGTGCTAATAATGGCAAAAATAGTGAGTGTAGTTTTTATAGGTTCCCAAAGATTACATATAAATTAGAGAAAAGAAAAAGATGGATCCGTGCTATTATTATGAAAAAGTTAATATCACATAACTTCATTTTTATGCAATTGAAATAGGAAAAATTTAAATAATTTACCTGAAATAATATTTTATAAGGCTTTAAGCTAACTGCAGAGTGCCTGATGACTTTAGTTTTTATATCATAACTTTTACTATAACTGTTTTTAAATATATGCTCTTTCACGTGAAAAACTTGATTTGCCAGTACTAGATTTTTTCCGTTCTTTTCCGTTTGTGGTTAAAAAGATATATTATGATGAATTTTGAGAAACCCAGTTTTTAATACTACATTTATGTTGTACATAAACTGAAAAAATATAATTAAAAAGTTAATTATTAATAATTGTCAATTTCGCATGTATTTAACAATGTCAAACATATGTCATATGTTTAACCTGAAAATTGGTAGGTCCAAAACTGTCAGATGAAGGCGGTAGGTGTCGCGTCAGTCACGCACGGAGTGAATATTCTCTTTTTATCGGTTTCATTGGATTATATTGTTAGATGATCGATCTTTAAACTTTACAATTGACTCGTCGCCACACATTTTCTGCCCACCACAATAATTACCAAATTGAGAATTTAGACAATTCAGTATAGGTTTAATTTTATATAACCGATGGGTATTATTTTTTGGTATTAACGAGTTGTTGTTTAAAAATCTTAAAATTGTCTGTAACCTATTCCTTGGCATAGTTTCTGCAACAAATTAAGCATACTTCTTGACTAGACTTCTTCTTACTTGGACATATTTTATATTCTATTGTTTTCTCTTTTGTGTAGCATAAAGGTTACTCTGCTAAGTTTTATCTTGTATGCTTTGATCTTAAAGTTTAACAAAAACATCTAAAGCGGTCTCACATTTTCTAAAATGAACTTCTTCTTAAATACAAACAGCTTCTGTATATTGAGAAATTTCTGTGATTTTTTCCAATTTACTCAATTTTATTTTTAGATATTTAGGTTCCATGTAGCTATCATGCTCGTGATCTTGATGTTCATTAGGTACCTGAATTTGTCGTTAGATTGGTCATCAAGAACTAATTTAATGTTTTCATTATTTGCCTCTTCTTCTCGATATATTTGTAAACCTATTCCAGCAGTAGAAATATCCAGCTCATCATCGACATCTGATTCAACATCAAAATTTTCTGCATTATCTGATAGGGCTGCATCAAAATCATCATTTTCTATAAGTTTTAACAATTTGAAAATTAAATGTCTGAAATAAAAATAATGTATTACAATTATGCCCAACGGTACTCCAATGAAACCAATGAAACAAATATCATTTTTAGTGACAGAACATTATGATGTTTTGAGATGTGGGTTTTTCGAAGAATGCTGAAGATCTCTTGGACAGAGCACGTGACCAACAACGAGGTGCTAAGAAGAATGGGTACTGAGAGAGAACTCCTAAATATTGTAAAAAACGGACATATTTACAGAGGAAAAAAATACAACTTCCTACGACTTATAATGGAAGGAAAAGTGAAAGGAACAAGAAGTCCAGGAAGAAAAAAATGCTCCTGGTTGAAGAATGTAAGAGACTGGACAGGCATGGACACATACGATACTAAGAACAGCTCAAGATAGAGAGCAATTTGCTGTAGTTATAGCCAACCTTCAGTAATGAAGAAGGCACCTTAAGAAGAAGAACATTCAAAACCATTTAAAAACATTAATAAGTAATAAGTTAAACAAAAAAAACCTACTTACCCTCCCATTTTTTATAAACAAAACACTGTAGACGTTATTTTAACAATATAAAATACACTTTGAAGGAAGCACTTATAGACAGCCCTGACTACCATAACAACGATACAAATAAATAAAGAATTCGCAATGCACTGCGCATGACAGTAACTACTACCAATGAAATCGCGTTTTTCAAAACTAGACTTAGATGTACGGCTAAGAAATAATCACTCAAAGCTAGGTGAACTAGTTTTAAAGTAAAATAAAGTGTTACTTACCCCCTAAGCTATTGGGATCGACTCCCCAAGCAAACATGCTGCTATTTCTTTTTTGTAATTTAGCATCTAAAAAAATTTAGGGACCTCTCGCTTGTTCTTACGCAATGTGTCAACTAACGTTATACGGTGGTTGTGTACCAAGTCATTAACCAAAAATACAGATGTAAAGTAATTATTCATAGTCAAATTTTGTCCAGTACCAATACAATTTTTTAAAAGTCTTGTTAGAACACTATGAGCATCGTTCTTTAGTTCATATGGACCAGTTGGTTGTTTATCTGCATAAATTGCAACGGTATGTGTATAAAACATTCGAGAGTCTACAACAGCGAAGATTTTTATGCCATATTTCGTACATTTATTTGCAATATATTGGTGGAACTTGCATCTCCCTCTGAAACTCTCAAGCATCTCATTCACTGTTATGTAAGTACCCACCGAGTAATGCTGTAGAGACTTTGCAACAAAGTTATCCAGAACGTATCGCATAGGTGCCAAATGATCTTCTTGTACTCTTTTTACTCTAGATTCAATATCATCAAACCTAATAGTTTGTACCAAAGAGTACAAACGGCGTTCTGACATAGTAGCATCAAAGTATTCTGGGGCCGTTCCGTCCGTGCTCCAAAGTTCTGAAGTATTTAAATGTTGGGCTCTTTTTATACCAGCAAGATATAAAAGCCCGACAAATGCACTCATTTCATCAAAATCTGTAGGACAGTAATGTTTTTCGTTTCTGGTGAGTCTAATTTTTTAAGTTTCTCAATAGTACAATGTGTAATATATTGAATGATTTCATCCGAGAAAAAAAGTTTCCAACAATCCAATATTGTTTTCGCTTGTTTTGCAACACCTTTTACACCTGGTATAAATGTAACAATATTTTGAGGGCTGGTTTTTCCAACTTTGTTTTGATTTTGGTGCACTAACCATTTAGTACCATCTTTACCAGTATAATAGGGGCCACTTCTTTCAGATCTTACTAAATTTGATTGTGTAGAGGGGGAGAATGTACTTATTCTCTTTATATATTTCGTCACTTGAGAAAGCGGCCTCTGAAACATCTGTGTCCGGTTGATCGACTTCATCTTGTTGCATATCATCTTCTATAGCCTTCCAAAGAAAGGGCTAGTAACCATTGCTGTTCCCTCTCGTACGCCATCACAAACAACAACAAAGTCCAAATTTAGTCTAGCTCACAAAAAATATTTTAATATAATTCAAAATTCGTAACCACGTAGTCAGTACTGCGTTAGATTTTTACTAACATCCCGACACTGACAACTTTCATAGCGCACTGAACAGATTCTTGTTGATTTCAATCTAAATTAAACATGGGAGTGACTAGACAAAACATTAAAATTAATAGTGAAAATAATGAGTTAAGATTTTTGAAACAAAACGCGTACGGTCGTGATTTCTCAGTTTATCGCCAAACTACCAAACACCTACCACTGTGCCGACATGAGCGACATAGCTACGCGCCATAAGATCAACACTGCATACTAACTGTGGCTTTTATTGAATAGTAATAGAAAATTAAGTGTATACATTTAGAGTGGAACGACTTGGTGCACATCCATACAACACAATAACAGCGAGCACGACACAATGTAATTCAACGATGCCGCAGAAACAGTTCTTCTGTGATCTTGGAACGAGCTACATGCCTCATATTTCCAACATATTTTTATTACTCTTCAAAGAAAAGCTTATTCAGCATTTAAAGTTCAATAACCATTAGTCGAATTCAGTTGACACAGTTATAAACCAGTATGACGTGGTCAACTATCCTGCAGAGTCTTTAATTCATTCAAATTACCATCCCACGATGACAGTTATCATCCCACGTAATATTATTCAACCTCACCGGTGCAATGAAACAAGACTGACTCTAAAAAAGCCAATGAATAATAGCATTGAGACAACGATCATCAAAAGAAAATACAAAGAAGATGGTGTCTTGATCCGGTATACCGATGATTCCAACGGATCTGCAATTTTCCTTGCACTTGACTTCTGCAATAGCGATAAACAAATCGCAAAGATAGTCGTGGAAAGTCTACGGAATCAACTTGGAGATTCCAATTTGCTCATTGACATATAATATGTCGCATGTATATCAGAAAGAATTAAATAAATTCAACCTTTTTCATACATAATAATGGTATTCTTGAGTGTTTTTTATTTTCTGTGAATTTTAAGTTATTGAACTTTGGTACATTATGTAACTCTAAGACGCTGTAAAGTATAATTTTTCGACCAGTGTGACGTCATGGAAACAACTAAATTTTTAAATTAAGCCTAAACTCAATTGCTCAAAAAAAGTTGTTTGGTTTTGCAGGTTCTGCGCTAGTATATAATATAATTTCAGCGTTTACATTGCGAAAACTGACCGTTAGTGAAATGGTAGTATTGCCACATATAAATATTTATTTTTAAATTTGTTTATTCAATTCAGTTGAATATAAAATATTTTTGATTATATTGGAATATTGCACGTTCATTTGCCGTCCTTTCAATAAAATGCTACAGTTTTAATATATCGAAATTAAACTCTATATAATATAAGGTTTTTAAATTAAATATTACATCACAAATTTTAATGAACGGTTTAATTTTCTAAATTTAATAAAAATAAATCAACGGTAGAAATCAAATTAAAAATCAAGCTGAAACAAAATAGAAATCCACGATCAACTATTTAAACGCTTTTTTATTCATACTTATACTAGAAACATATAGACCAGGATCGATAATTTTTGAAACCAAAAAAAATATTGTAGAATGAAAGCTATTGGAAAAGAAAGAGAATATGCTAAAAATGGAAGAAAAAATAACTCCATCCGAGGTCGGGAAGTGGAAAGGGGTGAGTTTTTAAGGGTAAAAATCGGTTTATCGCGATTTTCGTAGTGTTGCCCAAATGCAAGAACAAGACGAGACTTAGACAGTCTTGGTCTTGGTCTTGCGCTAATACACCTGGTCTTGGTCTTGGTATTGCACACCCGGTCTTGGTCTTGGTCTTGCAGCAAGAGTCTTGCAAGTCTTGCAGTTACCCATTAGCCTATTGCTATTTATTAAACGTTACTAGGGAAGTTTGAAGCCACGATCTAAGCAATCCGTGCCTATGCTCTAACTAACCCAGCTATCTACCATGCCCCATGAAAGTCAATCAAACATGGTTAAAACACAAAAAAACCAAATTAATGACATAAACTTGACTCTATTTTAAAGAACATTTTCTGTCTAGAAAGGTATTGATGGACCTCCACCATTATGAAATGGACATCTTAAAAAAGATTGGTACGTGGCAAAAGTTGAAATACAGGTATCGAGGGCACATATTCTTTAGGTGATAAGATAACAAACTATAATTCACTTATTAAAGCAACATAAATGTTATTAACAATCTTAGCTCTACTTTTATATAAAAAACTAACTTGAAAAAATAAAGAATAGGTAAGAAAGCAATGACAATCAAAAGAAGTTATTTTAAATTAAGGAGATATCTACTTAATAAATACATTAATTTACCAAAATAAAGTAGTAGGAATATTTTTTTAGGAACCAGAATTTTGGTTTTTCAGGAAGAAATATTTGAAATTCTTTTTTGTGAAAAGATATTAGATGCTTCCTTAAACCTGAAGTGTTTCTGTTTTTCATTTTCATTTTAACCTTTCTATGTAGGCACAATTCAAATAAAGCAATTTGGGATGCATAAATTATTTCGAAAAACTCGTCAAATTGTAAACTTGTCAAATGAGGTTTAGTGATGTCGAAAAAGTACCTACTACTATAAATGTCCGTTACTATTCAATACCATAAGTATCGAATAACAAACCGAGAATTATATATTATCGTTACTTCGTTATTCTAAATATTTCGGTATTTTGTTTACACAGTAAGCTACATTATCTGTTATTAATAAACTTTTGAATATTATCGCGCTCTTTCAGCAAATTTGGTTTAACCGAATGATCTCATCGCACACTAAGCAGAAACAATGTTTAGTCTTAGGCCGATAAGATTTGTTTATTTAGATTCCTCCTAACTAAATTATAATGGGAAAAAAATTGAATTAATTAGTGGGTGTCCGTAATAATAAGTTTTATATTTTTTATAGCTAAGGTGACATATTTTTAAAAAATTCGATACGAGATTACTGTCGACGTATCAATGCAAGATTATTTTATGATTAGAGGGCTATAAATCTGGACAATTTATTTCAGAGCGTAGCAGTCGTCTGCTGGAAAAGAATATACAAAATATTTTATTTTTACATATTATCTCTGAGCACGTGTCAAAGGTGTTGTTTTTAATGAATATTTTGATTGATGATTTTGATGTATGTTTATGGTATTGTTCGTAATACGCATAACTCAAGTTTTTTAAAATTTTATTACATATTTTTTTGCGTCTCATAGAGTATTTAAGCATATACCCGAACTACAATACTCGCTAAAACGACACTCCGTCCTAACTGCAAGACCCAAGAGTCTCGCCGGATTAGTCTTGTTCTTGAGTAAATCTTGCACGGTCAGTCTTGGTCTTGGTCTTGCTAAAATTATGCGGTCTTGGTCTTGCTAAAATTATGCGGTCTTGGTCTTGCGAAAACGCAAGAACAAGACCAAGACTGCAAGACCAAGACCGATTTTAGGCAACACTAGATTTTCGGCGAAACTATGGAAGTGCTATGGAAAAAAGTTAAATAGCAAAATTGTATGTAACAAAAAGATCTACAACTTTTGTATTTATACTTTTTTCACATAACCTTAAAATTATTATGGAAAATTCAAAAAAATAAGTTTTTGGTTTTTTATTTTTATCTTTTTTTACAAAAAAATTTTTTTTACGAAATTTAGTGAAAACTTGCCTTAGTATGTATCAAATACACTGTAATTTTTTGAAATTAAAAGATTTATTTTTTTACTTGATATTGATTTAATATCGAAAAAGCACCCTAATTTTCAATTGAAAATTCACGCGTTAAAATATCAGTTTTTTTTAAAAAGTCGGTAGGCATTTTGTTTGTTGAAATCTCTACTTTTCGATAGTGTAAAAAAATATACATTACTATGGCAAATGTTTTCAAAAAACGCAAAGAAAAAAAAACTCAAATCGAAAAAATGTTTTTTTCATCATTATGTACAATTTTGAGATATTTCTTATAATTAATACTGTAATTAGTCATGTAGCTTAAGATTTTATGATACATTGTTAAACAAAAAAATTATAAATCCACAAAACATAAAGATTGCAAAAAGACATGTGAAAATAGCTGTTAAAAATATTCAAGATAGGATTTAAAGGGAATGTCATCAAAAAAATGTGAATGCTATACGATTTTTTTTTACATTTAAAAAGCTGGTTTATTAATGGTTAAATACATTTTTGTCATGGGAAATCTTACAATATATATTTATGATGTATATATTTATCATAATATTTTTTAGGGCATTAATTTTTGCCTCTTTGATGGCATTCCTTCGTCGCCTTCTCATTTTAGAAGAACTTCGAAATCTTCAAGACCATCACCATCTTCATCTCCAATATTGTTTCCTGTCTGCGTTACTTCCTCATCCACAATTTCATCAGAATCATTATCATTAATTTCTTCGTAGGCTTTTTCCTCCACATTAGAGCATTTTTCTGAGCCGTGACAACTTGAACATAAATTTGTGCATTTCAAACCATGTTTTCGGCAACTACATTTTAAATTGTTACATCCAGTTTCACAGCTGCAGCAAATAGTTTTGAGCAATATGTTCGGGATCAATTCCTTTTCTGTAAATTTGGGCATAATGCCTCGTTCATGTTGTTTCCAGCCCCAATCTGTTGCTGTCAGTTTGTTGCCCAGCCATGTTTGAAGCTGATAATATGCCCTGTAATAATGTTGTTCTGCTGCACCTTCTGTGGGTGGGAGATTTGCCAATACGAAAGATGACTTGATTTTTTCCAATTGATATTTTTAA
This sequence comes from Diabrotica undecimpunctata, assembly GCF_040954645.1. Taxonomy (NCBI): domain Eukaryota; kingdom Metazoa; phylum Arthropoda; class Insecta; order Coleoptera; family Chrysomelidae; genus Diabrotica; species Diabrotica undecimpunctata. The sequence continues at coordinate 193,298,573 of NC_092803.1, forward strand.
AATCGTAATTGATTCAGCGTTAGCTTATCATTTTTGCACTTATAAATAGATTTGATTAATTGTAATCCATTTTTTGAAATATCTTTTTTATTTTCATCTTTTTCATAAAAAATGTTAGCCAAACTTTTAGCGTCTAATAATGAATTTACGATAGTTTTCTTTCCTTTCCCGGCAAATCCAGATATTGTATTGCAACCTGAAAAACAATTCAGAAATGCAATGATATTTTTGCAAGATTTATTTTTGAAATTATTCGACGTGAAAAATTGATCTTTTACAGTTCCAGAACCTGGTTTAAGAAAATAAATGGCAGCTGAACTACATTTTTTCTGAAATTTACCTTAAACTGAAAAAACATCCTTATTCATTTCTACAAATTTTTCTTTAGAATGCAGTGTTATGTTATCAATTTTATTAATTAAATCAAGTTCTATGGCAGAACATAAACTCAAGATAGGTGTTGATCTTTCATGTACAACAATCAAATCTAATAAATGATTAATATCTTTATATTTACAGACAAGTTTTATTATACCCAAAGGAATGATCTTAAAACCACCATTATGTCTCAAATATGACCTTTTTTTTATATAGCCCTTTTTCTATCCGAATTGTCGAATAAAGGCCTCTCCCATTTCTCGCTATTCATCCCTGTTGTGTGCTAGGCGTTTCCACATTCCTCTATTTACTGCAGAGCATCGAAGGGGGAGACTACATTTTGCCAGAGAACACGTTAATTCGTTAGAGGCTGACTGAGAAGTGCTATTTACTGATGAATCCCGATTTTGTTTGTACAATAAAGACAGACGTGTTCGTGTGTTGCGACGATCCAACGAACGCTATGCTAAGTATAACTTCTCACAAACTACATTTTTTGGTGGAGGATCTGTTATGGTGTGGGGTGGGGTGGTATTTCTTTGACCGCACGTACAGACCTAGTGGTCATACAAAATGGAACTGTTAGATCCTGCAACAACATGTAGTACTTATATCGGTGAATATTTCTTACTAATGCAAGATAATGCCAGATCTCACGTTGCACCGATCGTCAGAAATTATCTAGAAGAGGTAGAAATTATTACTATGGAATGGCCAGCACATAGTCCGGCTTTAAATCCAATTGAAAATCTCTGGGATATCCTTGGTAGGTGATTAAGAGCGACACCGATCCAACCAAACAACTTACAGGAAGTGGTAGAGATGCTGATCCAGATTTGGAGACAACTAGACCAAAATGAAATACGGCAATTTATTTTAAGTATGGGCCAACGATGTGAGGCTGCTATACATAGTAGAGGTGAAAAAACTCTTTATTAAGACTTTTTTTATATATTTAAGTTTACTTTTCTTATCATTATTTTTTTAAAATGTTCCGTTTTATTTTTTTTCCTCCTGTACTTTAACATTTTCTGATGATTAGACAAATTTTTATAATTACTAATCAAATGTTAAATAAATCTGGTGAAGTTTTATTTTTTATTCTTTGCCTGTTTACAAATAAAGTTGGTTTATTGAAGTGGTGCGTTAATTTCTTGGAGAAGTGTATTTTAAAAGTTAGGTGAACGTTATTAATTTTTAAATTTTCCATCCAGTCTTTATTATTTTTATTCTCAATTTCATTAAGAGTGATTGATGAAATCATAAAATCATCTACTTCATTATTTTCACTTTCTTCCACTTTCCACTTTTAGTACCTTTCTTACTAACCTACCAAGATAACACACTTTATCAAAATGCCCATACTTACCACATTTTCTTGGTCCATGGACACTCCCACAGTTTTTGCACTTAAATTCACCTATAGCAGAACTTGCACTCCTGACTGTGTGGACTGAATTATGCCCCTGCTTGCAAATAAAAATATATTTTTGGTCCAAAATCGGATATACGTGGTTTTCCAATTAAGGCGACGCACGGTTTTAGTGAAGTAAATCCAAAGAAGTATTTCTTACAATTATATTATTTGATTTGTAAGATTTGTAAAGTCACAAAGACTAAACTGCCTTGGTCACCTAAAAAGAATGCCAGATCATCGAGCTGTAAAAGTAGTCCAGAGATGGAAGTCCCAAGGAAACAGAACAAGAGGAAGGCTTCATAAAAGATGGTTAGACGACATAGAGAGGGATCTTAAAACCATGAACATCATGCAGTGGCAAAGGAAAGTATCCGTCAGGGCAGAATGGAAGAACATTGTTAAGCAGGTCAAGACTCACAAAAGGTTGAAGCGCCATTAGAAAAAGAAGAAGATAATATTTGATTTTTTTACATTTTAACTTTCAACAGTTACCATCTAGAACTCAGTTAGACAAGGGCTGAGGGTCATTAACAATCCCCATTGGAAGTCATACGTTGCCATGCAGAATATCTAATAAATACTTTAACATCACAACATATTTTTAATAATATTGTAAGACACAACAAATTTTGTAACTTTTAAAATGTTTTTACCCAGCTATTTAGTGGTTTGACTTATGTATACCCGGTAATATTACATTGATGATGGACTTTTAAGTCCGAAAATATTCTGTGATGTAGCCCGAAAGGGTATTTTTAATTATATCATCATCATATAACGGGGGTCCTACGGCGATTGCCGCTTCCCGCATTTCAGCCTCCATCTTTTCCTATCTCTCCAATCTCCCTCTTCTAAGCCTCTAGATTGCATTGTTTTTGTAATTTCTCTTCTCCAGGAATTTGGTGGTCTTCCCCTTTTCCTTCTTTCTGGCGGAACATACATTAAGGCTTTCTTTGGCCACCGCTCCTCCTTCATTCTCATCACGTGACCATACCATTGTAATTGCCTTTCTTGTATTCTATCTGAAAGAGTATCTCTAATTCCTGTACGGTTTCGTATTTCCTCATTCCTGATTCTTTCCATTCTCGATACTCGACATGACCTTCTCAGATAATCCATTTCCACAACGTCTACTTTATCTCGTTCATTCTTTGTCATCGTCCAACATTCGGCACCATATGTGGTAATTGGTTCTACAATTGCTCTGTATACGCGAAGTTTGGTATGCATCTTTATTTTATTAGACCACAGTAATGAATTCAGTATTCGGATGCATTTTTTCCCTTGGGTTGTTCGGTTTTGTACATCTATCTTAACTCTGCCATCTGCTGATATGATGCTTCCTAGATATTTATACTGGTTGCAGCCTTTTATGACTGCGTTTTCAAGCCTCAGATCTGTGGTATTTCCTCCAATTTTTAAATATTCTGTTTTGCTTATGTTTACAGTAAGCCCCCATTTGGCATATTCCTCAAATAATTTTCGATTCATATAATTTATATCTTCCTCATCGGTTGCAACCACCACCTGATCATCTGCAAACAACAATGTATACAGAGTTTCTTGTCCCACTTCGATGCCCATAAATCTACATTTATTTCTCCAATTCCTCAATGCTTCTTGGACGAATATTTTAAAGAGTGTCGGTGACAAACAACATCCTTGCTTTAGGCCTTTAGTGACTTTAAATTCATTTGAGATTCTGGTTCCAATTTTTACACAACTAACTGCATTTTCGTACAATTTATATATCGCTCGGATATACGTCGAATCCAATCCGGACCTTTTGAGGACCTCAAATATTTTCTTTAACGGGACACTATCATATGCTTTCTCAAGGTCTATAATCTATTCTAGGTATATTTTTAATTATATACCTTTTATAAACGACTTTAAATAAAACTTTAACTTTGCCACTTTATTTTATTCTATTTCGTCTATTTTCAATGATATCCTGTTCCATAAAGCAAAACAAATGTGAAAAATAGCACTCTTCTCAAGTATTTTACAAGAGGGTAAATTCAGACTGAAGGTTCTACACCTTTATTTTCTTTTATACTTCAGTGGAACGCCAATCTCAAGCAAATTGTGTATTTACGAAAAGTTGAGAGTGATTTATAGCTTAAAAGGTGTTATTTTTGTTGATTGTATATTGATTATGAATAAGATTATGGTTAAAACTAAAAGTTTGTGGAAAGTTTCGCGAAAGCAAACATTATGGAAGACCAGATTGTTTATTTTTTTAAGATCGATCGATTGTTTTTTATAACGATTTTTATACTGGGTGACAAAAAAGATAAACATCTAGATATACTTATTGGATTTTAATTAACTGTTGCTGTACATGCTCAGTATCCCTTACTTGTAAAATAATTAGATTTCTAGCTTGATTCATTAATTATTTATTGCTGAAATTAATTCAAATAATATGTTAAGTAATGTGTTTAAATAATATGTTAAATAATGTCACAATTTTTTATAAACTCATTGAAATACCTGTTTTCCATTCTAATTAGAGAATTACAAGATTATTTCATTCCAGGCTACTACAACTTCCTGTGTAAAAGCATTTATAATTTATGGAGGGTGTAGCAAACTTAAGACCCTGTGGTATATCATATCCCATACAAGTTCATGTTCAATTGGAGAGAAATCAGGCCACCGCGGTGGTTAAGGTAAAAAGTTGATGTAATGTTCATCCATGAAGACTAACGATTATGCGGCAGCATGCGAACTAAAAACCATCCAGAACCCCGTCGGGTGTTAAATGGTGTTAAGGTATAGAATAAGATGAGGGTCCACTGCTTCCTTAATGTAGCGTCACGTTATCATACTGCCTCTGATGAAAACTAGTGGTGATCTGCTGTCATTAGCAACAGGACTTTATATCATCACTCTCATAGTGTGGTAAACATATTGCTTTATGTCAAATTTTGGCTCACGTATTTTATCATGCCGCCTTTTCACTTTTGCCCGACCATTGTGCCTCGCCAGATATAAGCGTGATTCGTCACTTATTTGACCATTTGATTATTTTCCTGGTTCCATAATATTTTTTCTGCTGTTGTTCTGCGATGTTCTGCTGTTCATAGAATGTGGACGATAAGAAAAAACGAAAAACAATTGTATTCGGCGATATACCATTCGCATATCCATTATCCTTCTATGCTCTCTAAATCACTGATTTGTGATCGCTCGAGTACCACTGAAGATGTCTCTTAGAGCCAGAAGTCTTAATCAATGATTTTGTCCCTCTGTGATGTCTAGAACTCTAGGCCTTCCTGAGTTCTTCGCTCGCTCAGAATGCAGAGTATTGCATAATAATCAGTTAGTGCTCCTAGAAACTTTTCTAGTCGACAGACCAGAAAAAAAACCAGACTCAAATACATTTAGAAATGTACCAAAGTCTTCGCATAAACGTTCGGAATGGAGCAGTATCGTAAAGGAAGATGAAGTCTCATCAAGAATTGTTGAGCCAATTCTGATTATGACTTGAATTCCCGACCAAATTCTATAACATACAATTCCAATTTCCTCAATTGATTTGTTTTCTGTGTAGAAAGAACACGATAATTGTAAACACCTTATAATATATTCTAATGCTCGTTAACTTTGAGACGAGTAATCCTATTTTAAAAGGTGAAACCAACAATAATGGCAATAGTATATTATTTAACGGGCATGTAAAGGTGTGCCATTACATGCGAGTAAAATACTATATTTTTTCTACCACCTTCTTTTCATCATTTTTTTTTTAATAAACAAATGAAACTCGTAAATAAATTAATATTTTTTCACGAAATTTTGTCAGTAGTTTCGAAAGCTAACTTGTAAGACAAGTTCTAAACTAACAACTTTCAAAAACTTCTATAGAGATGACTTTTGTGAGTAATCTAAAAACCTCATTATTTAGAAATTTTGATGTTTTAATAATAAAACAATGATTTTGTACAAGTTAATCAATATTTTAGTTTGATTTGGCCAATATCCCAATGTGACACCTAATATAATACATTTTTTTTTATTTTACTGCCAAATATAGTGGGTAGTTACATTATAAAAGTTCGCTATATTTTTAATGATTACGTATATCCCTATATAGTAATTTTATCTTTAAAAATCTAAACGTTTATTTTAATGCAAGAAATTATTCCGCTTCAATTTATTTCCAAATTAAGATTGGAATATAAAGTAGATTTTTAACGAAAATCGCAAAATATTCTTTTAGAAGATCATCACGTTTACAAAGATCAAATGGCTGTAATTACATGGGTTTAATTACGTTTTTCAAAGGAGAGTGTCCATTAAAAGGTAACGTCGCACTTTTATCCCTTTGAAGCATTCATCAGCCTGAAATTTTCAATCAAAGAAATTAGCTTATTTCGTCCAAATGTTTACTTTTTGCTTAATTTTTGTCAAAGTACCGTGCATAAAACGTTCAAATTTTTTAATTTTATTATATATATATATGTATATATATATATATATATATATATATATATATATATATATAAAGTAGTTAGGTATTATTGACTGACACGTTATGTAAAATAAAGTTTTATTTTGAGGTTGCAGTCATTAATAGGGCAGGAAAGTAAAACTCTTTGTTCTTTAATCAAGCTTTCGCAAAATTTATTTGCTTCTTCAGGATATGCTAAAATATGGTATCAGTAAATACAACGAAATTAGAACTAAATAGCATTGTATAAAACTAGTAAAAAAACTTACAACATGAGGTTAATCCATTAAATTTTCAAATTTGCAAAACATTAAAACTTAACTTATTTTAAAAATTATACAGTTATGTAAGTACAATATTTCAATTTAATTTAATTTAATTTTGTAAAAATTCATTTTGACATTGATTGTTTGATTTATGTCAGAAAGACACTCGTTTCTGTTTATTATATTTTTTGTTGTTGATAACTAGCTCTTGATTGTTATTATGGTTACGTACAAAGTGGCGCCAAATATGAATATTTAAATTTTTTAAAATTCTAATATTTATAGTCAGAAAATCTAATATTGGAAAATTATAGTATTAATTTTCGTAATTATAGATATTGCTTAGTTTATCAAAATCAGTTTTTTTATTAACGCATTGATATTTATTTATGCACACCATTTCTAAGAATTCTCTTTTATTTAATTGGTTTTCGCGTCTTAATATATTAGTTTCATTGAAATTAAATGAATGATTTTTATTAATTGCATGATCTATTAATGCACACGTATTTTTATTATTTCTAAGGTCACTTTTATGTGATGTTAGTCTGCCTATTAGATTTCTAGATGTGTGTCCGATGTATGACTTATCACAATTTTTGCATGGTATTATATAAACTACATTTGAGCTTTCCATAATGCTAATAGGTGACTTAGTTTTTGTATACAATGATGCTAATGTTTTAACATTTTTAGTTGCAATTTTAATATCAGAATAGTTAGCAAAGACTTTAGTTAGTTTGGGTGTTAATGTTGGTATGTAAGGTAGTGATGTGAATATGCCACTTTGTACGTAACCATAATAACAATCAAGAGCTAGTTATCAACAACAAAAAATATAATAAACAGAAACGAGTGTCTTTCTGACATAAATCAAACAATCAATGTCAAAATGAATTTTTACAAAATTAAATTAAATTGAAATATTGTACTTACATAACTGTATAATTTTTAAAATAAGTTAAGTTTTAATGTTTTGCAAATTTGAAAATTTAATGGATTAACCTCATGTAAGTTTTTTTACTAGTTTTATACAATGCTATTTAGTTCTAATTTCGTTGTATTTACTGATACCATATTTTAGCATATCCTGAAGAAGCAAATAAATTTTGCGAAAGCTTGATTAAAGAACAAAGAGTTTTACTTTCCTGCCCTATTAATGACTGCAACCTCAAAATAAAACTTTATTTTATATATTATATATATATATATATATATATATATATATATATATATATATATATATATATAATAATAAAATAACAAGAACAAAGAAAACAATACAAGAGAAATAACTAAAATAATTTATAAAAACTAAAGTTTTAAGACAAAACACGAACAAAATAGGCAACAAAAATATGTACAAAATAAGCTTCTTCTTCTTCAAATGGCGCTACAACCCTTTGTGAGACTTGGCCTGCTTAACAATGTTCTTCCATTCTGCCCTGTCGGAAACTTTCCTTCGCCACTGCTTGATGTTCATGGTTTTAAGATCCCTCTCTACGTCGTCTATCCATCTTTTACGGGGCCTTCCTCTTGTTCTGTTTCCTTGGGACTCTTCCATCTCTAGATAACTTTTACAGCTCGATTATCTTGCATTCTTTCTAGGGGACTAAGCCAGTTTAGTCTTTGTGACTTTAAAAATCTAACAATATCTGCGCTCTGCATTAGTTTATCTAGCTCGTGGTTGGTTCGCCTCATTGAGTTGGTCCAAATATCTTCCTTAGTGGCACAAAATAAGCAACAAAGATAAAATATTACTAAGCATAGAAGCAAAATCTTTGAGGTTGTCGGGCAATATTAGCCGCTGCCCAAAATCACAAACCATGATTTAAAATGTCAGAATGTCGAAAATAACTCCAATCGAAGTCAAAACGGCATTTTTAAAAATAAAAAATCAGCAGAGCAGAGGACCTGAAGCGTGTTAGCATTATCTGGATGCAAGCCGTATTAGTTTTTTCCTTTATATTTTACATAAACAATATTTATATTATTTGTTTATATTAAGAATATCTTTATATTTCTGTTTTTTAAATTAAAATTGATAAATAATTTACAGAGATATTTGCAAAGAACCACAAATTTTTTTGCATTAATTTATAAATTGATTTTTTATATACAATTATAATAACTTTTATATTTTTCAATTTACAGACTTGTACGTACAACTATACAACCGTTGGATAACTGGTTAAAAAACTCACATTTAAAAAAAAAACCTTCTATGACCAATAGGAACAAAGTTAGGGACTATTTTGACGAAATTTTGGAGCGTAGCAGCTGCTACCCATCCCGCCTTTTTTACGCATACTAAGATATATTACCAGTTTTCTATTATATAGATGACCTTTCTCCTATTCACATGAATTCATATAAAATATTGGGACACGAGGACGGTATACCCTGTGATCTTTGGAGATATTTAGATCTAAAAACATAAATAAATGTGTTTACCGTCCTCGTACTGTACATATATCTATACACAAGTAATTATAATTAATATAAGGAATATAATAATATAATGTGTAAAAAATTACCTGAAATTTAACTTATAAAATACATAAGTATTGTTACATCATTGCTATAAAATAAAAAAAAATATATGTTGATTTTCCGGGATTTTCCGAGATTTTCGGGGTGGAGGTAAAAGAAGTTTGTCCATATTTTCCAGCCAGTGAAAACTATGTAGTTATTCATATATTGACTAGCTACCCCAGATTAAAAAAAAGAGGCTTCTAGTAGCCGCAATGAAAGCCGAGATTATGTAAATTTCTCCTCCCAGTGTTTCAATTGGAAGTTCATCATCATCATAAGTGGCTCGAAAATCCGTTGTGGATCTTGGCCTGCTCACAAAGAAGTCGCCACTCCTGTCGATTCCTGGCAACTTCCTCCATCTTCTAAATCTAAGTCTCTGCACTTTAACGAATTTCACAATATCTGGATCGGTGTATAACTGATATAGTTCAAAGTTGTATCTTCAACGCCATAGCCCATTTTCATTTATGGCCCCAAAAATCTTTCTAAGGATTTTTTTCTCAAAAATAGACTTAATTGGAACTCAATTGGAAGTTCCGATCTCGAAAAAAAAACGGAGCTGAAACAGTTATTCCCTCCACTTTAATATGTCGATCTTTCGAAAGTACCTTCGTTTTGAAATGCTGTAAGTTTCCAAATATTGGATTAATTTCACAGCTTTTAATTGAGGTTTTAATATAAAGTTTGGATTTTTATTCAAAATTTGTGCAAATTTTACTTCTTAGTGTTTATAAACAATGGAGTTATGATTTTTTTAAAAATAGTCCCTAACTTCGTTCCTATTGGTCATAGGTTTTTTTTTCATTTCAATGTGAGTTTTTTTACCAGCTATTCAATGGTTTTACGTATAAGTCTGTATCTTGAAAAATATAGGAGTTATTACAATTGTTTATAAGTAAAAAAGATACCCCTTTTTCAACGTTTATTTTGTAAATAATTTCGATGAAAACGCAATACGCATTTAACTTCTGAGATAGTTTAAGTCTAATGTGTCTGGTATCATTAACCTTTATGTCAATACCCAAGTACCTGATACGGGAGTCTATACCCGAGCTACCCAGGTACCCGGCATTATTTCGGTAAACTTCGCTTGTACATTCCGAAAATAACAGACAATTGGGATTTTTCTTTGTTTGCTATCAGTGTTTATTTAACTGTGCTTATAAGTTGTTAATATTTTTGTGACTATATGCGTCTTTTATGTTGTAATTACTTGTAATAATGGCAAGAAGAGAAGTGAGTGCTAGCGAATTTAGAAGGTAAGTTATTACTGTTTATTTTTACAATGTTTTATACATAGATCATTCAATTTTAGAATGACGTATGAAAAGCAACAGAAGTACTTGCAACAATTTGAATGGAGATGAAGCTTCTGATGTAGAGGACGTTTTTACTGATATCAATAATAAGATTGAAATCGATACCGACGGCGACGATAGTAGTAATGAAGATTTTCAAGAAAGTTCTTCCCAAAGTGATGTTCTGGTTGCAAAAGATAAAACGATTTGGCAACGAAAACCGTTTACTGCAAGTCGAACACTGAAACGTAACCTTTTGCGTGAAAAAAACGGGCCCAGTATGTTCTACTAAAACTCTTTCGATTAGTGATACATTCAAATGTGTTTTCAGTGACGTAATGTGTGACATAATTATACGCGAAACCAATCGAAAAGCTAATAGCGTTTGTGAAAAGTATAATGTTGAAAATTCCGACAAACCTCGAAATGTTTGGAAGTCATTCACAACAAAAGAATTTGATGCATACTTAGGTATTCTTATTACAGCAGGAGTATGGCATTCAAATTCAGATCACTCGAAAGATTTATAGAAAACGGACTCTCATCCTTTGTACCGAGCAAGTATGGGCATAAATCGCTTTTGGAGCATCAGCAGATTCTTACGGTTTGACAATGATAAAACACGTGCAGAACGTTTGCAAAATAATAAAGCTGCAGCTATTACAGATATATTCCATCTTCTCAATGATAATTTACGTCGTAACTATGTACCGTCGGATTCTCTTACTGTGGATGAACAGTTATTTCCTTTTAGAGGTAGGACACGTTTCACGCAATATATGCCAGCAAAACCTGCCAAGTATGGTATCAAGATTTGGTGGGTTTGTGACGCCAATAATTCGTATCCACTTACTGGACAAATTTATACTGGAAAAAATTCGACTGGACGTGAAACCAATCAAGGTGAACGCGCAGTAAAAGATTTGTGTTACCGATACAAAAATTCTGGACGAAACATAACAATGGATAATTTTTTCACAACTCTTCCACTAGCCTGTCTCCTGTTGTCTTGGAATTTATCATTAGTTGGTACTTTGAAAAGAAACAAACCATATATTCCACAAGAAATGCTGCCTTCGCCAGAGCGTGAGCCTGAATCGTCATTACACGGATTCTATATTTTTCAAGTTACAGACTTGTATACGTACAACTACACAACCGTTGGATAACTGGTTAAAAAACTCACATTTAGAAAAAAACCTTCTATGATTAATAGGAACAAAGTTAGGGACTATTTTGACGAAATTTTGGAGCGTAGCAGCTGCTACCCATCCCGCCTTTTTTACGCATACTAATATATATTACCAGTTTTCTATTATATAGATGACCTTTCTCCTATTCACATGAATTCATATAAAATAATGGGACACGAGGACGGTATACTCTGTGATCTTTGGAGATATTTAGATCTAAAAACATACCCTGTCCACTAGCCTGTCTCCTGTTGTCTTGGAATTTATCATTAGTTGGTACTTTGAAAAGAAACAAACCATATATTCCACAAGAAATGCTGCCTTCGCCAGAGCGTGAGCCTGAATCGTCATTACACGGATTCAGTGCAGATCGTGTTACTATTTGTTCATATGCACCAAAAAAGAAAAAAAGCCTTATCTTGCTGTCAACAATGCATGACAACGATAATGTAAGTAGCCCAAAAAATAAACCTGAAATAATTCAGTTCTATAATACAACTAAAGGAGGCGTAGACAACATGGACAAAATGGTTTCTCATTATTCCACTAAACGCAGAACTTTGCGTTGGCCAGTAGCCTTCTTTTACAATATCCTAGACGTAGCTTGCCTAGCAACCTATATAATTTATACAGAGAATAATCCACAGAGTTCTTCTGAAACCAGTAAGCGTAGAATTTTTCTACAAGACTTAGGGAAACAACTAGTGATGCCTGCAATTTCTGCTAGATCTAAAGTACCAAATGTATACCGAAATTTTTCATCAAGGTCAGGAATTGAGTGTATGTTACAAAAACCTCTACCTACAGATTCAAGTAATACTGCAGAGTCATTACCACTTCGAGATTCCACTGGACGCTTCAAAATTGTTGGAAACTGCTACATTTGTATGTCTTTAGCGAAAAAGCGGCTAACAAAGACACGAAAATCATGTAATGTTTGTAATCGTCCACTATGTAACGAACACTCAGTAAATATAAGTAAGTGTGGACAATGTGTTTAAAATGTAACTTTTATTTACGTTTCCATATCACTTTTATTATAAAAAAAACTAGACAGAGCTTCATAATTTACTAAACATTAGTGTTACCCGGGTGCCACGGGTGTGGACGTAATGGTGTAAAAACTTTGACAGGCAATTTTAATATATTATATGCATTTTTTCCTTTGGTTTTTATTATAAATCTCTTCGTTCTAAATAATTTTAGGAATAACTAGAAGCTCGAATAAAAATATTTATACTATCGTCAATGATTCAGATAAAACAATTACCAAGGATACCCAGGTACCTGGGTATAGACACAAAGGTTAATAGAGCAAGTTCAATAGTTTAAATATTTAGCCTCAGGGATAAATAAATTAAATACTTTTTAACCTATTTGACGAATCGGGAGGAAATTTCGTAAAAATTTAGAAGACGGTAATTCCTCGATGTTTAAATGCATTAATAACATTTGGTTTTAAATTAGTTCAAAAAACTGCTTTTTTTGAAAGTATCTCCGTAAATTATTTCGTAAATTCTCAATTTTAATTAAAAAAATGGGAAAATAAAGATATTTTTGATATAAAAAAATAATATAAATACTGTTTACGTAAAATATAAGGGAAAAAACTTATAGACAAAAAATCAATTTGTGACTAAAATTATTATTAAAAAAAAAATGCAAGGTAAAAATACGAGTACATTTTCATCTATTCGTCATCTAGTAACCCCCACCTATGTCTAAAAGCTTCAGATATCTGCGAAAAATTTTGCCGTGAAATCGATGATTTGTGCATAACCAAACTGGGCTAATCACCAAATGGGAGTCGTGGTACTTAATAGGTTAAAAACCTTATATCTATATGGACTAATTTGGTTTTTTTATCATTAATGCTTTAAGAAAATCAAGCAAATAGATTGCTTTAAACCTGTGCCTTGTTTCGTTGTTCATGTTCAATAACTTGTATAGAGGATCTAAAGAAGGGCTGACATAGTAAAGCCCCAAATCGGTTATCCACTTTTTGGATTTATTTTTTAAGTGCGGTATAGATTTATAGTATGTTATTATTAAACATTAAATCAAAATAATTAATCAAAACTTTTTAAAAAGGAAAGGTAAGCATTGTTTTATAAGTGTATGCGTTACAGTTCTTTTTATATTTTTACTTTTTGAGAAAAAATGTATTTCCAAATTCTAATATATTTGTCAGCTCACGAAAAATATGAATAGTTTCAGATACTCCGACGAAAAATCCCCCAATCTGCTTTTCTCTCTAGATCTTTCAATATTTATTTAAATTTTCCAACCTTTATATCCCCGTTGCTCAAAATAAGACGGTTCTCTGTTTACAGAGATAAATCTCCATCCGAATACAAAATACTGAATTTGTTAATCTCATTCACTGTATTTGAATATTGGAAATTATGCCTCTAGAATTTAGATTCACTTTGAAGAAAAGCAGTTGTAATAAAACGAAATGTTTATATTAATCAATCAAGTCTTTAATAAAGCGTAGTAAAAGACCCAAGGAAGTCTTCAAAAAAGTTTAAATATTTTTAACTTTAAAAACGAACTAGAGTTTGCTTGACGTTTCAGAGAGACTGTATTATTAAAGCACAAAAAACAATATTTTTTTAGCTTTAATTAAAAAATACAAAGGTATTGTTGCACTTCTTTTGAATCAATTTTATTGAAACAGCAAAAAATATTATTAGACTTAATGCGGTAGATTAGATCGATTATTTTCTACAGGATGATATACGTGTCCTAATAGTTTCATTGAAGATTCGGACAAAGACCAGTGTTACTTTTAGAATTGTATAACCATACTGCGTCACCTCTTTCGAAAGTTTTCTTGGTAGCAGGTTTATAGAGCCTGAAATTACCATATGCTCTGGTTAGGTTTAGGAACGACACATCTGTAATTAGTTTGTCTTAGTAGCCCTATTTTATATATTATGATGAACACTATATATTCTTTCCTGGTCTGAATCCATTCTGTTTAAGAATTAAACTAGGATTGAGGATTAATCCCTCTTTAGTCGAAATATTTTGTAAAGTTTGTACATGTGACATAGTAGAGAGATAAACTTGTAATTACTGGTAATATCGGCAGGTTTACCTGATTTCAGCAGAGCAATACCTTTTTTTTCCTACAGATTTTGTATATTTTTAGTGAAGAGACACATCGGTTAAATAGTTTTAGCAGCTACCGTTTCGTAACTGTGCTAAACTTCCTAATCTGCTTCCTTGCATAGATCAATCTTGCCCGCTGCCTTGCCGTTCCTCATGTATCCAATACCAACGTTTAGTTCTTTTAATGTGAAAGGCAAGTAAGTACACTTTGGTGGTTAGTTGTTAGCATACATAGCAGCATTTTTGGTCTTTTCTCATGTAATTTCTGTTACTCAGTTTGCCATTGACTATTTTCCATTTTCGCTGCCTTCCCTCACTCTTGGTCTTCATAAGTTCTTCTCTGCATGACATGGCTTTCTCATTAACAGGACCGGTTTTGAACATTCTCTGATATTAACTTTGTCTTTGGGAGAATTTCTTAACTATTTCGATGAAACTATCGTAATTTTCTGGATAGCTTCGGGGTTTCTCAGGTAGTAGTCTATTTTGGCAGCATATCTATCCTATTTGGCTTTTCTAAGCTTGATCCTCTTTTGGAAGCTGATTTCTGTATTTTATACCGTTCAAACCATCTGGACGGAGTTCTGTTTTGAGATGGTAAATCGTCCTTGTGCAGCAGCTGGCAATTACACCACTTGCGAACGCCAAGTCAGAGTTATACCCTTCGCCTTATTCTGCTCTAGAATTATTTTGACAGTTTCGGATCGTGATAGACCGTTGAGTTCCGTTTAATTGCCAGTTAGTAATTATCTCCATGCTGTGTGATGACTGGTGGATTGGTAGATTTTGGTAGGGTGAAACACAATTTTTTTCCAGGAGGCTTGTATACATTGCTTAATGGCGTGCCCTCCAAGTAAAGACTTGGCCGGACCCTGAGCTACCTGGCCTTTCGGCATACGCTCGTTAGTGAAACCTCTGCCCCTACGAGTCCGACACCAAAGTGAAGGTGCCACGCGGCGCGTACCAAAAACGTCCCGTGGATCCCCCCGTCGGACACGTCTACTATACGCGACCCGTGGGGGCTCCACCTTCCCCGTAGTACCTGTGTTGTGAGTACCTTACCTACCCGTTACTCCCACACTACGGGCGGGCAGGTTCGGCAGGCGGAGGAATTTCCACCTCACACGTAGACAGGTCGCCGCCGAGGATCTCTCCTCTACCACTCTTGGATCTCCCGGTGGGTACGTGCCGGGACACCCACACCACGCCTGACCAAGGTCAGGAGAGGTATATACGGGCCCAGCTCGTTCAACCTCACCAGGCTCTTTTGGAATGGGAGTAGAGTGATCCCACGAGAGTCTCGTCTCGGATACTAGGAATGTAGACCGGTGACCGTGTCGCCGAAGCGACCGTGTGCGTTTCTACCAACCCGACACCTCAAACGACGGCTCTCCACCTCCCTATTCCTACCCATTAGTCGCCTCTTACGACAGGCAGGGCTTTCTGACCCCGGTCGTATTCTTATCTCCGCGAGACCGGACGGAGAGGCTTGTATACAGAGGTGACTACAATAATTGTCGAATTCAACGGAGAATATTTCTGGGCTATTCTAATTTAGGATGTTGGTTGTTTTGACAGTCACGCCGCTTATTGTAAAAATAATGTTGGCGTGTTTTCCGTGAGAAATATTAATGGCGCTGTTCTCCCCGTTAATGTTTGGTCGTTTCTGCTACTGGTAGTTTCCTGGACGCACAAGAATTCATGTTTGGATAGTTTGTACATATGTAAAAGTAGAAATGTTCCTTGTTCCAGTAATTCATAATATTGATCGAGATTACCGTCAGAAATGGCTATAAAAAGATCGTGTTTGATAAGAGTCGTTCATCTTTTATTTTTTTTTATTTACGCTTGGTGTTGGAAGGATTGGCCTTTATTTTTTATTTAAGTTTAAACTACTACACCAGCTATATAACTACACTCTACTATAGGTGTTATATAGCTGGTGGTTTGAGTCTTCTATTATTGTCAGGACCCTACTAATGCGTTAAGTGCGTTGCTAGATAACATGTGTACTTCATCTATAATGTAAATTTTTGCAGGTAGTAGGGATTGCTGTGTGGGTTTAGGAGAGCAGAATAGAATTAGTTACCACATAGGTAATAAGAAGTAGCCTTTTTATTTCATTATATTTTACAGATATTAACGTGCTATGATTTTTATTGGAACGAAAAAAGGAATATTCAAAAATACTATGGGTTTTTTTTTCGGATATTATAAAAAGTTGTATATAAATAATGTAATCTAATACAGGCGCCAATAGGGTAAAGATAAAAAAGAAAGAACTGAACTTAGATATAAAACAAGTCGGACAAGATCTAAAAAGTCCAGAGATAACTAATTGAGAAAAAAAGAACAAATCAGAATGGCAAAAAAGCATAGATCAAGATCTAAAAAGTTGTCTAAAAAAACTGTGATTAAAATTATCAAGACGTTGACAAATAGTCAAAAATACTAATTTAAAAAGAAAAGAAATTTTTGAATTAGTCTATTTTAATGTAAAGTCCATGGAATATACATATATGAGTCGTATATATTATACAACAAACACAACTATTTGGATATGCAGCGGAAGACAGAACAAAGAAGTACTCTTTTTGATTAACCAAGCTTTCACCAGGGTGATACAATAAGCAAAATTGGTACACATTACAAAATATAAATTATTTTGTATCTTACACTAATTGAGGTTAGTTGTCGTGGTGTTAAGAAAATGAAATAAACAACTTATCTGGCTCCTAAAAATAATAGCGGAAACTATCCAAAAAATGTTTTGTTTTAAAAAACGTTTTTCCACAAAACACATTTAAAAAACTTTTACAGACAAACATTTTAGTAAAATTATGTTATAAAATCATCACAAAAAATGTTGTCATATTATAAAAATTTTAGGTTGTACATATACCTAATGAGAATCAAAACAATTGGTTGTAAATTCATAATATTATTAACATAAAACGACAGAACATTGGATGTTAGTCTTAAAATGGTAACATATTATGTAAAGATAATAGTATACCTGATAGGCGATAGATGTTCTGAAAAAGAAGACTCACAAAAACTTATTTTATGAAGTAAAAGATATATTTTATTGAAAAAGACAGTAAAGATTCCATTTTATGAATCTGAATTCCATTATCTGAATTGTGTTTCGAAACTATTTTACGGATTTAATATCAGATGTCGCTATTGCGTCCGTTTCGAAGCCATTTTATTGTTGCTTCCCAAAGACAGAAAAGATCTATTTTTCACGTTGAGAACGCCTATGAATAACTGTTCTGATGAGCTTTATTAAAGCGAAATACGTATAAACAGATACATAGACGATTTGTACGTGAAATGGAATCTTTACTGTCTTTTTCATTTTATTCGGATCTACTCTGTATGAGTACAAGAAACCAATTCGCTAACGATTTCTGCTTAGTTGATGAGACATGTCGTGGAATGCAAATTTTAGATTCCCCATGTCTCTATTAACATCTTTATCAACGTCTGGCTATGCCTTGCAATTTATAGAAGGCTCAGATTAAAGCAGTTATCTGAATTGTGTTTCGAAACTATTTTACGGATTTATATATTTTATTATATATCACATATATAATAAAAGTTAAATTTTTGACAATGAATTGTCTTTATTAATAGAATTGTAGTTATTTAAAGTTAACAATAATAAGTATACGTTGCTCAAATTGTTGGTATCTGTCTGTTTAATAATGGTTTCTTTCGCTTGAAAAATAAATGCCATCTCAAGAAACAATCTTTTTAAATAATTACTTTCCGTAGATAGGATTTTTATATTCTGAAAACCGAAAGAGCGTCCTGTTGTGTAAGCATGTGTGGCTAAGAAACATGAGGGTGTCAACTAATATTACTTTTGTGAAGAGTCAAACGGCTGTAAACTTTTTGAGAGGTGTGACCTGTATAAGAACCTTCACAGCATAAACAACTAAATTTGTATACAACATCACTTTTATCTGAGTTTAGTACTTTGCCTTTTAATCAATGACTTGTACAAAGATCCCACAACTAGAGAGCTTTTATAAGCAATTATTACATTTGGTAAGAATTAAGTAAAATTTCTGGTCAATTTGGGAGTGACATCCTTAATAAAGGGAAGTGATACCAAAGAGATAGTAGGAACATTGTTAGTCAGTGAATGGTAATCAGAGCTAACTTTCATAGCACCTGTATTTTGGGAAGTGTTCTATTGTGTGTTGAGTATAACAGAAGATGTGTTAAAGATGATTTTCCTGAGTAAGGATTCGGGAAGAATTACGGACTCTACGAATTACTTATCTAGGAACAATTGTAAAAGGATGTTGAGATTCTTCTTTCTAAAAACCGTCAGTTTACAAACTTTTGTGGTCATTTTTTTCACTAGAATAACTTTCATTACTTGACCAATCAATTCTAATAATGTTCTCTAGTAAAAATCTAGTTCTCTAGTAAACATTGTGTCAAGAAAAGGAAGAGATTGGTTTTGATCCTCTTTTTTAAGAGTAAGTTGAATTTGGGGCCATAGCCATAACATACTTTTTAATAGAAGGAAAGTTAAAAGTAACAGTTTTGAGAACAATATCCTTGCTAACCACCTGCACGATGGACATACGACGTCAAAAGAATCACTTGGGATTGGCAGTCGGCACAAGACCGACAAATCTGGAAGAAATTAGGGGAAGCGTATGCTCAACTTTGGACGCAGACGGCCGGATGATAATGCTGATTGTAATATCATATGTGACACAAACCAAAATCAGATAAAATTTGGGTCCAATATTTGCAAGTTAAAAATTTAATAAATAGAATAATAATTAACAACCTCAGTTTTCCTATGCAAAAAAGTGTGGTTCCTATTTCTAAACAAAACGGAAGATAGTTAGCAAGAATTTCAAGATGGAGAAATATACAGTGAAGATTAAGCGAATAGTATGAAATAACTACTAGTTCAGATTATATCCTTTGAGAATAAAAATAAGAAAATATGAAAAAGTTTTTGAAGTTTTAAAGAGAAACGTTTAAAGTAAGCTAGAAAAAGTCAATTTCTCATACCCATTTATTAATAACAATCAATGGGATAAAACAGTAATTTCTAGATTGAAATAGTTAAAGTAATGCGTTATTTTTTATTATATTATTATTATTTATTATTAAAATACCAAGGGTTGAGACATTCACTTTAAAGGTTGTTATTAATATTATGCTATAATACAATTGCTTCTGCAACAAACACCGTATGAGTATTTATAATTAAAAAATGCTTCATAAATCCAAAGGCAATATGACACGAAACAAAAACATTTAGTGTTTTAAATTGATTAATTTTATTTCCGATTTATTAACTTCAACAAATCCCATTAGTCAATATTAAGTCCGTTAAACAATTCTCCATTGAAACTGCAGTGGATTGTCAATCATTTCGAAGTAAATAACCCAAAAGTTCTGGAACTGTGGAAATGAAAATAGGTCGATACATGGCAATAAACAGTAAGCAGAAACCATTCATCAATCAGTAAGGTATCTCGGGCATTCGCTAGAAACGTCACTCACTTGTCTAGGGTTTTCGCACGGTATTAACGGTACTGGAGGATCAGAAGGGATAATTTATTTTTATTTCATGAACTATATAGGGTATATATATATATATATATATATATATATATATATATATATATATATATATATATATATATATATATATATATAATTCTCAATTTTTACTTTTGGAAAAATATTTATAAAATTAAATATGCAGGCATTTTTTAAAATTAAGCTTAAAAATAAGCATTTAGTGTACTCCAGTGAAAGTGTACAAGAATTAAATCCTTTAGAGAGAAAGAAGATCACGATAGATGAAATCAAATATGCTATGAAAACTCTAAAGACAATAAGGCAGCTGGATTAGATAAAATACCAGTAGAATGGTTAAAACTAGTGAAAGAGGATAACTTGAAAGTATTGGCAGATTTATTCAACACGGTGTACGATACGGGAATAATACCACAAGAGTGGCTGAAGTCAGCATTTATAACCATCTCTAAAAAACAAGTAGCAAAAGAGTGCTCTGATTATCGAACACTGAGACTCATAAGTTATAATTTAAAAGTTCTACTGAAAGTAATACATAAGAGAATATACGAAAGGCTAGAGAAGGATATTAGCGAGACGAAGTTCGGGTTCTGAAATGGAATGGGTACTCGAGAAGGACTATTTGCCATCACCATATTGATTCAGCGATGTTGGGATGTAAAAGTTGATCTATACTTGTGCTTTGTTGACTACGAAAAAGCTTTCGATAAAGTAAGACATAAAATACTAATAAATACTTATGAATAAGCGCATTGACAGTAAAATTATAAATATAGTGCAAACATTATATTGGAACCAAAGTGCTATAGTTCAAATTAATGGGGAACACTCAGAAGAAATGAAGATCTGTAGAGAAGTTAGACAGGGATGTCTTTTATTGACACTTTTGTTTAACTTATATTCTGAAGTAATTTTCCAAAACACGCTCAATAATATCAAAGCGGGAGTTACCGTTAACGGAAAATTAATTAACAACTTACGATATGCAGACGAGAGTCTGATCATAGCAACGAGTATAGAAGATCTACAACATCTTATCGAAAGCTTAAGTATGAATAGGCCTGAGATGGGAATTACTATAAACGCTAAAAAAACGAAGTACATGCTAATTACAAAAAGACCACAAAATATACTTGGACATTAAAAAAATGCAATTTAAAAAGAATAGAGGCTTTCGAACTCTGTTTATACCGCAGAGTATTAAAAATATCGTGATAGAATTAAAAATAAAGAAGTACCGGAGAGGGTTGGTAAATAAACAGAACTAATCACCACTATACACACCAGAAAACTGGAATACCTAGGCCATGTGATGAAGTGACCAAAATATGAAATCTACAAGATCTTTGTAGGTCAGGTACTATCCCAGCCACCTACTATGATTACTACCTCTGACTTCTAGAATCATTAGAGGCAATCGCTGCAGACGATTCGGAATACAAGTAGCGATAAAATAATAAGATTTCTGTATATTCAATGTTAAATAATATTCAATGTTAAAGACTAAAAACTAAATTAAATTTCTTATACTTTTGTGTTATTTTTGTATCCAAAATTAAACATTTTAAGCATAATATCAGCTTGTATTATTTAATTTCGTAGACTTAGATCTTTTCACATAACAAAAAACAGTATGACTCGTGAAAAGTTATCTAGTGGTGAATGGACCTAAGTGAACGAAATCCTTCTACCCTCATATAAATCAATATTTTATTAGTGTTTGGTTCAGTACAAAGTAGGTAACACTTTGTTTAATAAATCGTAAAAAAAATTTAGGAATAGTTCAATAAACAGGAAAGTTGTGCTAAGAGGTATTTTTTTAAGACAAAAAAAAATAGTACAAGAATCTAAAAAGACGTATAGTTTAAACTAGCGGACCAACTCGACATCGAGTTTTTTAAATGAAATTTTTATTTTGCCAGAAAAATTAAGAGATCAATACAAACAATATAAGCAAGAATATACATAACATTCATCAATAATAATGCAAGTAAAAAGTGTATTAAATATCACGAAATATTTCGTCGGAAACAATGTTTTTTGTTACAATGTTATCATTTAGCAGTTAATTTTGCATGCTGATCACGAATCCGGTGTTAGATTTGCTCTATCTTGACGTTTTATGCGCGTTTCGGGTCACTTCCGGTGTCGGATCGCAACCGGAAGTACATATTTAGATTCGTCTCGACGAGACCTTTCGATCCATATATACATTGTGGGGTCTAAAACTTAAAGTAAATTTTAACTTCCGGTCATCTCAAAACCGGAAGTAAATTTTTGTACCAAAAGTATATCTTGACAATCTCATACGTAATACTAATAATATAAAGATAAAAGAAAACCGACGATCACGGAGTGCCCTTGGAACCTAGATGCTCTGGAGCTGGCAGCTCTGGAAGTGTCTAGAAAGCGCTCAAATGTTCCACATTAATCTTCCCTTTAATCTCTGGATATCTGTGTGTATACTAATGACATACGTTCCTGCTAGTCATTATGATTACGGTGCTATAGCCCTTAAAGGGGCTCGACTTTCTTAATCTTTCTCCATTCTGCTCTGGTCTTTGCTTGGATTTTCTAGTTGACAACACTTATCTTCTCAGCATCCGTTCTCTCTAGTATTGGAATTTATTTTTAACATTTATTAAAATCCAAGATAAAAATTCCAATCCCAGTAATTATCAGAAATCCAGTTGTATTTTGATTCTAGTTCTATACTAGGTTGGAGAAAGGTTTTTATACAGTTAAAGCAAAAACCAATCGAGCCCAAAAATGTGTTAAGAAACACTTGAGCATAACGAGGCTTTAATCTGACTTTTGTTTAGCTCGGAAAGAAATTTACATGAATAAACTTTTTTAGACAAGGGGCTTAAAGACTATAATTATGCTAATTTACCAATATGCCGAAGCAAAAGGTCAAATTATATATAAAATTTTATAAACTTACAAAGCTCAACAACAGAAACTGAGATAGAACTTTTACAAGTATTGTGTAAAATGGAATCCAAAAGATGGATTTTATCTTTGAGTGTTACTTTGTCAAATGCTTTCTTTAGGTCAATCAGACACAGAAATAATGGTCTATTATACTCTAATGATTTCTCAGTAATTTGCTTTATAACGAATTGCGTCTGTACACAATCTTCCACTACGAAAACCCTGTTGTTCATCTGCTAAACTTATCCTCTGATTTATTAGCACTTGTATTTATAATTTATGTGTTGCAATAAAATTCTTACTGACTGGATATCGTTGGGATTATCTATCTATACTAACTATGACCGCACTGTACAACAGACTTAGTTTTAGTAAAACTAATTTGGAATAAAGAAAAATAACGTGACGCCTGCACTGCCTGTCAGTTCCCACTATTTCCGTAATACAATTTCTGGATACGGAGCTTTTCCAGACATAATCCAGAGACAAATAAAGATAAGTGGAAATACAATAAGATAGAGAAACTTGGGTTCGTTTCAAGATGTTCATTATCAAGGTGAATAGGGCTCCTTGCTTCCTGATGACATTATTTCAATTGAACGTAACAATAAAAAGTTTTTAAGGATGTATTAAGGCGAATCCTTGTGTGGATTTTCTATAATTAGACTAAGCTACATCGTACTGACATAACGTGAATATAACTAGTAAAGTTTTTAAATTAAATAGCACTGCAACTTAAAGAAGTTCTTTTATATTTTGTTCAATATACAGTGAAACTTGAAACACATTTTAAAGTTACAAACTTATAAATGATGTAAAAACCTTTAATACGTGGTTTTTAAATGTTTCTGTCCTTATTTCTTGCTTATAAAGTTTCAAAATAAGTCTTAAATTTCTGTTTTTTTATAAATGTTAATACATTTTTTAAAAATAAACTTAACAATCATGTTACATGAAATGTTGGTGCCTAAAATATGATTAATTTTTTAAAGCGATTATTTAAACAGTTTAAAATTTATTTAATTTATATATCATTTTATTTGATTTCATTTATTTTATTTTTATATCATCTATCTTTGTTTGTCTTTATTAGACAACACCCTAATATGGGTTTATTATTTCAGCATTTATTTAACTTTGTGTCGAGACCTGAAGATGCTTTGCATATTGTAGAAAGCGAAACCGATCGTCTGGATAGTTAAATTAAATTGATTGTGAGTAAGTCTAATTTATTATTTCTTTTACCTTTTGAAATGAACTCACACAAGCAACACATTCATGATTTATTTTATTTATTTATTTTAAATTAAAGTTTTTTGTTATAATATAACTCAGAAAATAATAAAGCTGCAGTAATTGTACGGACAGCTTGTGAAAGAAAATGATTCTATTGTTTGTCTGTTGATTCTATCAACATTATTAAAAAAATGAAGTAGGACAATTGTAAATATTGCAACCTCCTTTTGCAAGAAAATGTTGAATTTTTTCTTATAAACAATAAGAATAACTATTTATCCATTGTCTGCAAACAAATAACTTTTTCATAACTAGAAAGCTTACATTTTTCACGAATTAAAAAAAAAATTTCAGGATAATTTGGGATGAAGTTGGTCTATGTTTTTTTAATTGACAACAGCTCTGCTTATAACAGAGATAAGAGATCTAATTAGCGTTATTTGAAAAAACAATGTGCCAAATTAAAAAAAGATTGCCTTGTAATGAAATGGCACCACAAAACTTCAAAATGTGGTCCTCAAAATCGGCCGGCGTTGAAAATAACGAGAGCGATGGAGAGGACCTATTAACTGTATCTCTGGTTCTTGTTTATGGGTTTCGACGCTCCTTTTTTTTTTAATTTATATGTACTTTTTACTATATGCATAATTTAAATAAATAAATTTTTAAATAAACCATCTTATTTGTTTAAAAATTGTTTTTGCAATTTTTTATTTTTTTTTAATAATATTTGAGGTTATTTTAAATATTTAATTAATTATTGGGGTTTAAATATTTATAATTAACCCTTTACCGCATGAATTTTTGTTTTTTGTCAAAAATAAATTCTCGAATAAGAAACATTTTTACGTTTTTGAAGCCCCACTTATGTGGTTTTTTTGGATTATACTGCTTTAGCTGGCTTTGCGCTTTTGTTGATATCATCTGTTCGTCTACAGCTAGAAATTATTTTTTCGGAACCATGAGTAGTCGTTCTTAGATTTGGCACAAACAGGTCTAATTTTGAATATTCTGTCATGTTCAGGCTGATCATTTTCAATCATGTCATGATTGTTATTGAAATGCAAGAAACGTTTTATTTCTTCGAATCTGTTACAGCTCATCATATCGCTAACTGTTCGGTGGCGATTATTGGCATTCCAATAGTGTCTTGTTGATGGAAGTTGAATTATCGACATGTTAATAGTAATTCCTATAATTTGTTCTATTTCATATTTTTTTTATATTAGCTGGTTTATCTAAACGTTGTTGCATTGAGAATAAATTTGATTGGTCTGTGATATGGTTTATAAGATTATCAGGAAAGAGAAACCCAAAAAATTGGATCGGAGTTTCTAATTGTAAAATCAAAGAAGGTAAATTTTTAGAACCAGTAAATTTTGTATCATTTTCTGATCTTCTCAGATTTTTTTTAACCAATTATGAGATTTCTTCCTTTTTTATATCGTAGTCTTTTAAACAAAGGTATCATCATCTGAGGAATCTGAGGATGCAGCGGAAATGACAGTTTCCTTGGCATTGCTTGGTAAATTTTCACGCTTCTTATTGTCAGTATCTTTACACAATATCATCTTATTTATGCCGTCTTCATCGGAGAGGTCTAATTCTTCACTATTAATACTATTTGGAATTCTAACTACATTCATTGTACCATAAAAGAGTTTCGGATCCATATCTACAAAAACAATCAATGAGTCCATAACTTCATAGTGTGTCATATATAGCACAAACCCTTTTTGGGGTTTTCGAGAGACAACATTCTTAATTTTTAGTACTTACCTAAGCAGATATCTAATATCACAATACAATAAATTTCAATTTTTTCTCGCCGTAAAAAACGTTTTTACTATGAAAAATAACCTCTAACTTCGAGCACTGTTTCACGTGGTTCAGAATTTCAACAAGAATGAACTTAAAACTGCGCACGGCTGCCTATCTCGCCGTCAGAACTATGCCGCATATCTCGCATACACTATTAGTACGTGTCAGATATAGGCTGCCATGCAGCTACGACAAAAATTGATTTAAAACATTAAAAAAATGGCACATGATGCGGTAAAGGGTTAATATATACCTTTAATATTCGTGCTAAATAATTTATTATTAATAGAGTTTATAAAAGAACAAATTATCCTATTAAATTATTTCTAAAAAAATAGTATTAGTTTATGTATTTCTTTGAAAATAAAAAATCTCAAATAAATTTGATTTTATTTTTTGATAAACATGCTCTTAGTTAAAAAAAAAATAAAGTTACAAAATCATTTGCATATTATTATTTACATAGATGGACCGACTCAAAACTAGAAATGAGGATAATTTTAAAGTAGTTATGGATGGTAACCACTTAAAAAAATTCAACTTGATTAATGTTTAAACTGTTACAATTACATGTACTGTAACGTTCTAAACGTCACATCTTTATTAATTTATATTTAAATAATTATTTTATTTTAATTTTTTTAATAATTTATTAATTCCTTTACATTTAGTTTCTTTTTTACTATTTTTTCTTCAAAAAGTAGTTGGCGCCCTCTGTCTTTCGTTTCTCTCCCTTTCTGTCCCGTAGAATAGAATAAATATTTGTCCTCTCTCTTTCTATCCGATAGACTTAATATTCTGTTTAATATTTAGTCTCCCTATTTTCTGTCAATCAACTTTTCTAACATAGTGGGAAATTTATAAAAGAAGGCAAAAATTATTATAAGCTTCAATTTATGGTCTGCAGAATTCTCTTGGGGTGAGTACTTTCATTGTAATATATATTCTATAATTCTGACACCACTTTCAATATTCATAACCTCACTTCTTTCGAAAGCACGTTTTTCGATTATATCTATGTAGGAATTGTAACAAAATTTAGCTAAGTTTAATAATAATTCTATTTCGTTTTATCCTTGTCATCTGCTATTTGCTTAATTGTAATTTGGTAAAATGGCAAAGAAGTTAAACCCCTTTTAATGTTTCTAAGTCAAGATGTTTCTTATATTTTAGTATATTGAAGATTTTATTGGCTGTATTATTAGTTTTATTGGCTTTATTGGAGAATTTATTGAATAGCTGCAGCTGTCAGGAGGACCTAATCACCTCATTGGCACCAATTGGAACCACACAAGTATAATATGGAACAACTGCAGCTCAGTAGGACCTAACCATCTAATTCGGAGGCCCCACAATCACCCACCGATGCCATAAGTATCGCCAAATTTATTTATTGTAAAGCATTGGCAGGGTTGTTTGTTTTTTTATATATTTTTTTAATAAATATAATTAGTTAAATAATTGTTTTATTTGATATCAGCTAAGGGTTCATGGTTTGATTCCTAGTTTAAGACAAGACGAACTCACGCTTGAGATACTGAGCTAGGCGAAGCATAGGCGATAAGCTCCCATGGTTGATTGAGGTATTATTTTTATAATAGTATTTCTATTCTCTTTATTCGTCTTATCGTTACACATTGGTGCCCAACGTGGGGTCCGAGCTTTGGTGCAAATGTATATTCGTACCACTGGATTTTCCTTAAATGGTGGGTTGTCTCCAGGGTATGGCGTCGGAGGGTTCGTGGCACATTGGATAGTTTAACCGTGGACTATGGGCTACTGCGTTCATACCAACATGCTTTCAATTGATCCTTTGGTAGGGTCCATGTACAGTACCAAAGTCTGTAGATACCCAATTAATTTAAATCAATTTTCTTCATCAATATTAGTCTGATGAATACTAAAATTCATTGGGTAATATGCATTTATATTCCCCTGAGCATTTCCCTTAAAAATAAAAGTCTTATCGTTACAGTACAAACTAATACTTTATTGTTTTATTAATGAGTATGTAAATATATATGTATAGATAAGAATAATAATGTTACAGAAATTAATATTAAACTTACTGTCTTCCGGGTCGAACCGCGTCGATTATCATTGCGCCGAGCTTTCGACATCATCTTCAAAGTCTTCTTCAGGGCTTTCGAAGTCTCAGTCTCCAGACAGAGGAAGACTCCAGAATTCTCATTCCTTGGGGCCTTGTCAGGGCATGGTGACACTCTAAATATTATTAGCTTGCTCAGTTTTTATTTTTTTTAGTAGCCTGCCTTTTATATATAGCTCTTCCAGGATTGACAGGTTAAATCCATGTCCTTTTCAGGACACGCAGAGAATTCTTCTATAGATCCACATTTCGAAGGCTTCAATTTTAGTTTTATCAATTTTTTTGATAGTCCATGTTTTAGCTGCGTTTGTAGCAATGGGAAAAATAAGAGAATTGGTAAACCTGAGCTTAGTATTCCTTGTTATTGTTCGGTCTTTCTATATTTTAATCAGTTTAGGTCCCATTATTTCGAGCCATTGCTAGTCTATACTTGATTTCTGACTTCTTTCGAAGTTTTGCTAGCGATAATGACTAAAGCGTCTAACTGAAAATTCCAAAGAATTATCCTACATACACATAGTTATTTTATCGAAAAATAACTACAATCCTTTAATTAGCGTATGCATTGCACTATAACTTTCAATTGGCATCGTTTTGCTTTCAAATGTGTTCTTCACAATTAGTTTTAATCGATGATGTGCAATGTATATAGGTATGAATGGTAAGTACAAAATTGCCAAAACGTATAGCACATTCATGGAATATTATTTTTGTATTTGAGCAACACATTTTAAAAATTAAAATGTACATAGTAGTCTGTAGTCGATTGGGCACAAGTCCTATTTACGTACAGCTTTTGAAGGTTTTATTTTGAATTCATAGGGATAAAACGATGTGTATGAATAAATTAATAATCCGAAAAACGTATTGCAAACAGTGCAATTTTTTAAAAGTGCTCTATTTACAAATCTCTTTTGTTAACAATATACGAAGTGCACGTTTAATAAATTAAAAAAATTTGGCAGTAATCAAGAGCGACGAAAAAATATTCAATTAATATTGTTTTGAAGATATACTTGGTGGCATAGAAACTCGAACACCCATTATAATTACATTTTTAAAATACATTTTGTAATTACAAAGGGTAGTAATATAAACAAATGATACAAATTCCAATACGATTAAATCAAGAGGAGATTATCAATAATTAATAATGTATTGATGCGTCTTAGAGGGCAACACACTCTATGATTCACCTAAGCACGCTTATAATTATGCTATCGATATACTCCTGAGATATCTCATTACATGTCCTAATTAACTCCTTCCCTTAAAGTGTTCCTTAAGATTAAGGAGTATTCTCTAAATTAAAAAGTCTTCGACCCATCATATCCCACATAGGGTCTCCTGGTTGGTCAAAAAATTCCAAGGTGGCTCTTGCAATTTTTTTGTTTTATGAATTGAAAGAGGGCTTTGAATTATTAAAAAATCTAATGACTTACGATGAACAAGTATGTTTCTGTCAATGCCGGCAGCAGAAGGTAACAATTCATGACGAATATTTATTTTGTCTACAGCAGCGCAGAAATGCTGCATAGATGTTATGTTAAACAAAGTTCTGGAATTCTTTAACCAAGATATTTTTCTTTTTCCTGAACCTTTTTTTTAATATTTTTCCTAGCATAACGTTTTGTAGGAAGGCATATCTGGATTGATTTCGCATAATGTGTTTCACCTTCGTTCTGCTGAGGACCTACTTATTTGTGACTCGGTCAGTCAATGGAATCTTAAATATTCTCCGATATTGCCACATCTACATCACATATCTTTGTTTAAGGTCTACGATTAAACCCCATTAACACAACAGAACACTCTGGTGTTGGGCTTTTACCGCTCTGTCTTAACTCAGATTTGTTCGATAATTTGTTCTGAATTAGTCATTGATTTAAAATGGCACGCTTTTAAATATACGTCTTCAAGATTTGTTTACACTAACAATAATATCAGATAATCATAACATGTTTATAATTAATATCAAGTTCTTGATATTAACCAAATTTCAAACCTAAACGCAAGATTTTGAGACATGCTCTCTGATTGCAATAACGGTTTTTAATTATTTTCAGATCTTTGTTGTTATTTCTTACTTTTTTAGTAATTGCATTATCTTAGCGTACGGTAATCGATTAAATGTTTTTTCGTAATCAACCAGCCATGTGTTTACCTCGCAATTGACGTCTATGCTTCTTTGAAATTTTATTTTTACGCAGCTTATTTACTCTATTACGGATTATCTTTAGGAACAGTTTTAGAAGATGACTCAGGAAGCTTATCATACGGTATTTCTCGCATTTTTGGCTCTTGGCTTTTTGAAAGTGCAAAAATCTCAGACTTCTGCCATTCTGCTGGTATTTTTCCAGAGTCCATAATTTTAAATTGTTCTGGTTGTATATTATCATCCCAGGCTTGGTGCTTTACCATCGTTCAGCTGTGTTATTGCAGAATAAATTGTAATATTCTTGGTTCATTATTACGTCTTCTTTTAACTCAAAGGTGTTATCTCTTTGGTCTTTCTCAAGGTATTCTTTCCACGTTCTTAGGTTCTCTGTTTATCCATGATGATGTTATCATTAAAATCAGTTAATATCATCTGCTCTACCTTTTTTTATTCTTTAAAGTGTATAAACAGCTTCCTTGTTTGTTTATTATTATTATTGTACGATAAATGTTTGTTTGTTTTAACCCTTTGACAACTGTCGGTATGCTGAGATGACCACCTTTAAAAACATTTCTTTTAAACTTTCCAGCGCAGCGGTTTTATAGTTATACCATTGTGTAAAATTGGTTGCCTATATTATATTATAAGTTCCAGTCTAAGTACCAGTTCAGAACCGATTCTTCCTCTACTTATACTTTTATTGTGTTGTTTTGATAGATATTTTCGATCGTTTTGATGATTCCTAGAGGTATCTCTCTTGCGTATAGTAACTGGATAACGTCTTTTAATTTGATCCGGTCAAATGTTTTTGTAAGGTCCACTAAACATAGATATGCCGGTATGTTGTATTCTATGTATTTCTCTTGCACTTGCCTCATTATAAATATAGCGTCGGTGCATGATCTTCCCGACCTAAAACCTTGTTGTTCTTCTGCTAGTGTTATAATTTTATTGGATTTATTTGTTATCATTTTGGTTTAGTGTTGTGTTTAATAAATTATTTCCTTTGCAACTTTCTAGGTCCGATTTGTCTTCCTTTTTGAAGAGAGGTATCAGGATGCTTTTTGTTCTATTACTTTAGGACCAACAATGTTTACTTGGACTGAATTTGTTTAAAGAATATATTAAAACAAATAAATTTCACATAAATCCTGTTTTTTTTTTATTTAATAAAAATCGGGCTTTAACGAATTAAAATATCTATATTGATTTAGTAATATGCAACAACAAATATAAACATCAATCAAATCATTAATATTGTTCTGATAAAGAAACTAATATGCCTAAACTTCGGCAAATCAAAAAATTTCCGTAGTTTAAGGACGAAAAATAAAAGTCCAATAAAAGGCTAAAAGTTCAGTATTTGTTTGCATCTCCCTTCACAATAGTTTGTCTCAAGCGAATTGCTTGATTTACAAATGGAATAACTTTGCGAACAACTTTTACAAAGGACCGTTTTAACCCCGTGGCTATTATTCAAAGAGTTGTTAATATTACAGAATTCTACACCGCGAGAATTTTATCTGTGGAGAGACGCAGGTAAAATAATAATTCAGAATTTAAAATGAATATCGTAAAAGAATTGAGAAATGAATAAAAAACTGAAAGATGAAAGAGTTCAGACAAATCAAAACCAATATTTCTTTTTAACTTAAGTTTAACTTAATTACACAATTTGATAAATGATATATCTACTTAAGTAAATTACAGGAAATTGTGAAAGATCTTTTAAAAGGAAACGTCTGCATATCTGCTTGTAATAAGTAGACATTCTTAAAGTACTGAAGATTAACAGGATTTAAAAAGGCGGAGAAGTACTGAGAAGAATAGGTAAAGAGAAGGAAGTTGAACTTACAATTAAAGAAAGAAAGCTACAGTATCACGGACATGTGATGCGGGGCGAGAAGTATGACATCCTGCGACTCATAATGCAAGGAAAGATAGATGGCAGAAGAAGCATCGGAAGAAGGCAAATTTCATGGCTCAAAAACCTGAGAGAATGGTTTGGATGCAGCTCGAAACAACTTTTTAGAGTTACTGCCTCAAAAATTAAAATAGCTATGTTGATTTCCAACCTCCGTAGCGGAGATGGTACCTGAAGAAGAAGAGGAAAAAGGCGGAATCTTTCTTTTTAGTTTTAAATATAGCTCTTTCAAGGAAAACACAGGTAGCTCTCTACTTATGACAATAACACGTGGTAAAGAGCTATATCCTACATGAAGTGACTGTGCTAACGTAAAACCTTACGGAACTAGACCTGAAATTCAACAATAATTCCTGAATACGTTTTTAGTAAAAAACTGGGGCGTGTAGAAAATGTTTCTTGAATTGTTTTATTATTGGACAGTAGACGCAGACCTAAAGCAGTTTTACTGGCTCCTATACTAGAGAGGAGGATACAAATGTGGGCTACTATTTTGTTTATTGCTGATATCTTGACTATTTTTTGATCGAAAAAGTCCAAATTACATAATTGGCATGTAGAATTGTTTTGCTCTTTTATCCTAGTCCGTTTTTCTACCTAGTAAGATATTTGTTTTGTAATGTCATAAAAACACTCACAGTGTCATTTAAGTAAGAAACGAAAAGGTGATATAAATATGGGCTACTAGTAAAAATATTTTTATGTTTATTTTATAATTTTTTTATGTACAATATTCACACACATATTCGTCTCTTTCTGCACCAGAATAATCTATATGTGCCCACAAGTTGCACATAAGGCACTGAATCCATTTTCACCTCGATAATCCTCACAAAATTTTCCGTCACAGAAAATACAATTTAGATCCGTATTTTTCGGATCCGTTACACCAGGAATCTCTTCCAAATCCATATCTTCATCAGCTGGTTGAAATTTCTGCTCACCTCGTTATCGGAAGAACTTTAGATTTCCTTTTTTTTGTCGTTTCTCTGACTTGTTTTTAATTTTTGTTCTTTGCACCTCCTTTGTGAACTCATCCGTAATATGTCGTTTTACTGCTTGTACAAGTAATTTCTTTTTGCTGTTTTGCTGGTCTAATGCTTCCTTGTAAGGTAAAGAAGTTAGAGGTAATGGACTTTGACAAGAGCTATGAGTCATGCCGATGCAGTACACAAATTTACCTGTTATTTACAAGGTCATAGCTCTTGTCAAAATCAATTACCTATATTACCGTTGATTTCGATGATTTTCTACCACGATTTGTAGATTTTTTCCTGATCGACGTTACTGGTGATATTTCAAATGGACTTACAAACTTCTGCAAACCAGAAGGACCTGGTTCACTAATGTTGCTGGCTTCTGGTGTCTTTGGTAGGATATCAGATTCAATAGCTTGCGGACCTACAAACTTCTGCAAACCAGAAGGGCCTGGTTCACTAATGTTGCTGGCTTCTGGTGTTTTTGGTAGGATATCAGGTTCAATAGCTTGCGGACTTACAGTCTTCTGCAAACCAGAAGGACCTAGTTCACTGATGTTACTGGCTTCTGGTGTTTTTAGTAGGATAGCAGGTTCAATAGCTTGCGATTCTACATGGCTGTGGTTGTTACTCTCAATTTCTGCTGCAATGAAATCTGCATCTGAGAACACAGTCTTATTCAATAAATAAATTCCAGTGGCGCGGAATCCGCTTACAGCAATTTCTCCAGTTTGGCTTTTAAGGTATGCTTTGTCAAAAACTTCTCCAATATCGTACTGAGAGAGGGCGCGGTTATTATGACATAACCGTTGCCTGATTTCTTCGCTATAGTATGTCTTGAGCGTTCCCATGAAAGTTTTGTCTAGCGATTGCAGTTTCTGTATTGAATGTGGAGGTAATGAAATTATAACTATGTTATTCTCCCTTGTCCGATTGATTACATCTAAATTGCGAGTATGGTTGTAGCGTTTATCCAATATAAGAAGTATAGGAAGCTCTTTAGAGGGTTTAACGGTATCTATGAAGTATTTAAACCACTGTGTGAATAAATTAGACTGCACCCAACCACTAGGATGAATGGCTGATATCGATCCAGGAGGAGTACCTTTCATGAGTTGCAAATTCATATTCTTTCTTGGAAAGATTAACATGGGTGGGATTAAATTCCCTCCAGCACTCATACATGCAATTGAAGTGATCAATGATCCTCTTTCAGCCGAAGTCAGCTATGCGATTTTTGTCTCTTTCCTTTGCGCTCCACTATTGCTGCAATTTTATTTTGTACAATGGTTAGGCCTGTTTCATCTACGTTGTAAACCTGATTACTAAAATAATTGTATTTATCATATGTTTTTTCCAGATAATCAAAAAATATTTGAACATTCTCTTTGTTAAAGCTAGCTGCCTGTCCAAAAGACGTTCCAGTTGGTCTCCTTTTCCTTCTCAGCCAATGTATTTCTATGACGCGCTAAGAACAAATCTAGCCAACATCTACCAGCTTTTTTTAACTGCATAAACTGATGATTTGTTTTATATCAGTCCGCGTTAAACCATAGAATTCCGTAGTCCATAGTCCACCAAACATTTTTCTAAATCTGGGCCAAGAATAGTTCCTCTTCACAGTTTCTTAAGTACTGCTTTTTCTGGACTTAGTTCGGTCATTTTTGCTAACCGTTTTACTGTCGATCTCGGGACATTATAAGTTTTAGCTGCTTTTATTGTACCCATCGTTTTATCTCTCACAGCTTGAATAGCAGATTTCATGCTATCTGGATCCCAGAACATTCGTTGTTTTGGACTTATAATACTTTTTCTAGGCACTCTGAAAAGAAAAAAAACCTTGTAGACTAAACTGATACTGATTAATCTTTTTCTTAATGATTTTGTTTATTTCTTTGTACCTTTCCTCATTCTTATTTTTGTGTGTTCTTCGTTCTTCCATTAGCTCTAATATTTCTTGTCTCATCCATGGCTGTTTCTTTATATTGTTTTCTGGTTTAAATTTATTATCTACCACTGAATTACAAATATTTTTGATTTTATTCCATATATTATCCACACTTATGTTTTCTTGATTAATATCTGAGATTACCATGCTGTTTATTTTGTTGTTGATGTCCGGACGTTTTTGTGCTTTTCTTTTATGGATTTTTTTCATGTGAAGTTTGAAACGTCCTAGTAAAAGATTATGGTCTGATGGAACATCTGCTCCTGGATATGTTTTTGCGGATTTTATGGAATTCTGAAATCGTTTATTGATGATGATGTAGTCAATCTGGTTTCTAATCATTTTTTTTTTGGACAGTCAGCTGGAGATTTCCAGGTGTAGAGTCTTCGAGGTGGTAATTGGAAAAAGGTGTTCATTATTGCATTGAAAAACTATTACATATTGGTAATAATTATGTTTGTATGCTACCGAATAAAGGAGAAAGGAGATTAAGTAAATGGAATTCATTAAATAATATTTCTCGTAAGGTTGGTTGCCTATGTGAGTGGCTACTAGCTAGTTTAAAGAATACACAGTAAATTGGATTTAAATAAATTCATATGTCATAAAAGTTATATGGTAAACAAAATTATGAAAAAAAAAATGAATATGTAGGTATGTCAAACCAGACCGAATCAGAATCAAAATACAGTGTGAAAAAATAGATACAACTATGATCAAATGTATGTAGATTGAAATTTGCTTTTAATGAGAGTGAAATTATTATTTTTGAATATTGAAATAAATAATAGTCATTGATTGCGCACATACATAAGTAACTCAAAAGCACCATTAGGTCAAAATTGCTTTTCAAGTTCTTTCTATGATAAAGATTCGACTTAAGCGAAAAGGTTTTAAAGATTTGTAATCCTTTTGGATAAATTTTTAAATTATATTTTAATAAAAATATTATAAACAACAAGTTCATATTTCTATGTAAGTTTTTTTAGAACTAAATAATCCAGTTATATAACTAAAAACAAGAATAAAACAGACATGTATACTAAACAGGAGCAAATTAGCTATTATCTTCATTATGGAGTTAAAGCCTGGACAATAAAATTAAATAGGTCCTTTCGTCCTCCAATCTGGGTATAAACCAGGGGTCTTTGAAATGTGTCTTTATCGAAAAATGTCTAGAATATCAAGGATATAACACATACCGAATCAAATAGTAATAAATACCATAATCAGAGAGCCCTGTTACCATATAAGGAGATATAAGAATAACTTGCTACGATTAATTATTGAAGGACAGGATGAACGTTCAACAATTACTAAGAGCGGTGCAAAATAGGAAAGATTTTGATGTGTTAATTGCAAATCTCTAGTATTGAAGTGTACCAGAAGAAGAAGTAGAGAAACTTAAACTAGCAGATATTGTAATTGTTTTTTTATGGTTACTTGAAGATTATATAATATTATTATTTTATATTTTAATATATTTTTACGAGATAGTGTCGTTATATTTATAATATATTTCTCAGTTATATTTCAGGTTTGAGGCCCTTTCTAATTTTGTAGATACTCTGACTGTATATTATTTTTCAGACCTCTACGTTTTCGGTTTTTTCAGGAATCATCCTCCGAATTATAGCTCAAAATTCACCATAAAATCGATTTTATAAACGAATAATAAAGCTTTATCGTTAGTTTTATATTTTTAATCCATTGTTATGCTAACGGACGATTGATACAGAAAGATATTCGAAAGCATATAAACTCATTCGGTTGCGAGCAATAAAAGCACCAACTGAATAACTGAATAGAAGTTTATAGTGTACAGATATAGCGGCTATATCATAGTAACGTTGGATATTAAATATTTATTGTTTTTAAATTGTTAATATATATATATATATATATATATATATATATATATATATATATATATATATATATGTTTTATTTCATTTATTTTCTCTTATAGATAAAGATTTTTTATATCAATTTGTTGTTTTATCAATAACAAGTTTAACAAAAATTGTTGAAGGTATTTAAATTTATTCAACAAACGATTTTTGTATTTAAACATTTTTTAGAACAAGTCAGATTGATTACATCTTCATAGATTCAAGACATGGAACAGACATAATAAACTGCAAAAGTTATAGAGGCCAAACGTAGACTCAGATCATTGCCTATTGATTTCAACATTGATGGCTGGGATTTTAAACACCAGTAAGGAAAATAAAATGAATAGAAAAAATGGAATGTGCAAAAGCTAACAAATGAACAATTGCAGAACGGTAATCGGTAATCAAAATATCAAAATATCCAAACAAAGTGGAATAATTCAATAACTGTACTCTTACACAAGAAGGGAGATATAGCAGACCTGGAAAGATACAGACCAATCAGTCTCCTTAACCATCTTTATAAATTATACACCCGAATAATAACGAACAGATTAGAGACAAAGCTGGATTTTTACCAACCTCGGGAACAAGCCGGTTTCCGCCCTAATTACGGCACAAACGATCACCTGCAGTGCCTAAAAACCCTGATAGAAAAAACTAACGAATATAACCGTCCCTTGGCATTAATATTTGTAGATTTTAAAAAGGCGTTTGATACAGTGGAACTACAGTCCATCTTAAGATTGCAGGGTCGACCACAGATATTGTAATATAGTTAAAAATATATATGAAAATGGCACAACAACCATAAGTCTACATTCAGCAACTAATAAAATAAAGATAAAAAGGGGAGTCAGGCAAGGTGATACCATGTCACCAAAGCTGTTCATTACCGTTCTTGAGTATGCATTTAAAAAACTAACACAGCAACAGAAAGGAATATCCATCGATGGAGAAAGATTAAACCATCTACGTTTTGCGGACGATATCGTGCTTCTGTTAGATAATCTGGGAGAGATCAAAGACATGCTCCAAGAACTGAATGACATATTACAAAAAACTGGGCTGGAGATAAATTTCGAGAAAACCAAAATGATGACCAATATGGTTCCCAGCGAAGAGATACATATCAATAACAACAAGGTGGAATTAATCGATAAATACACATACTTGGGTCATGAAATTAGAATAACCAGAGACAACCAAACCTGCGAGTTAAATAGACGAATCACGTTGGGATGGGTGGCATATGGAAGGATGAGAGACATTTTTAAAACAAATACCCCAATTCACCTGAAAAGGAAGGCATTTAACCAATGCATCTTATTAGTCTTGACCTACGGAGCAGAGACCCTAACTTTAACGAAAGCTACTGCCGAAAAACTGAGGGTAACACAAAGGCGAATGGAGAGATCAATGCTGGGCCTGACCTTGGCAGATCGCGTGAGAAATGAGGAGATACGCCGACGAACTGGCGTAGACGATATTATACTGCGAATCAATAAACAAAAGTGGAGGTGGGCTGGACATGTTGCTAGAATGGAAGACGGAAGATGGACGAAGAGATTATTGGAGTGGAGACCAAGAGCCGACAAGCGAAGTCGAGGCAGACCACCCACCCGATGGACCGACGACCTAAGGAGAATAGAAACAAACTGGATTGCAGCAGCTAGAGATAGAGAGAACTGGAGACGTTTGGAGGAGGCCTATATCCAACAATGGATGTGAAAATGGGGCTGGATGATGATGAGTCGGAAAACATCACCCACAGGCTAAAGAATCAAAATAAAAATAAAGAAGGCCAGACAGATATAGACTCCTACTGTACCAGAATAAAGAAAGACATTGAAGAAGCAGCGAAAAATGGAATATAAATAGAAAATTTTGCCCGTAGATATCATTGGTTTGACCATAAATGACCGAATGCAACAAAAGAAATAAATCAAGCCTACAAAAAGATGCTTATCCGACCAACTAGAACAACTGTAGAGAATTACCACACAAAGAGAAGAAAAGCAGAGAGGATACACAAAAGAAAAAACAAAATCTTAATTTTAAGGAACATTGGAACTTTCCAAATTGCTGTGGGGCTATAGACGGCAAATACGTTTTAATTAAGGCACCTCCCAATTCTGGCAGTGTTTAGTTATGCAGTGTATACTATCTAAATTCTATAAACACTGGTATTCGCCATACATCTCTACAAGTGTTAAAGTTTCATCTTCGGTGAACTTCATTTTCACTATTTACACAAAACCCAACTCCAGCCGGAATGACAGCGTCCCTATGTACTCTCCCATGGTACAATGAATACACAAGGTATGATACATAATGTTCCAAAATCGGTTCGCTTTCGCGCATGACGTAGTCAAGAACGCTTGTTCCCGCAACATTTGAATGTAGTATAGGAAAGACTTTTAAGTTAAAGTTTTTTATATAATTTGGCTAATTTAATTATAGTAATTATAAAGAGATGATAAAATAATGTTATTATAATATTTTAATCATAAATAAAATTTTGAAGTTAATTTAAATTTATTGATGTACAGTTATTTTGTTAACATAGATACCTATCCTTTATAAAACAAGTTTTAATTATCTTTTATTACACGTAGGTACAGGTTAATTAACTTATACTTCAGAGTCCGATATTTCAGATGTTTAAAAAGATACAAAAAACTGGTAATGAAGGTGCACAAAATTTGTATGTATATACCTACTGAACAAAACACGAAATCAAAATAAATAATGATAAAGTCAACTTTATTTAGACCGGATGAGCTAGCTGGCCATCGAATATGAGTGTAGTGAGGTCACACAATATTGCACAACATTTTAAATGACATTTTTTGTAATATTCAACCATAAAATTATCTTGGTATTGTTGATGAACATGATTTAACAAAGAAAAATATCTTATTTTGAAAGATGCTAAATTGATTTCTTCCGAAACAGTTCTTATTGCAAATTGCATAGCAGGCTGAGGCTAGCCTCTTACTTCACAAATCGATATGAAAGAACCATTTAAGATTGCTGTCTAAAAAAATAACAACAATTTTACAGTAACATGTTAAATAGCTTTAAACTGATATATTTATATGAATTCTGGGTCTTCGTTATTCTACAAAATGAAAGATATTATAATGGAGTTTTTTCTAGTTGCATAACTATGCACATCACTCAGTTTATCCAAATATTATTAAAAGCACTTATTTTTAACACCTAATAAACATTCAAAAATAGCAATGGTTTATGAAGAATAAAAATGAATTACTGCATAGCGCAGATATCGTTAGATTTGTAAAGTCACAAAGACTAAACTGGCTTGGCCACTTAAAAATAATGCCAGATAATTCAGCTGTAAAAGTAATACAGAGGTTAAAACCCCAAGCAAATAGGACAATAGGTAGGCCCAATAAAAGATGGATATAGGATATAGAGGAAAATCTTTAAACCATGAATCAGGCAGTGGTGAAGCAAAGTAATTAACATGGTAAGACACATATTATGTAAGCATATATCTAAATTACTTTTCTATTATAAAATAGATGACTCAGTCAGTATTGAGTTACTTTAAAATATATTTATTATCTCATAACTTGCAATTTGCAATCGTCAGCATTAATAACCGATATTATTGTTGAACTTTTGTTTTTATACAAGCCTTCTGTCTTGCCGATGTAAAGTCGTCTGAAGTCGATATTTATTGTGTTTTACGTTTGAACTTATTTCTGCGTTATTTTCATATTATTATATTGTTTGATAAGTAAATTTTGCATATAATAATCGGTAGGTTATAGTAATGTGTATATTTTTTATTTTACTAAATTTCATTATAACTCATCTAAAATACCATATTGAATTGTAAAATAGATTTTTCTTTATTGTAATCTATTTTGTTTTTATTTCAGTAAAACCGCTTGAAAATGAGTAACAGTGAAACAGAATACGCAAATCTACTACTATTTACCTATTCACAGTATTTCCTCTGCAGAAAATTTTTAAATTTCAACGGATTTGCATACAAAAAGAGTGCTTATATTATTAGTATATGTATGAAAACAAAAATAAATATTTCGCCTGAATCCCTAGGAAAAGTAAAGGTTTTACGCTATTGAAAATGTATTTTTTATTCAATTATAACCAAAACAAAACATTAAAAAAAATTAGATCATTTTTTGACCATAATTTCAAAATTAATGTGTACGTTAAGCTGTAATAACGGCTTCGAGGTGGTTCGAGCGGTCTTGACTACGTCACACTCCTAAGCCAGCTGTCAAATGTCATGCGCAATATCATACCTTGTGTATTCATTGTACCATGGTACTCTCCTACTTACTCTACTCTATCAGAATTAACCGCGTTACATGGGTAGAGTGAGCAGGCGAGTGGTAATTTTGGCGGTGGTGGTGGTAGTAGAGTAGAGTTACTTTGCCACATGTTGCTAGTCACTCTACTCTACCACCTACTATGCACTCTACTTGCTACTCTACTGCGCTGAGCGTTTTCACGGGTAGATTTACTCTACTCTACCAAGTACTTGCATCATTACTCTACCCGTGTAAACGGGTCTTTAATGTTATTTTTTTCCAAAAGGGTTAAAAACAAAAATAAAAATCGACCTGCCAGAGCTTCACCTTTAAAAAAATTACTGATAAATGATAAATTTATGAAAAATTAAAAATTTTTAAACATCTTTTAAATATATGTATTTTTGCTAATTATTATGATTACAATACAATGCAGCTGGTTAAATGACAGGTTTAAGATTTTTTTTTTCATGATATGATAATAAATTTATTTGTACTCTTTCAAACATAAAATTATATATTATAGTAAAGTAAATGGTTTAGTTAATTTCGTGAATTTATTTAAAAAATTAAAACTTTAGACCTTGGTCATGTTTTCATACAACTTATTACTTTACTTACTCTGTAATGCTTGTTTAACACTTTATGGGACTTAAACATCACGGGTAATTCAAAATAGTTAACAACCTACCACTTCGCTAGCCCTGCAATCCTTCTCCAACCACTTTATGATACTCTGGCGTGTAAGAATTTAAAATAGTTAACAATAAATTATATAATTTTACAGTTGATATGAGATGGTATTTACAAACCGTCTTGAAGCCTAGTCTTCCGAGAATACACGTACTCCCTGATATACACATGAAACACCAACTTTCATTATGAGATGAGTTTATTCATATTGCGGATATTAAACTGCAGTGTATACTGAACTGTGGCCAATACCTTCTGGCTTTAAATTGATTTTACCCAGAGGGGTATATGAAATACGTTTTCGTATAACCCTAAGCTCGCGGTCCATAATTTAGAAGGTTTAGGAGACTACAGAGTATAATGTTGCACTTTTGATATTAACAGACTAAAGTAACTATTTTAATGCAAATAAGATAGTTTGTCCTCTGTGCTTTGTATTGCTAAGCGCAGTGTGGCTTATAAAGTTTGTCATTTATGGTCAAAATACTAATACTACCAAATGTTAGGTGTAACATGTAAATGCTTTCAAATAAGTAATTTTTATTGTTTACTTTTTTTACAATCAACAATAAAAAAATCGTATATAGGTTACCAGATCGTTAACCAAAGGATTCATTTTTCATAGAAAATGGAGTTAACTGGTTCATAAGCATATCATTAGCTAAAAGCTTTATTATAAATTATAGGCTAACTGTAATAGAAAAAAATGCCCCCCGAATTTCTTATAGCAAATTGTCCGGAAAAATTTTAGATTTTTCAGAATGATTTGGAGGAAACTCTTTATCATTATCAACAGCTCATCCATATGTTGCTTTATGCATATACGATGACCTCTATATACTTATGCGGCCGTCAAAAAGAGAGTTTAGATTTATATGTTCAATCTAGAATGTGCTGATTTCTCTTCTTTGAGTTAAGTACTACAATATACAAAAGAAGAAAGCAAGAACACTATAAGTAAACTCTACTTCTAGACATCAAAAAATCTCTTATACTCAGGGAAAAATCATCTCGAAGTCCAAGAATATACGGCCTTCTAAAAATCCATAAGCTCAATGAATGTTTCCCTAAGACCCATCGTCAGGGTATACAACTGCTCCACTCAGAAATTGGCAAATCATCTCACCTTATCCTTACAACCATTAGTCGATAACGCCTCGTCCTTTGTCAAAAATTTTTATTTTATTAATCTTCTGAAAATCATTTCTTCTTTATCCTCAGATATACTAGTTAGTTTTGACATTGTTTCTTTATTCACCAATATTCCCATCGATGAAACCATTTTCATCTTGGACTCTAAACATCAAATCTTACCAACGCATAATTTATGGAAAGTTTGAAATTATTGGAAAAGAAGCTGAAGCTAAATGAATCTTTTATATAGTAATCTTTCTTTGTGTTGTATGCATATGTTAATATTTCTGTTCGGAAATTGGATAATTTACTGTTTGCAAAATCAAAGGATGCAACAATAATTGCAGCAAGGCTGTCTCCTCTTTATCTACTGGGTCCATTGCTACCTGCCAGTATCCAGACTTCAAATCCAAAGTAGAAAACAATTTACTTCCAGCCAATGTGTCCAATGTGTCGTCGATCTGAGGCAGAGGACAACTATCTTTCTTGGTAACGTTGTTCAGCAAACGGTAATCCACACAAAACCTCGTCGTTCCGTCTTTTTTCTTAACCAGGACCACTGGAGAGACAAATGGGCTCATAGAAAGTTCTATCACTCCGTCTTTCTTCATTTCCTGAACATTCGTTTCACCTTCCTCTCTTTTCGCCTGTGGTAATCATCTAGCTGTTTGACGAATTGGCTTAGCATTACCAGTATTAATTTTATGCTTAAAAACGACAGTTCTTCCCGTCTTTCCTCTTTTCGGTACCGCAGAAGAAATTCCCTTAATTTCCTTTTCTCCATCTAATTTAAAGACTATCCAGCAACTGCAACCATTTGGTCGAATTTGTCGTTGGAATTATCAGATGTTGTCGTCTGACTTATTATGGATGTCACAGGTACACAAGTTCCTACTTTTGTCTCTTTCTTGATGGTCACTGGGTAGTCGTTGACATTGATAAGTCTCACAGGTATTTCTTTAGCCGAAGTCACCAATTTCTTTCCAATTATGATTCCTCGGCCAACCTCGTCGTCATGTTTCCAAGGCTCCATGATAACAGGTGTCTCTTCTTTCACAATTCCCTGTAACCGCTCTACTATGATCGCTTCACTTCTCGCAGTCACGACTGTATCCTCTTTAACGGCTGCTTTCACAGTGTTGTCATTATGTGGAAGAAGAAATACCTCCTCGATACCAACTTTGATTACCTTATTCTTAAAATCCAATTGGAATCCATGCATATTCAATACGTCCATTCCTAATATAACATCCTCTTCGATGTCAGCAGTATGAACGAACTTTTCTGCTCCAATTCCTAATTGTACCTGGATTTCTCCATGAATGT
This sequence comes from Diabrotica undecimpunctata, assembly GCF_040954645.1. Taxonomy (NCBI): domain Eukaryota; kingdom Metazoa; phylum Arthropoda; class Insecta; order Coleoptera; family Chrysomelidae; genus Diabrotica; species Diabrotica undecimpunctata. The sequence goes on from NC_092803.1 coordinate 193,343,285, forward strand.
TGGCATTTTCACCTATAGCGATCCGAAGTCGCAACCTCGTTGGTAACAGTTTCTTGCTTTGCTTTTTAAAAATGTCTTTTACCATTTATTTCTTTATCATATGGTGGATAAGCATATCGTACTAATCTGGCAATTTTTACCTCATATTCTTGAAGAGCCTCATCTCTCTTTTGTCTTTTATTTTTAAGTTGCGACTGATATACATGCTCCAAATGTTCGTGGCCATATCGCATATTTAATATCTTCTTAAGTCGTTCGAAATCATCCGTCTCCTCTACGGCTATGGTCTGAAGCACATCTAAGGCATCTCCTCGAAGAGCGATAGTCACGTTTACAGCCTTTTCCTTTTCAGACCATCCATTCGCTTTTGCAGCTGATTAGAACTGTTTCATGTAGTTGTTCCATGACGATTATCCGTTGAAAGTTGGGACTTTAACATGAACAGAACCTCCACTTCCTTCAAATTTCGGCCCTGTTTCCAACTTACATTTCATCTCCTCTTTTTTTTTTCTTTACTGTAATTGGATTATTTCCTCTCTCTGCTGTTCCTGTTTCCTCCATCTTCCTTTCCATCTCTTTCACCTTTTCTTCGAAGGCCAACTTATCGGCAGCACCTTGGTTTTTTAACGAAGATATTCTATCGCCGAGGGCAGACATCTCAGAAGTGACTTTGGAGATGTTAGCAGAAACTTTGCTTTCCAGAGAAGAAATCTCTTTAGAAACTTTGTTCTCTAATGATGCGATGTCGCCGGAAACTTTGTTCTCTAATGATGCGATGTCGCCGGAAACTTTGTTCTCTAATGATGCAATGTCGCCAGAAACTTTGGCCACATCACCAGTAACTTTGGCCACATCACCAGAAACTTTCGAGATCGACGAGATGACATGTTTGTCTTCAAATATATAAGTTTCCGGGTCCAAACCCTCTTCCTCCAAAGCGTTCTTTAGTCGTTGGACTAAATCAGTCTTTTTTCTGGTAGAAGCTAATTCTTTGTCCTCGAGATGTCTTCTTAAATTCGTAACTGTAAGCTCATAAATCGTAGTCATTTTCACAATTTATTTAGAAGTTTCACTCTGACACCAATGAACTATTATTATAAATCTAATTTATTATCTTTATTTATTATAAAATGTTCTAACTCTTAGTTTATTAGAGTCTTTTTATAATTTATATATACAATCTTACACTTAATTTATTTTACACTATTTACACTATTCTAATTGATATAATTTATTTCCGCGTTACAATTCAAACTCGGCTCGATACAAGTATTCTTTTCAGACTGCTGTTTACAATAAAAATTCCTCTATATATATTTACTAACCGTTGTTCTGGAGTCCCCTGGAATTCGGCCGGTGACCCTTGAACGTTTTCGAATGCCATGGAACTCGGACAGGTTTTTTATCGGAGGGGACTTTTATTGGTTTCATATACCGTTTAGTAAAATACTTTCCCTCGCAACAGTAAACAATTTACAAAACATAATTAAGTTTTTAGATAATAGCAACATTATGTTTAACTTTCTGAATATCCCAAGTGCTTTAGGCTTAAAATTTAATTTAAGAAGGTATACCTTCAGATTAATTTACGTTAGTATTCGGTATACAGCCACCAAATATCCCGTAATAAATTTCTGATATAGTGAAGTCGTTTTACCCTGTCGTATTTCGGATTAACGCCCGAAAAATAATTTATGACTCTATTTACAGCCACTCTGTTATGCTTTCCCTTTTCTACCTGCTTTGTGGTACCGAACCTCCTACTAGTCGGCTGTAGTATTTGAGGATAAATCAGCGGTACCAAAACAATTTTTTTATAAATCGCAAAAAAAACTCAAATTGAATGGTTTGTGATGATAATTTATTGATAATAATAATAAATAAAAGGATTTGTTTGCATCCGAAAACCCTCGACTTGTCACAAGGTATTAAAATCTCAATCAGAAATATCATTTATGACATGTACAAAGCAAAAGAACATGTTACAAGAAAGACACTTATTCAAAAAATAAAGGACAGAGAACTTTGTGATATGGGTTTGACCAGTTTATCAAAAGTATTAAAAGGTATGGGTTTTAGATACAAAAAAAACCAATAATCGTAAAGTGTTGTGCGAGCTGTCCAATGTTGTTGGAAAAAGGTGGAAATTCATAACAAACTATTTAAAAAACAAGAATTCCGAATTTGCCAGACAATTTGTGTTTCTTGACGAAACATGGATTTTTGCGAAAGGAAATAATACCAAATCATCCTGGCAAGATGATTCTACCAAATGCTATTCGAGTACTAGTGCGAGTAATGGCAAAAGATATATTATATTGCATGCAGGAAATACGGAAGGTTTTATACACAATGCTAGTCTTATATTATTATATAAGGACGCGACAATATGGAAGCCGATATTTTTGAACATTGGTTTGAGAAAAAATTATTAAAAATATGGAAAATCCGTCATTAATAATCTTAAACAATTCTTCGTATCACACCAGAGAGATGGAAAAGTTTCCCACAAGCAGCTGGAAAAAAGAAGACCTAAGAAAGTGGCTGTCGAAGAAAAATATAGAACACGAACATCTAGTTTTAAAAGATGAATTATAAAATAAGTGCAAAGAACACATTACTAAGAAAAAATTTGTCGTTGACCAAATGGCACTAAAATATGGTCATGAGGTCCTAAGACTTCCACCATATCACTGCCAGTACAATCCAATTGAATTGGTGTGGGGCATCACTAAAAACTACTATGATAAACATGCATGTAAGACCACCGACGAAGCCAGCGTTTTACAACTCTGGCAAGATGCACTAAACCAAGTCAATGAGGAACAATGGCGGAAATGTATTAAGCATACTGAAAAAAAAAAAAAATTTAGAGTCATATGCAATAGAACAAGTTATTGATGAAGTAAGACCTTTAATTATTCGTAATGATGAAGATTCAGATGAATCGGATAGCGAGTCAGATAGTGATGATACCTGTCCTTAGATTAAGACGTAGATAGAAAAATTAACACAAAAGGGTACCAACTACCAAAAAAAAAAAAACAAAAAAAAAATAAAACAAAAACCGCATGCAGGAGAGAGCCGGAGGCACGTCGCACGACGCTCTTGAATGCAAGCACCAAAAAAATTAGATTAGCAAGTAAGGTAGATTAATTAAACCACAATATTAATTTTTGAAGTTGCATGTTTAATATGAAAATTTTTTCAAAAACGGCTATTTTTTCGAAAAATGGTATCCCAATAAAAGTCGATCCAGAATTTTACGTAGATTCTAAAAAAAAATAACAAAAAGCACAGTTTCTATTTAAAATAAGAAACTTAATGGCGACTTCCGGTACAACCGGAAGTGCTAGAAGAATGCAAATATTTATAAAATGAAGAATACTTTGCATAACCCATTATTCCAAGTTTGCAGAAACCAGTGACGACTAGAACTTTGAAAACTTTTAACCAACATGTTTTATTTTATTTTTGGTTTTTATTTTTGGTTTTCGATTTTATTTTTGGTTTTCGTTACACAACTTTGCCTTGTATAAAATGAAAGTCTTTATGCAAATGGGGAAATGGGGACAAAACAAATTTTGTAATCTTCAAGAGTTGTATAATAAAAAAAAGAAAATTGTAGACTGTAATATTACCTTAAATGGCCGTGAACAAAATAATTTTTTATTGTGCTTATGCTACCTGCTAAAGTTTTAAAATTATGCCTTCGGACAAAAGATAAAATAAATCCATAGTTATTTCATTAGATAGTAAGTAGCTCAATTTCAACTGAAGGCTACCACAAAAACAAGACATATCTGTCAACAGCGATTCAATAATCCCAGCGAAAATATTTCAGCCCGTGGCGTTCTATCCCACATTTTTATATATTCCGCAAACCCCAATAACTCGGGAAAACAATCAAATTTTCATACGCAAATTTCAGTTGTTTACATGTTGTCACAGCTTCATTACGATTTATTGTAGCAATCATGGCTGTGTACTTTCGCTTCGCAACCAAGTCATTATCTTTGTCGTTTTTCGAGGCAAATGTTTGCCTTATAAAATGAGCAAAAACGGAATTGTGACGATTGTCATTTAAATGTTAATCCGGATGAGGGACAAAAATAGAAGAAGTACTAAATTTTAGCGGCTTATACGCATTAATTCCAGTCTGTTATATTTATTAAAATTGAATTTGTAATGATTGTGCGTCGATGTACGCATTATACACTGTTCGACAAAAAAAGAACATTTATAATCCATTGACTATTCATCATCCGATAATCCTTAAAATGCAATTGAAAATTGGAATTTTGGTTACGAGATTTTCTACAAATACCACAATCTGCTCATTCGAACGTCTGACTGTTTTGGATAGTCGCTATATACTTGACAGCCAATCGTCGGGACGATGACGTATAGAGCCACCTATTAAAGAAATCTGAACTACCAACTGATATTTCAATCTACAGAGTCAATCATATTTTGTTTTTAAACGATAATTTTAATTTATAATGCTAATAATATTAATTACAATCCGTAAACTAATTTTTGAAAGCAAATTCAGATTTTTGCTTTAATCTGTGCCTTCTAAGAATTGCAAGGCAAAACAGACGTTGATAAAGATGTTATTAGAGACATGGAGAATCTAAAAATTGCATTCCACAACATATCTCCTCAACTAAGCAAAAATCCTTAACGAATTGGTTTCTAGTACTCGTACAGAGTATATCGGAAGAAAAGGAAAAAGACAGTTAAGATTTGATTTCACGTACAGTACATCTGTGTATCCGCCTTATACGTATTTCGCCCTAATAGGGCTCTTCAGAGACCGCTATTCACAGTGGCTCTGAACGTGAAAATAAATCTTTTCTATCTTAGGAAGCAACTCTAACATGGCTTCGTATAGACGCAAATAGCGACATCTGATATTAAAATCCCTAAACTAATTTTCGAAACCAAATTCAGATTTTTGCTTTAATCTGTGCCTTCTAAGAATTGCAAGGCAAAACAGACGTTGATAAAGATGTTATTAGAGACATGGGGAATATAAAAATTGCATTTCACAACATATCTCCTCAACTAAGCAAAAATCCTTAACGAATTGGCTTCTAGTACTCGTACATCCGCCTTAAAATTTTTGTGTGCGCTTAGATTTTGTTGTTTCTTTTTTATGAAAAATGCCTTCAGAACGAGAAAGTAACGTCTCCATTTTTATTACAAAATGTTAAGTAATTTAGAAGATAACGCAAAAAAACAATTTTTATTTGTAACTTCAAAGGGCTGTAACTTTTTTTGTGTACACTTTTGTACTAAGGTAAGTTGGATTTAATCAATTTATTTTTGTCCCCAGAATACGTGATTTAATTTATAACATACCTTTTTGAAACACCCTGTATACAGTATCGAGATAATTTTTCCTCACAGTAGACTCTTTAGGTATAGGTATTATATGTATAGTAATTTTGCAAAAATGACCTTAAATTTATGTTATTTAATTTTTTTAATGGTTTATTTGATGCCACCATTGTTCTGCATAAATCATCATTGAACATTGTAACTTATATGTATGTTTTGCACTTGTTACGTTTTGGTCCACAATAAATTTTTTGCTCGCGTTAATCTGAAACAACAAAGAACAAATTATTTTCATGACACCACTACTTTCTATATAATTTCCAAATATACGAATGATAAGAAATAATGAAATTAAATCAATCTTAATAATTAGCAGGGTTAATAAGAGAAGCAGTATCTTTTATAATAGAGAAAAATTAAAAGTTACAAGAAAAACAATACCCAATAAAAAGATAAGGGATTAAACATACGTCCTTTATTATCTACTATTTTCGTTAAAATTTTTCACTTTTCTTATTTCTTAAATGTCCATAATTTAAAATAATTTGAAGACATTTCAAACTTGTTTATGGCACTTCTCGTCTTTTTATTATCCATCTTACTTGTACATATATGTAAAAAATAAAAAAAATTCTTATCAGTTTCGTGCACACGGTGTAAAAAAGTCTTAGTTCTGGATATCGTTTGGTCCACATTGACATATTTAACAAACACAACTAACTACCTCAGCTTAACTGCAGGAACTAAAGGCTTTAAATACCTATGAACTTTTGTGATTTATTAAAGTATCAGTATAACATTAAATTTTTTTGAAGAAAAAGGTTCAAATCCTTTAATGACCTACAGATATTGGATTGTACAAATTTCGAAGAATTACTAAGAATGAAATTACAGATAAAGTCTATGTATTCTTAATTGAAAAAACGGGTGTGGCAGTCCAGTGGGACTGCCGGTGGAAGTTACACTTCTATACACGCATTCGCCGTTACAAATTTATTGGGGAGTCAATCTGCACAATCATTACATATGTAATGCTATAGGTAAGACATAGCAGAAACAGAAACAGAATCAATAACAACTTACTAACAATTAATAAACAACTTTTGACCTGTAACAGGAGTATAGTAAATGAGGGATTGAATCAATATTTTGATGAAAATGTATATTTTTATTTTCATATATGTATGAAAGGAGTTGAATGCAAAAATTTTTTTACACGTACTCTGCAGTAAAATTCATTGTTTATTTTGTTATTAATATAATAATATAATACAAATTAAAATGCAATATACATAAGTATTTAAAAATGACAATAATATACATAAAAAAATACACTACAAGACAGTGCAACATAATTTAATATAATAATACAATAGAAATTGAAATGCAATATTCATAAGTATTTAAAAATGACAATAATATACATAACTTTTCTACTTACGCATATATGTTTAATTTACCATGTAATAATATTAATAAAAAAGTCCTCTCCGATTGGGAATCGAACCCCGGTCTCCCGCGTGACAGACGGGGATTCTGTCTACTATACTACCGAGGACATGACACAAACGTATTTCAAAATTGACAGTTCTGGGTCATACAGTGATTTATTGAGATTATTATTTTGAAATACAAAAGACTAATATAATTATGAACATTTAATAAATAATACAAAACATATCACATAAATAATAATATTAATAAATATTTTATAATATATAATAATATATGTAAATATATCTTTATATATTATATATAATAATAAATTATACATACAAAAGGAACATTTTTATATTCGAGAGAGGAAGAGAGAGAAAATATATCTTCTGCCTCTCTCTTACTCATTATCTTACATATGTAATGATTTCGCAGATTCACTCCCATACAAATTTCCAACGTGGAGCGCGCGTATAGAAGTATTCGCTCCGTGTGTGACCATGGTAGGGGTACTTGAAACGATGCCAGCGAGCGTAGCGGCGAAATATGACAAAATTGGACCTACCTTTTTACGCATAAATTTTATCAAAAATGTGTGCAAATACATATTGCGTATTTAATTGTGCTAATAATAACAAAAATAGTAAGTGTAGTTTTTATAGGTTCCCAAAGATTACATATAAATTAGAGAAAAGAAAGAGATGGATCCGTGCTATTAATATGAAAAAGTAAATATAACATAACTTCATTTTTATGCAATTGAAATAGGAAAAATTTAAATAATTTACCTTAAATGATATTTTATAAGGCTTCAAGCTAACTGCAGAGTGCCTGATGACTTTAGCTTTTATATCATAACTTTTACTATTACTGTTTTTAACAGGTTGAGCGCCGTAGCATACACCGGTGTCTGCTCTGGTACTTTCCTTCCGGGCCATGGCAGACACCAGTGTCTGCTCTGTATCTGAAACTTTATCGATCTGTACTGGCCAGGCAGACACACTTTAACGCGTTTTAATATGCTAGCATGTCTGACGCGGCCCAGAAGAATAGTGATGTGATGCTGGGTTTTTAGTAGCTGTTTTTTTTTTTATTTTTTTTTTCATTTTTTTTTTAAACACTACAAAAACACAATAAAATATTTTAATCACTTTTAATGAAGCAAAAAATACAGAATGAAGCAAATTAACTAAAATTATAAGGGTACAACATAAATGTTAAAAAATATAAGGTTTCCAGTGCAATAAAATTATTACTTTTTATGGAAAAAATTGAAGCACTCTAAGCAAAATCTTGGTTGTCCTTCACAAAGAGAACAAAATGTTGTGACACGTTTGACCTTGCTTTTCGCTAATATTCCTTCCTGCTTTTTTTTGTAACAGCCTCGACAGTATTTTCTGTTTTCTCGAGCTTTACAGTCTAATTTGGAAAAAACATGAGTTCGAAGATTCTGAACCGTCTGCGTCTGCGGCTGACTGAATGTCTAACTGACATTTTAAATTCGGTTATAGACATGGTGCTCCCTTTGCATTCCTTGTAAAGAAAATGAGCATTTACCATTGATGTACCAGGATTATCTCAATGGCCACTTTTTTATACCACTGAATTGTGCGACGTAAAGCAGTACTATAACTTGACATTTGGTCAGATATGTCGATTGAGCTTTTTCCGCGATTATAATCGATTACTGCTTTTGGTTTTTGAATCTCTTTTTCACGGCGTTGAACCTTCAGTGTCTCATCGGTGTGACAGGTAGAAAGAACTAGCACATCTCTTTTATCTTGCCATTTGAGGATGCATATTCCTCGCTCATTTTCCTGAGCAGCAATTTCGCCCCTTTTCAATTTCGTTTTTACAACATCAGAAGGATTCCCACTACGATTAGCACGTAAGGTACCCAAACAATGAGTTTTCTTATCGAGAAGTATGTTTGCGAGTTGTAGACTTGTGTACCAGTTGTCAGTAATGCAAATTCTACCACTAACCAGAAGTTCTTGAGACAAAGACAATTTGTGTTGAGACCAATACATATTTATTTTCGGTTTGTTTTTTCTCCCTTCCCGCACAAATGCTAAGATTCCATGTATAGCCATTGTTACAGCATAACTTAAACATTTTTATGCCATATTTGTGAGCCTTCTGTGGGTTATATTGTTTGAAAATTAAACGACCCTGGTAGGGTATCATGGTCTCATCAATACAAAGTTTTATCGGGAGTATACAACTTCTTGAAGTTTGATATTAGCTTGTCTAATAAAGGCTGAATTTTGAACAAGCGATCTCCTTCAAGACAAAGATCATTATCAGAAAAGTGGAGCATTTTTAGAAGATTTTCAAAACGATTGCGGCTCAGTACACTGCGACAAACTTCGCTTTTCAGGAGCCATTTAGTAGACCAGTAATCTCGGAGGGAGTTCATCTTGACAATGCCCATATAACCCAATATGCCAAAGAAATGTAAGATTTCTGTTCTATCTGTTGGCTCCCATTGTTGCATGCGGGCTTTATTAGTAAGGCTTACATTTTCTATAACATATTGAGTTGCGTAGTCATTTGTTTGGTCAGCGATTAAATCTAATACTTTAAAATCAAGGAATGATAAAAAATATTGAATTGGTTTTTCCCCTTTCAACGCGCCCTGCCATACTGCATTCATTCCACTTGAAAAAGTTTCTTCAAAAAATGCATGTTTACCACAAACAGGCCCCCAAGTTGATTGTGAGAGATCTCGAAGAAGGTTACTTTCACTTTCCATTATTTGGCGACTATCAGTATTTTCCAAGTTTGGTTCTTCTGTTGAACTGGCTTCTGTTTCACTTTCCATTCCTTGAGGAGTAAACTTTCTTGTAGTTTGAATGGGAGAAATCTGGCGAGAAGAACTGGATGGGCCCGGATCTGATTGTTAAAATATTTTGGATTTTTTTTTAGGCGGTTGATAACCATTTTCATCCTCTGTATCACTACTAGAATAATCTTTAGAGCTCCCATTAGGAATATACCCTGGATCTTCTTCAGAATCCGTATCGTAAGGATCTAAAATAAATAAGAACCTATCATCAGATACGTGGGCAATATAGTAGATAAGCTTTTGTAAAACAGTACAGGATTTGTGCAAAAAAAAACAATAAAATGTGTTGACATTAGCTGCGCTTTTCGTTTGTTGGTTTGACTTAAACAACTCTGTGTAGTAATATAGACGTTCTACCTACCTTCAGAAGCATCACCAGAGTCTTCTTTTGAATGTAATACCATTTCCACCATCCTTTTTCCACGATTCGTCATTTTGAACAGTACATGCACCTGTTTATCACCACGTGCAATAACAAACTAACCTAATTTACGTCGAGGCAATGTGTATGACTGGTAAAATTGCAAGATCGGATATCGAATCGGAACATTTCGACGACACTTTGGATCGACACAAGTGCAAACGGCTGGACCAAAGCAGACACCGGTGCCTGCTTCGCCGTCCTGTAGGGCCAAAGCAGACACCGGTGTCTGCTGTGTCAACCTGTAGGGCCGAAGCAGACACCGGTGTCTGCTCGATTTTTCTCAAAAACTAACAAAAAAAAAAATAAAAAATTTTTCGCGCAGAAGTCATAAGATACAAAAAACCAAAAGAAAATGACAAAAAACGGTGTTGGTCCACGGAGAAGTTTTGGCTTTTATGCATCGGCGCTCAACCTGTTAAATATAATATATTATGCTCTTTCACGTGAAAAACTTGATTTGCCACTACTAGATTTTTCCCTTTCTTTTCCGTTTATGGCTGAAAAGATTTATTATGATTAGACTTCGGCAAATATGCAAATAAAAATGTAGAAAATATGCGCATAAATATGCACGTGTTTACCGAAAATATGCAAATATTTTACAAAATATGCATATAAATAAATAAAAAAATCGTAAAATAGTAACAATTTTATTTAAAAAAAAAGTGTACATAACTAAATATTTCCTACTATTCATTAAGATTTACATTTATTTTAAGTAACTACATCATTTTTAAGTATGAATAAACTTATTTAGAATTATGGTAACAATAAATGACCAAGTGGTGTTCAAAATTTTCTAACAAAAACTTGTGGCTTCTGTCTGAGTACATATATTTATATATGGAAAAACTTCGTTCAACATCAACTGATGTAACGGGAGCATTTTTCAAACTAACCAAAACATTTGGTTCTAAATTAATTGTTTCCGAAATATTTCCAGCTAGAACACTGACTACTTCAGAAAGAATATGGTAACCTTTATTTTTTTCCATAGTAGCTTCAAATTTTTTTAAAATATCTTTTCCAATATTACCTCTAACGTTCCGACAACATGACGCAAAATTTTTTTTATTAATGCTGTACTTTCGAACAATGACAGTTTTGGTGATTCTGAGTAATTGTTTTTTGAACAAAACTAAAATTTGATTTTATAAATGAAAGTTCTTGTTGAAGCAAGTTACTCTGAAAAGTTTGTTTAGAATCCAAAAGAGATTGGGAACTTTCATCTGTTAACGTATCAATTATGTTCTTTATTTTAACAAAATGATCTGCATAAAAATTAGCTGCTTCTAACCATGTCCCCCATCGCGTTAAAATAGGTTGTGGTGGAAGAGGAATGTTAGGTAGCATTTCTTTATAAAGTTGAATTCTTATAGGAGATTTAAGAATACTATTTTGACACTGGATATCATGGTATTTACAAGAGGAAACTTTTTTCGTATTTCCTCTGCAACTCTGTTTAATCCATGCGCTACACAAGTAACATGTATTAAATCTGGGAAAAATATTTTTAAATTTTGTTCTGCTTTCACCATATAAGGAGCAGCATCCGATAAAATAAGCAGTAATTTATTAGAAGGAATAGTTGTCGGAAGAAAAAAAGTTGCTAATGTTTCTTGTATAAAACGCGAAATTGTTAAAGCATTTGTTTTCTCAAGTTGCTGGCATGAAATAAGATGAGATTTTGGTAAGGTATCTTCTTTAAGAACACCAATCAATAAATGAGCAATATACTTTCCTGAGGAATCAGTGGTTTCGTCTACAGATATGTAAAAATAATTATCTGCAATTTCTTCCTTATTATTAATTAACACCGACGAGTATAGCCCGTTCACATTATTTCTTTTTAGAGACCGATCACTTGGAACATTAAGTTTGCAATATTTTTTTAGAAACGAACTAAAATTTACATTTGCTAATTTTGAAAGCGGTATGTTTGCAGTATAAAGTATAAAAATCTGAACTTTTATGCACTTTATGCAAACTTTTATACAAATATGCCAAAATATGAAATATTTGCATAAAATATGCACAATATGCAAAATATGCAATATGCATATTTGCCGAAGTCTAATTATGATGAATTTTGAGAAACCCAGTTTTTAATACATTTATTTTGTACATAAACTAAAAATATATAATTAAAAAGTTAATTATTAATAATTGTCAATTTCGCATGTATTTAACAATGTCAAACATATGTCATATGTTTAACCTGAAAATTGGTAGGTCCAAAACTGTCAGATGAAGGCGGTAGGTGTCGCGTCAGTCACGCACGGAGCGAATAACTTCAAAAATTGTAAAAGCCATTTTGAAAATGTTTATTGTGCCGTCATTAAAAACGTAAATATATTAAGGGATTAACGATAGTAAATTTGTCCAGAATAATAGATCTATTGATAAACTACAATCACATCATAGACAATAAAGATGAAGATGAATAGGAAGACTTTTGTAATATTTCCAGGTAAAAATGTTGTAAATATTTTCAATTAAATGCATAGACTTTAAACGACTAACAGGGCAAGGCTCAGGTAAATTTAATAAAATATGCAAATAAATGCCCGAAGTGTCAAAAAATGCAAATTTTACGAATTCTCAAAAAAATGTATTAAAATGCAAGTTGCGCTTTAATAATGACTATAATGAAGTGAAGGTTTTAAATAGGTCTAACTAACTTTTTAAATAGGTCGTTTTAATATATTCTACTATAAAAATGAAAATATTTTTATTTATAACCAATATTTCGATATTTAAATTAAAAAAAAAAACAAAAAGTAATTGGAGGCGCCGGGCATCGATCCCGGTACCTCTCGCATGCTAAGCGAGCGCTCTACCATCTGAGCTACGCCCCCATTGATACTTATAAATAAATAATGTGTAGCAAGCCCAGTCAAGTAAATTTATGCATCCACTTTTATTTTACCAAATTTTATGTATCCACAAGTTTGTAAAGTATAGTAAGGAGAAAATATTTTTGAAAGAAATTTATTTTATTTTTATTTAAAAATAAGTATCGGTTTACCTTATGTAATTAAAAAAAATTTAATAGAGAATGGCAATAAAACACATTATTACTGTATTAACCCGGCGTCACCCAGGTGAAAAATGTGTTTATAATAACCCAAGTGGGATATTATTGACCCCATTTAAAATTGATTGGAAAAACTCAACAAACGTTTCGAACACGAATTTATTTTTTAATATCTTATTTGACTATCTAAGTTTTCATAAATAACAGCAGTTTTTACCACTGGATTAAATTTGGCCGCGTATTAGGTAAAATTTACAAAATAATGAAATTCCTACAAACAAAAAACACTAGATACATAAAAAATTCACAAACAAAAGATAATGATCCAAAATAAGAGATTTTCCAAAAAAGTTTTTTAAAAAGTTTCAAATAAAAATATAAAAAAGCAGGACATTGGATATCCAAGCTTGAAAAAAGTTAGGAGTCCCGGAACTGGATACATTCGTCGCAAACGCGATGAAGGTGATCTAAACAATAAAAATTTTGGCATTGATCCCACGTTTGCTTAGTTTTCCGGTCAGATTTTCTGGAACACTTTTGACACCGTCGACGTCCCGTGCGTTGGTTTTTCGATGGAGCTTGGTCACTTTCTCCCAAAACGAACTATTTTGGATCGTAAATGTTTTGTAAGTCGCGGATTACTTTTTCGTTCTTCCATAATTGGCGTAACTAATGCTAATCCCAGATCTTCCAGGAATATACGAGTTTCTTTGAATACTGACGTCACTAGTGTTTGTTCTGTAAATTATCTGGCTGTTGATTCCAGCTGTGTCCATTAATGAAAAAAATATCCTTAGTGGCCACCTTCTACAATTACGAGCTACATTGTAACTTCCTGTCAACTAATTCACCGTCCCAACCCCTTCTTTTGTAAAGTTATAGAAACTTATTATTTCTTGTAAAAGTTTCTCGCCGGTAGATTTATCTATTTCATCATCGTGATGAAGTGATGATAATAAAATTACGTTTTTCCCTTTTTTGGTACAAAAGATACCATATTTATATTTTCCTGAAATCCAAATACCGAGGACTGTGGTTGTCTGTTTTTAATCTGTATAAATTCTGGGGAAATCTCTCGCTTGTTTTTCCTCAGAGTTCCTACTGAAGTTAAACTATGTCGTTCACGCAAAATTTTCACAAGTTCGTAAGAGGTATACCAATTATCGAAAGTAATACTTCGATTTTTACCAGAAATCAGTCTTTGGACAATATCAATAGGTTTATTGCTTATTTGGTACGGCCCATCTGGCTGGGTCCCTGCATAAATTTCCATATAAAAATCATAAAAATACGGGAGTCTACTAGAGCCTGAATTTTTATTCCGTATTTCGCGGGTTTGTTCGGAATATACTGCTGGAATGAGCAACGCCCACGAAAAGACTCTAACTTCTCGTCAATAGTCAAGTAGTGTCCTGGTGAGTAAGTTTGTTGACAATTTGCGACAAATTTGTCAAAAACTGCTTTAATAGGAGCCAACTTATCAGATTGTTGACTTTGTTGTCGATTGTCTACATTATCGAAACGTAAGCACTGCAATAGATGTAATCAATAGATGTAAATCTATTGAGTGCCATCACTGAACGAAATATATCGATTCCTGTAGCATTTGTTCGCCAAAGGTCTTTTAGATTACGATGACCATTTCTATATACACCCACTAAGTAGAGAAGGCCAAATAATGTCTTTAATTCAACAACACTGGTCCTGCTACAATATGCTTTGTCTTTGTAGGCTAACGCTTTTTTATCTATCAATACATTGGTGCAGACCGTGACACTTTCAAGAATTTCTTCATAAAAAAAAATAAGCCAGCAATCTAAAAGAGTCTTAGCGTTTTTAGCATATGGTTTATATCCTGGTTAGTTCAAAATTATGTTCTCTGTCCTCGTTCTAACTGCTTTATTATATTTTCTCCGTTTAGTTTTGGAATCCCCACCTAAATAATAACGATATTTTTGATCTTCTTTTCGCTTATTTTCAGATTCCAACACTTCTAGTTCCTCAATTGCTTTATTTTGTTTACCATCAGAGTGATTACTTATGTGATCAATTTCGTTTTCATCGTCGGAGTCCATAATTTCGTACTCATCATCTTCGAGTTCCTGCCAAAGTGCCAATAGTTTGGCTTGTTCTTTCTCGTAATTCGTTCTAGAGAAAAAAGTTTATATGTACAACAAATAACGCCACGAATTAAAATTGTGTCTTCGTCACCCAGTTGGGGTCTAATCGGATTGCAGAACACTGTACTCATTTTGACGATCAACTTACAACTGAAATTGGTTCAGAATACCCAACGGCAACGGCAATGTTTTATAGGAAGCTATAGTCAACCAATAAAACATCCGTGTATTAACCATATAATTATGCTAGTTCTAAGCGTGTTGGGGGTACCATTAGACCCCACCTGGTGACGCCGGGTTAATGTATTATACATTATTTTCGTGGTTGCTACGTTGCGTTGGCAGATCATTGGTGTAAATATTACCCCAAATGAGGAAAAATACTTCCTAAGACAACGCATTACTCTGGTTCCTCCACGATTCTTCTGTCCTTGTAATTATAGGTAGGAACAATTTTTTTTTATGCAACGTACCTACCCATGAATCTGTTTGTAACGTGAAAAAATATGAGATTGTAGCATTTTTATGGCCTAGGCGATACTTGCCCAGTATCGGAAATAAAAAGGCAATATTTCAAAAGTAAACATATTTATTGTTCACACAAAAATTAATATTCGCAAAATTCCGGGGTTAAAACTCTTTTTTTGTTTTTTCTTTGTTTAAGTATTTTGGTTTGGTTTTTTCTGGCTGGTTACATTTAGTCATTCTATTTGCTCTGCTGCGGTTTTGATTGTCTCTTGTGATTGCTTGAACCTTTTCTCTAAATTAGTTTTATTTATGAATAAAAATCTCACTCTTTTCTTTCATAATTTTCTTTCTAGCCTTGTTTATGGTAGGTGAAATTTTGTCCTTGACAATTTGAAATAAGGAAGGCTTTTCAGGAAGAAGAAGAAGAATTTAGAAGGGCTGGCAGTAGCTAAACATAGAGATATCACAGTAGAGCTACTTGATACCGAAGACATGTATGGCGGAAAAACTGCAACTGTGAAACGCGATTTTAGTGGTTTTTCAGAAGAGGTAGAAAAAATGCATCAAACCTATCTGTTACAGCCAATGGTGGTCCAGATGAAGGCGTTGTTGTGCAGATGACTGTGTGACTATTGGTTTCATTGTCTTCAGAAACGTGAGCTGCAGTTCTAGATCTATAAAAATGGTCTTCTGCAATGGGTACAAACCATAAAGGCAAACCCAGACTTTGCAAGTTCCATCCTACGAATAGCTTGGAAAACTGTTTTAACCAATCAAGCAATGTCTCTTTGGGTTATTTTAGGCATATAATTGTACCAAAAGTGGTATTAATACCGTTGATAAATTATGCGCACAATATGATGTGGCACGTTTTAATAAAAGATGGCCTATGGTTGTTTTGTAT
Source organism: Diabrotica undecimpunctata (assembly GCF_040954645.1). NCBI lineage: Eukaryota > Metazoa > Arthropoda > Insecta > Coleoptera > Chrysomelidae > Diabrotica > Diabrotica undecimpunctata. Next base: position 193,359,869 of record NC_092803.1, read on the forward strand.
AGCCTTTTAAACATTACAGCAATAAATTCCTTTGCTATTTACAATTGTAGCATTCCAAATTCCAGAAAGACCCGACGAAGTTTTGACAAATTTAGAATATAGCCTTATGTACAACCGCCAGAAGAATCGAAGCCAAAATGTCTACTTGTATGTACAAAAGATAATAAGGATTTGACTAAAGGAGATCTGTCGTTTGTATGAAAATATCGTGCCTGTTCAAAGAACTCCGGAAGCAATTGGGAGGTGTGGTGACTATGGATGGAAAAAAATTCGGAAGACGAAATATTTGTGTTTCATTTGTAAAAAGTATCTTTGTTTGAAACATGTAAATCCAATTTGCAATGACTGTAACAATATCCCGGGCTAATTTTATTTATTAATAAAGAAAAGGAAGTCATATTTACGATCAAAAAACGAAAACTGCAATACTTGGGACACATTACAAGAGGCGAAAGATATGAACTGCTTCGAATAATTATGCAAGGGAAAATAGCAGGAAAAAGGTCCATAGAAAGAAGACGAAACTCCTGGCTAAAGAATCTACGGGAATGGTATAGCTGTAGCAACAACGAATTGTTTCGGTCAGCAGTTTCGAAAATACGTATAGCCCTGATGATCGCCAACCTTCGGAACGAAGATGGCACTTGAAGAAGAAGATATTTGTTTACGATAAGTCTTAGTAAATATTGTTTTATTTTTGTTTAAAATAGTTCTTGAAGACTGATACTTTATGTTCTAATGTTAAATTAATTGTAATTTGTTTAGTAAAAAAGAGAATAAGTCAAGCTATTACACAAATTGTGGACTATATTTTGCACTACGAAAATAAACATTTTAAATAAACAAAATAGTTCAATAATAATACATAATGTTCAAAAAAACAAACAACGCATTATTTTATTGAAATTTGAACAAAATGTATACAGTGGACTATTTTTATCAGCTGTATAGTAGACCGTGTGCGACTACTGATACACAAAATTATACTGAGTCTACTGAAAGGTTTTAAGAAAGTTAATACTTTTTATTATAAAGTGGTAAATCTATGCTATCAAGCACATACTATTGGCAGTACTATTCTATTTTTTATATCGTATTGTGTGTAATAAATCAATAGTAACCCTTTGTGTTTTATTTGGACTGTATGTATATTATTAAAAAAATATTTTTTATGTATAAATCTATTTTGGAGTTTTACTAGCCTAACATTGATTTCAGTAAGCAAAAATTCTTTAAAACTGAAATACATAAAATATATACATTATGATAAACCAACGCGCTGCATTCATTTTACATATTACCATAAATAATTTGCCATATTTATGGATGTTTTTAAACCATTTCTTATGCAAAAAAATTCCAATTTTAATCATAAGTAATTGCCCAATCAGACATAGAAAAACAAAAAAAAAACACGGGGAACAAGATGTTTAATTTTGTAAAAATATTTTCAAGTATTTTAACTGATATCATATATCGTCGGTATACTGCGAAAACCAGGTAAATGACAAATTTTAAAATATTGAGTTAAGTATAACAAAATTCTCAGCTTTTTCCGCTCTACATACAGGTAAAACCCAATAAATGATACGACTTACCATTCAGTAGATAATTTGTGTAATAAACAAAGTTACACCTAACCAACTTTTCATTTTCAAATAAAACAATATATCGCTACTTACTTCCATAAAATTAAAGTTCTGTTGCTTAACAAAGTAAGCCCACATATATTATTATGCCGGACAACAATATATTTCTACTACTGCATACCATATTCAGTAAAAAGGTGATAAGTATCTTTATTACATTTTACGTGTATGTTTTATTAAAATTTTTCTTTCATATCGACTAGTAAAAATCTTTAAGTACACTTACTTCATTTTACCTGAAAACGGTAAACGGTAAGTTAAAATTAAGAAATGATTACTAAGCTAAAACCATAAATGATCTTAATGGTGTTAAGTTGAAAGGTTAGGTATGCTAAAATTAAGCAGATTATTAAATAAAATTGCTTGTCTTCTATATTTTTGGCTAGGAAAAAAGGCTTTTGGCTTCATATAAATGACTGTGGGCAGAAGAAACTGGAAGGTGTTAGCGAAATTACATATCGAAGAATATTCTCTAACGACTATAATTTAAGCTTTTTTGTTCCTAAAAAAGATCAATGTTTAGTAAGTAATAAATATGATAGGGCTAATCCAACTGACAAATCGAATCGAAGACAGTTACAGAGAACATCAGAAAAGAAAAGAAGTATGTAATCTAGAAAAGATCTAATGAACAACGGGATTTTGTTTCAATTACTGTCGATCTACAGGCCGTACTACAGATTCCAAGCGGATTGACTGGACAACTATATTATTCTCGAAAATTATGCGTCTATAATTTGTGTGTATATGAAGTCGCATTACCAAATGCTGTTTTGCCTGGTCAGAAATTAACGGTAGACGAGGAAGTTCTAAAATAGGAAGCATTATACTCCACTACTTATCAAAATGTGTTACAGAATATGTAAGTGAAATAAGTTTGTTTTCTGATACCTGCAGAAGACAGAATCGTAATCAGCATGTTGCAGCCTTACTATTGCTGTGTATGTTGCTGTATATTGCAGCTTACAGTAGGATGTTCAAAACATGGACCATTTAAATATTATTGAACACAAATTTTCCGAGTCTGGACATTCCTATATGGAAGTTGGCTCTATGCATAGTAGTATCGAAACCGCTAAAAAACACAGATGTATCTATGGGATGCCAGATTACTTGTCTGTTTTTCAAAATGCAAGAGGAACTAAAAATATCATGGTTGATGATAAAAAAGCATGTATAGAACCATACAGATGTAAAGAATTTTAATACTACGACTTTTATGACTTAAAAAATTTGTCACACACTAAAAAACTAATGTGGTTGAAGATAAAAAGAATGAGATTCGTGAAAGGAGAAACAAACAGAATCTATTTTAATTATGACACGTCAACAACAAGTTATCAACTAATACAAGCGACTTGAAGAACTTAAGCGACTTTATGATGCACATTTGCCAATTAGCATAGGAAAAAAGAGAGATTTGGTACAGCTATGTGATAACGGAGGGATACCAGAGGAATATCACGGGTGGTTTCGTAATTTGGAAACGGGAAATGATGTAACAGACATCTTGCCAGAGCCTGCTTTCAGTGACGAATCGGCCGAGGAAGCCTCATAAAAATATTCTTATTATTATAATATATAATATTGTTTTTATTATAATATTCGAAATAAATTTGTTTTTTCTATAAAATTGCCTTTGCCTATCATTTATATAAATAATAACTATAACTACAAACAGCTGTTAATAAAATTTTCAGGAAAAACCAGTTAAATGTCATAAATATCGACTAATACCTTAAAACATTGCTATTACCTAATAAAAGCCTCATATTTCGATCACAAAACTGAAAAATAATATACTTGGTTTATTATATTTGTGTTAAATATGTTATTTGAAGAGTAACTTATTTATTTAGATTTACAGGTAAAACCAGGTAAGTGATAGCATTTCCAACCTAAATTTAGGTCTAGTCAGATAGGTGTCTCAACTTTTTCAAACTAATGATAGAATATCATTTCAGATATATGCATCTTCCACTAGAATACCTAATATCAAAAACAAGCTGACTGCTTAATTCACAATAAAAAACTAAACTTCAAAAACATTTCTTCTCGATTTCGGTATTCCGACATTTACCTGGTTTTCGCAGTACACCGACGATATATAAAATTTTATGAAACTTTTATTGACCGCTAGTGAGAAGTTTTAGTATAGCTTCGTTAATTTAATTATATTTCATTTTAAAACTTTTGGTTAATCGTTTATTATAAAGCTATCAGAGATTTTGATTAGTTTTCTAAATAGTTGCTTTTGAGAATTTAAAAATTAAGCGTATTTTATGAACACGAAACTTTTGCACCTAATAAAATTTATTGTTTAAATAAAGCTCTTAAAGTTTACGAAGTTTTGCAGGAAATTTCTGGAAGTAAGAGTAACTATCAGAAGTTGAAAAGCGTTTATTAAGTTAGCGCTTAGGAAATGCATTTTTGATATACTGCAGTTCGGTGTGCTCGAAAATTTATTTATACTGAACTCGAGAAATATTGCTTTTTGTGTTATTTATTTAGCAGAGGTTGTTGATATATTAGGATATAAACCAACGAATTCCTAGAAGACTAGATTTTTAAATCGTAGCAATCATTGAAGAGTTTAGAATAAAATCTGTCAAAATAAATTCTCGCCATTTTCTTTTATTTTATTGATCAACCACTTTATTATTTGTACTATAGTTAATACATAGATACTTAAATTTAAACAGCATTTTTTTGATTAATGATTAGGTTTACAATCAGGTCTTCTTCTTCTTGTGCCACTCCTATCGGAGATTGGAAATCATCAAGGCTATCCTGACCTTGTTTACAGCTGACCTAAAGAGTTCATTAGTGGTACAGCCAAACCACTCTCTCAAATTACGCAACCATGACATTCTTCTACGGCCTGGATTCCGTTTTCCTTCTATTTTTCCTTGCATGTATATTGTGTTAAATAAGTGAAATATTATACCTATTAAGTCATCATTCAAGAGCTTTAGCAATTCAGTAGGAACCTTATCAGGTCCATTTGCCTTTCCAGTTTTGGAATTTCTAAGTGCCACTTCTACTTCATATTTTAGGATTTCAGGTCCCGTTTCACCATTTACCTGAACAATGTTATTTCTGTTTTCCTTAAACAATTCTCTTATGTATTCACTCTATCTATTAATTTTCTCTGTTAAATCTATAATAATCTTTCCGTCTTTTTTCTTAAGCAAACTTATTTAATGTCTTTTATGAGTTCCTGTAATTTCTTTTACTTTTTTATGTACATTGAATGTGTCATTTTGTTTCATAGTTTTCCATTTTTACACATTGTTCTTCAATCCATAATTCTTTGGCATTTTTTATTCTTTGCATTATATTCTTATCAACCTCTCTGTATTTTTGTGCATTATTCTTCATTTTACGTCTTTTATTAATTAGTTCTAGTATGTCTGGTGTCATCCACACCTTGTGTTTCTTTGCAGATCTGGTTAGGTGTTTCTTTTCCGTAGTTCTTATTGTAGTGTTTATATACTTAAGTTTTTCATCTATGTTGTCTGTTCTGCGGATTTGACTTTCTGCTATTTTGAGGCTGGTGTTTATTTCTTCTTGCACTGTTTGTTGTAGATGTTCACTTTTAGCTGGCTTAAGTCTAACGCTAAGATGATGGTTTTTCTTATTTTCTTTGGTCTAGCTTCTATCACAGATACTACTGGATTATGATCCGAACCGATAGCAGCTCCAGGATAAGTTTTAGTCGATTTCACGGCATTACGGTATGTTTTTGTCATCATTATGCAATCTATTTGGTTTCTGATTACTTTTTCTTGAGTGTGTTGAGGTGACGTCCACGTATACAGTCGCCTTGGGGGTAATTTAAAGAATGTATTAGTTATTATTTAATCTTCACTTTGACAAAACTGAACTAAACAGTCGCCCCTCTTATTTCTGTTACCTAAGCCATATTCACCGACATTTTCTCCAACTTTACCCTGACCTACCTTGGCGTTCAGATCGCCCATTACTATGTTAATGTGTTGTCTCTTTGTTGTTCTCATCACCTCGTTTAAAGTAGTATAGAATTGTTCTAGTTGCTCTCCGTCTTTTTTTGTTGTAGGAGCGTACACTTGTACGATGTTTATTATGTTTTTCTTATCTTTCATTTGTATTAACATCACAGGCTCTGAGAATGAAGTAAAGTTTACTACAGCATCTTTCCATTTTTTTGAGATGATGACTCCAACTCCGTATCGATGATTATTTGTGGGATGAAAACATGATATGATTATTTGTGGAATATTCGCCATTTCCTGGCCATTGTGTATCACTCATGCCTAATACGTCTATACCCAAATGATCCATTTCCAACACGGCGTTATCTAATTTTCCCGAAGAGAATAAGCTCCTTACATTCCATGTAGCAATTTTTATGGTTGTCTTTTTCTGATTACAAGGGTTTCGCAGGTTTACGACCGAGGAAGCCTTGTATTTATCTATTTGTCTTCCTCTACCGGATCTTGTTATCCGATGTTCATGATCAATATCCATCAATCAGGTAAGAATGTTATATTTTACAATTTGTAAATAGGGTTTACAAAACATTAATAGTTATTACAGTTTGTTTAAAACATTATTGTCTTTTAATTAATTAAACATATTTGTAAATTTACAATATGCTCCTAGGACTGCTTTTATATTGTTAGGTAGTGAGTGTTTTTGTCTTTCACTAATATATTTATGATACTCTATTAAGATATATGTGTTACAATAATGTCGCAGTTACATAAATCACAAATAGGGCGATTTAATTTGGAGATTAGGTAGCTGTGAGTTGTTGCTATGAAATATACGAAAACGGGTTAGGTTAACAAATAGCTGGCGATTTAAAGTCACTTTTTCTTTTTAGGACTATTTGTAGTCGCAAACAGATACTAAGTTCACTAGCACTAAAGAGGCAGTGTGTATTGCTTCTCTGGCATGAAAATCTGCTTGTTCCTTTCCTTGAAGTCCAATATGTGATGGAACCCATATAAAGCGTACTTGATGTCTCGCGTTGTTTAGCAAATATAATTGTTCTTTTATTAAAATACCTATGGGATTACTTGTATATAACTGTTCTATCGTATGTAGTGCACTGAGAGAGTCGGTAGTTATGACAAAATTTGGATTTTTTTGGGTACGTATATAAATGAGGGCTTGCAGAATTAAGGGTAGTTGTCCAGAGTAAATAATGCCACTAGAAGATAATTTAAACCGTAATAAAATATTCCGAGTTATTACTGTCACACGAAGTTCGCTATGATGGGATGAACCTATGTATCTAACTACCATTCCTGACAAGAAGCGGAGACGTTGTGCTGGAGAAGATTGTTCTTCCAGTACGAGAACTATGTGCAACAAATGTGATAAATGTAACATAAATTTCATAAAAATTCTCATTAAAGTCTGCATATAATACTAGCGTTACGTATATGTTACATCTTTTTTTTTGATTAACAAAAGGTTTTTTTAAAGTACCATTTCTTTTATATATTTCTGCCACTAATTAATCCAAAAATATAAACAATTACGTTATTAATACAAAAACAAATATTTCCGGTAATAATGGATTAAGAAAACTGTTAGAGCATTCATTCCATCCGGTATCAGGCGTTCTAAAATTACCCGAAGCCAAGAAGGTAAAACTATTTAAAATATTTGTTTTATGCATATCGTGTGTTAGTCGGTTAATTTCTTGTCATATTTCCAAATCGGTATTTCATTCAAACTTCGAAACAATCCGCTGTGACAATACAGATACCTAATTAATTCTTTAAAAGAGTATAAATTAGTCCATAATTTGTGAGGACGAAATTAGTCCAAAAGTTCCCTCTAACTTCGGTAGTAATAGGACGATCCGGATAGGAGAATTAACAAAAGGCTAGCTATAAATTAAGGATCAGTGCTAAAATAGGACCTCTCCGAAATAGAGAATGCTCGATTAGACCCCGTATAGAATGACCAATGGCCCAAAAGGCCAACACGGAATAAATTAATCCATTTTGAGTGTCAAGCAAACTGTTCAACGCCAAACACCGGCGCTAACAATCATCCTCCACAATGGATGAAATTATCCGGGGCGGGTCCTTTTATCAGTTGCGAATGATTTATTACATAAAGTTGACTTTTCTAACCAATTCCACCGATTTCTCTTACACCGCGTCTAATAAATTACAAGGTGGTCTATTTTAAGTAGAGACAAAAACACAAAGCTTTAAAACTGATAACTAAACATATTAAAATTATATCATATCATATATTAACTTTATTTGGATTTAAAAAAGTGACATAACGTTATCATGCCAACTTAATTTTCATTCTTAACCAACATTCTTAGCCAACATTCTTAACATAAAACACAACATAAAAATCTAACAACAAATGCTGCAAACAGCAGCATTAATAACAGCTTGAAATCATCTTGGAAAATTATAATATCTATACTGTGCGGCATAGGTTAGGGATATTGCCAATATAATTGTAATGGTATTTTATTTTGCATCAAATATTTGTATATAAACAGTTAAAAATTATTAAAGTTTTTAAAAAACATGAAAATTTTAAACCCTATAAAGAGAATCAGACAAAAAAAAACATTCCAATATTGACAGAGCTATTTTCTGTATCAGGATGTAATTCGACCGCCGCTAGTGAGGCGGAGCGAAGATTTTTCGCCTCAATCCCAGGCCTGATGATTACTTGTATGCCTGAACCACACTCCATGTAAAGGTGAAGGGTGGCTCTGTAGTCCTCTAAGGCCCACCAACAGTTCAGAATACTTTAATAGTTCGATGGCTCTTAGTTGACAGCGAATTATTTTTTTACATGTATTGAATATGAATATTCTAATTCAGGTGTACGCCCTGGATTTCACAGGATGGCGGCCCTTCACGTTTCGATGATTTGTCGAGCACACACTCTACGAGGTATATGGGAACATCGTCCGAGTGGCAACTTCGACGTTGGTGCTACGCCCTGCACGTTACCCCCCGCGGAAACTTATGTCTTGTAAAGACGTTGATTATTTCCGTCGAGGAGTTTCTAACGGCGAATCGCAACTTCAGCTTGGCCACCGAGTGAGAAGCGATTCTAAGTCCACTTGGGACTTTTATTCACTGTTAACATCGTTTAAATGCTTGCTGTCTTCTTTGTAGCAGACTGTTAGTCTAGAGCGCAAGCTGCAAAAATCCCGCTGGCACATCTGAATAAGTATGTCACGTATAGCATTGGTAATGCGGTCTTTCAGTTGCTGGATTGTTTGTGGTACTGGATCGGTGTAGACGATACTCTTTAAGTACCCCCATAGAACAAAATCTTAGGGGTCAGGTCTGGGGATCGTGAAGGAAACAATAAATATGCCAGAAAACAGTTCTATAACTGCGTTAATATTATGCGATATTGCTGCAGTATGTGCCGTGGCACCATTTTGTTGAAATCACGTTACGTTGACATCATAGCCAGGGAACTGTAGCAAGGATTGACGTGAAAAATTATAAATCATAGTGAAGTAGCAAGCGCTGTTCGCAGAAACCGTACGTCCTACTCCATCTTGCACCACCTCAAAAAAAAAACGGTTCGATTATGTCCCAGGCGGAGATGGTACACCATACAGTCACTTTTTTGGAGTGTAATTTGTCGTTGATGCTGCTCTGAGCAGTGCTCTGCCACTGCTCTGAGCAGTGACATATACTGCTCTAATAAACCGACCTAAAGAGGCCGAAATATGTATAAGCGGCTTGTTGCTGCCCTGTATCGAAACAAAAATCTAATATTATTTCTTTATTCTGTTCTTACTATGTTATTCTAAAGTACCAGAAACTGAATTTACTATAAATTTTGACCATGATGAACGGCAGGTGAAATGCATATTTTAGATTCACTTGCCGAGTAGTTCATCAAGCTGTTTGCTTTGCAAGTTGTAGAAGGCACAGTGGTAAAAATTTAAATTCAGTTTCGCCAGGTAGGAAATCGTCAGATTTCATTTGTTGGGATTATTACCTTTATTCGCAAATACGAAACTTGAGACACGTCTGGCGTATACCATATAAAAATTTTCCATGCCACTCAAGATCAGAAAAGAATAGGTTTCCTTCTCATCAAGGAATTCAGAAAAATTTAAAAATTGACTTTTTTCAATATTTTTAGTATATTTTAAAAATATGAAAAGTAAAATAGAGACCACTTCTATATTAATTATTACTATCTATCTTTATTATAGCTTAGCATGCTCGAATAAGTAAACGTCACGTTAGAATACAGTTATATATTGAATTACGCATCTGCAATTATCAATTACGATGTTGGCCATGTATCAACCAACTCGTTGTTAGATGTCAATATAGTATTCACGGTCCATAAGCAACTTGAGGATGTCGTATGTCGACAGCTTTGCAGCTTGTAGAGCAAGACTGATAATGGATCTAAGTGAATACAACCACAATTGTGTATTAATGGAGACAATCCCTATCTATCTTCTCACTTAGCAATAAATTGTATATCATTGGACATGTCACAGTTAACTCACGAGTTTAAACAGACCCTAAATGATAAAACCAAAATGTTATTTAATCAAATTTGCGACATTTAATAAACACTTTTTAGCTGATTATTAGTTTAATTTTTTAACATCCTCATTTAATTTACTACTTTTGATGGGAATAAGCCACATTGTAGTTTTAAATAAGTTTAGTTTTGACGTTTGGTTTCCTGTTTGGAAATCGTTCTCAAAATACAAAACATTAATGTTTTCTACCGTTCATAAAACACTCTAGTCTGAATGACACTTTTATTAGTATAGTGATAAAATAATTAATGCAGGGCCATGTGTAAGTATTTGAATAAATTATTTCTTCTTCTACAAGCATACATTTTATAAGGATGAACCTGTGTTAACACTAATTAATTATAAATTGGATTATTATCCCAGTCGAAATACTGGTAAATAAACTACATACATAGATTTCAGATTGATGGCAAATTGGTAAGAGGTAGTTGTCAAAATTCTCCAAACTATTGAATTGTGATGGATAAATTGAATCGAAATCTCACGTAGAAAATCAACTAAAGGTTTATTGTTTAAATAAGGAACAGTATAAGAATAGAATCATGACCCCACCAAAAATGTTTTTGATTTTCACAAATATCTTTCCATAATAAGTTTTGTCCAGTCCCTGTAATGACCTATTATGTGCCAATGCACATTCATCCCAAACGATTAATTTACATACCAGTAAAATCTTTTTTGTTGCTCTATTTTTTGGCGATGCTGCAATCTGGTGTTTTATTATTTTCTATGTTTACAATTTTAAAGAAAATTTAATGTTCAATTCGTCCGTCTTCTAATAAAGTTGCAGATATTCCAGACAATAACAATAAAATTAGTAATTTGTTTTCTGGCCATCCTGGAGCATTAGGGGTCAAATTTAAGATTTTATTTTAAACCATTTTATTTGATCTTATTTTTTTTATTGAATTCTATTTTATTCCATTTACTTTCGTTTTAATCTATTTTATTCTAATTAGCTTTATTTCATTCTACTTTATTTCATTTCATTCGAAATTATTATAATTTGATTTAATTTAATTTTATTTTATTCTAATGAATTTTATTCTATTTGATTTTATCTTTCATTATTTATTTTATCTAATTTATTTTATTTTAATTAAATTTAATTTTATTGTATTCTATTTTATTATATTTTATTTTAATTGTATATAATCTTATTTAATTTTGTTTTTTTATTTTATTTTAATCTATTTTATTTTACATTAATCTAGTTTTATTTATTTAATTCATTAATTATTTAATTTAGTTATAATTTATTTTATTTTATTTTTAAAAGTTTCTTTTTATTACGTTTCGCTGAAATTAAAACCTATCTAATAATATACACGTTGTTGTAAAATAAAATCGTTGTCTAGTCACCAGCTAAACAGCTAAATTTACTAGAATGGGATGCCGTTTGTTATATATATATATATATATATATATATATATATATATATATATCTCCCATCAAAATATAGTCAAACAAAATCATGTCAGAAAGGTTTGCGCCAATACCTACGCAAACCCCCACGCCAACCTCCACCCAATCCACGTCACCAGCGATGGGGTAAATGAACCGTTCTCTGTTCCCAGAAGCAGTATGCATTGATTAGCGAGCAGTGTAGAAGTGTCTGGGGTCTCGGGAGGCTGAGACCTCGGAAGCCCAAAAGAAGACATCAAATAGGACGTCGAAAGCTCGGCGGAATGATAGTCGACGCGGTGCAACCCAGAAGACTGTTGGATTTAATATTATTTCTTGTAATAATATTAATCTTAGCTTAAGGTTTAATTGTACTAACTGCGGAAAACCTTTCTTATCATCATGCATCATGTTTTGAGAAAAATACTGTCCAATTTTTATTTGATTTAAATAATTTATTAAAATATTAAGGCTGTATTTAAGAACATAGAAAAAAGGGGGAAATAGAGCATATAATATAGAAAATAATTTTTTTGGGGAATGTTTTATGATTGAGTTTATTAGATTTTTAACTATTTTATAATAATAAGTAAGGTTATAATTATAAATAGGTAAAAAGAAATAGAATAAGACTTACTCACAATCAATTTAATTTTACTACCAAAACGACCGGTTTCGCTTTCTACACTTTGCAAAGCATCTTCAGGTCAAAAGGTACAAAGTAAATTTAATGCTGAAATTATAAAAAGCCCATATTAGGTTGCTGTCTTATAAAGATAAAGATAAAAATTACAGTAATTATGCCAATATTACATGTCTGTGTTTATTAATATGAATAAAGTTTAAGCAGACAAAGTAAAAACCCATAAATTGGCATAAGATAAATAATCTATTGAATTGTAATAAATCAGTAAAATAACAAAATACTACTTACGTGCCCGTACAAGAATTATTAGTTAATGATTCGGAAAACATAGTTCAAACTATCCTGTATTGTTGATAATGGTGATCTTCGGTTTTTATTGTAACTGTTTAATAATTAGCGGGGAAGTTTCTTGAGGGGACAGATTTTAAAAAATGAAATAGGAATAAGGTATTATGTGATTGTTTGTTAAATGAAAGTGATGTTTTATATTATTTAAATTAATAAAAGTTATTTATATTTATTCAAAAGATATATTTTAGAAATGTGTGTTAATTTATTGAAATTTTTTTTAACAAAAGGACAGTTGTATGGCAATGAATAATCTTAGATGTACAATTTTGTGGGTGTGCAATTTCTTTAACTTGTAATTATCAAATTTTTTTGATAAAGTGAATTTAATTTCTGTTTTGGCAAAAAATTGTGATGTCAGATATGTTAAAATTATTAAAACTAAAACAATTAAGGACACTTAGGGACAAACAGAACACAATTGAAAGGACAAAACAGACATTTAATTTAAAAGGGTGCAGTTATTGGTACTACATCGCTTTGTAGGAGAGGAACTGGTAAAAATTTTTTAACTGGAGTTTTTTTTTGTTGTATACTAGACTTTTTTTACCAGTTGCTCTCCTACAAAGTGATGTAGTAACAATGAGTGCCCCCTGTTAAATTTAATGTCTGTTTTGTCCTTTTAATTGTGTTCTGTTTGTCCCTAAGTGTCCTTAATTGTTTTAGTTTTAATAATTATATCTGACATCACAATTTTCTGCCAAAACAGAAAACAAATTCACTTTATTAAAAAATTTGATAATTACAAGTTAAAGAAATTGCACACCCACAAAATTGTACATCTAAGATTATTCATTGCCATACAACTGTCCTTTTATTAAAAAAATTTCAATAAATTAACACACATTTCTAAAATATATCTTTTGAATAAATATAAATAACTTTTAATAATTTAAATAATATAAAACATCACTTTCATTTAACAAATAATCACATAATAGCTTATTCCTATTTCATTTGTTAACATCTCTTCTTATATATTAGTTTGAACTATGTTTTCCGAATCATTAACTAATAATTCTTGTACGGGCATGTAAGTAGTATTTTGTTTTTTTACTAATTTATTACAATTCAATAGATTATCTTATACCAATTTGTGGGCTTTTACTTTGTCTGCTTAATCAATTTTATTCATATTAATAAACACAGACATGTAATATTGGCATAATTACTGTAATTTTTATCTTTATCTGCTTTGCAAAGTGTAGAAAGCGAAACATTCAACTATGTTACGTTTATTCTTGTTATTTAAGAAAGCCAAACATAAGCTTGTGTTTGTTTAAACGAAGTGTGACTGTGCTCTTTTAACAAGTTCTTGCAAGTTTGTAAGAAAATTCACCTGTGTATGTTAAAGATCTGCATGGTTTAGATACAGCAGCGTCATCATTTTAGGATGTGTATAAACTTGCCATTTTGTATTGGATAGAATTATGCGAATTAGCTAGAATTATTGTACCAGTGTAAGAACACTTCTTCTTCTTACAGTCAGAACTCTAATAGAGAAAGCCAATGAATATCACTTGAACTTATATATTGGCTTCGTTGATTATGAAAAGGCATTCGACTCCATAGAACTTTGGCAATAGAGAGAGCTATGAAAAACTGCAGGATAGACTCCCGATACAGAATGCTTATATACAATATTTACAAGAAAGCTACAACGAAAATACAAATTGATGCGAAAACCCAAGCTATACCAATCAACAGAGGAGTTCGCCAGGGAGATGTTATCTCACCAAAGCTGTTCACACTTGGACTTGAAGACGTGTTTAAAGACATTAACTGGGCAGATAAGGGAGTAAATGTTAATGTAAGAAAAATGAGTCATTTAAAATACGCTGATGACATTGTAATATTCGCTACAAGTTTCGAAGAACTACAAACCATGATGACGCAATTCTGATCGATCTACGAAAATTTTGTTAGTTTATCTGTTACTATTGCAGAGTTAGGCACGCATAGGGTCAATTTTGACCCGCTTATGGTATAAGTGTTTCTAGTGCAATTAACGAGTATTTGAAATGGCATTTGAAATGGCGGGGTGTAGTCGCAATAAACGTCCTCTGACACAGAAAGAACTTGAAGAGGAGGGACAAAAAATTATGGACAATGAACTAGATAGTGACAGTGAGTTTTTAGACCAGGCTAGTGAACACAGTGATCACGAAACAGACAGTGAAGAGGAATGGGACAATGATGACGAAAAAAATTGGCAAATTAATAATTCCGAAACTGGTAGTGAATATTCGGGTGAAGAAAGTGATATAGCTGACTCAAAGGATTTGTTTTATGGCAAAAATAGGTACATGTGGTTTAAAACTTCTCCCACCTTTTCTCGTACACGTAAGCATAATTTAATTAGTCATTTACCTGGTGTTATTGGAAAAGCTCGAGCTAGTATGCCAGAGAAACCAGTTGATGCTTGGGAATGTATTATTAGCCACGATATATTGCAAGAAATTCTTGAGAAAACCAATGAACGAATAACTAATATGGCTTCTAAATATAATTTACACAATTTATCGTGTCAATATACCAATCATCTTGACATAATTGAATTAAAGGCCTTCTTAGGCTTATTATATTTAGCTGGGGTATTTAAATCCAATAATGAAGATTTAAGGTCTTTATTTGCTACGAATGGTACTGGCCGTGATATATTTCGAGCAACCATGTCACTAAACCGATTTTATTTTTTGCTTGAAAGCCTTTGTTTTGACGACCCAGCTACTAGACAAGAACGTATTGCGCACGGAGATAAACTGGCAGCTATATCCAATATTTTTAATATGTTTATAATTAATTGCCAGTCCAATTATAGCTGTGGTGAATATCTCACAATAGATGAAATGCTTATTGCATTTAGAGGAAGGTGCCAATTCAGGATGTATCTCAAAAATAAGCCAGACAAATACAGTCTGAAAATTCAGTGTTTAGTAGACTCTAAGACACATTATTTGCTAAATGGTTTTATATATACTGGAAAAGATACACGCAGAGCAAATCCAAAAAAGTTATCCATCCCCACTCTAGATGTTTTGACACTTATTCCACCAATTTCTGGTACAAATAGAAACATAACAGCAGATAATTGGTTTTCGTCCATTGAGCTCATAAAAGAACTGAGAAGCCATAAAATTTCATATGTTGGAACTCTAAAAAGAAATAAAAGAGAGGTTCCTGCTGAATTTCAACCCCAAAAAAACAGACCACCTAATTCTGCCTTATTTGATTTTACAGGAAGCGAGAGCCTTGTATTTTTTGTTCCTAAGAAAAATCGTGCAGTGTTGTTAGTGTCAACTATGCATCATTCCAATACAATGGTTAATGGAAAGCCAATGATTATAAATTTTTACAACGAGACAAAAGGTGGGATGGATTCATTGGATAAGAAATGTGCATGCTATAAACTGGCAGAAGAACTCGTAGATGGCCTCAAGTAATATGGTTTCGCATTTTGGACATTGCAGGATTAAATGCTAACGTAATTTTTAATGGAGTTCAGCAAAATCAAATAATGGAAAGAAGATTGTTTCTAACCACTTTAGGTCAAGAACTTATTAAGGCCCGTTTAACTCGTAGAGCTCAGCAAACTTGTTTACCGAGAGAAATTCGTAGTGCCATTTTTAAAGTTTCCGGACTTCAGGAACCAATGCCTGCCGCAAATCCAGAGCAACAACGACGAAAAAAGAGGGGAAGGTGTAAAATATGTCCATATTTCAAAAACCAAAAGAAAGAAAGCTCATCATGCGATAAATGTCGAGATTTTATTTGCAAAAATCATTCCCGCATACAGACGTTATGCATAAGCTGTGTTGAAAATTAAGGTAAAATCATGCTTGTCATTTTTGAGATACGAAATCTAAATCGATTTTTTTTATTTTAGGTAGGAACTATGATACCTAGATTTCACCATTGGATATAAAAAAACTGCACATTGTTATTATTTTTCTTATAATTCGAGAAAGTGCATAGCTATGTTAATTTGACTGAATACAAAAGTTTTTTTTTAAATAAAGTTATATCTAATTAACCAAATTCGTTTATTTTTATATAAATGTTAAAGTAGCTGTAAACAAAATAATTTAAAATAAAACAAGTTAAAAAAAGAATATTTTTTGATACAAAAAACAATAGGGGGTCAAATTTGACCCTGCCATGGTACAAATGTTACTATCTTTGGCCATGGTAGTTAAGGGTTAAGATGAACTTGGAAAAAACAAAAATAATGACAAATACACCGAACATTTCAGAAATAACATTGAACGACATAAATTTAAAAACAGTAAGCGAATACATCTACCTGGAACAGATAATGAAAATTAACAAAGAAAACCAAACTGCCGAAATTACCATAAGAATAAGGTTAGCGTGGGCAGGATTTGGAAAACTGAGTTGGATCTTGAAAAGCACTAAAATAGAACAGTATTTGAAAACCAGAATTTACGATCAGTGTATCCTCCCTATACTCACGTATGGTTCACAGACGTGGACACTCACCAAGTCCAATATGGATAAAATGGTAAAAGTACAAAGAGCGATGGAAAGATCAATGCTCGGGGTGAGACTTATAGACAAAAAAACAAACAAATGGATTGGAAGCAGAACCAAAGTAAAAGACGCAGGAGAACATGCTGCCAAATTAAAATCGAGCTTCGCAGGACACAATGCCCGACTGAAGGATAAGAGATGGAACCACGAAATACAACAGTGTAGGCCATGGTTAGGAAAAAAAAGCAGAGGAAGACCACAAATGAGATGGGTTGATGAGATTAAGAAGATCGGAGGACACAACTGGAAGCAAGTGGCGCAAAATAGAAGACGCTGGATTGATTTGGAGGAGGCCTATGTCCAAAGTTGGATTACTTAAGGCTGAAGAAGAAGAAGAAAATTATACCAGTGTGGATGTCAAAGTTAATCGTTCAATTATTATTACCTGTTAATGTTAATACAAGAAAATTTAAACTATTTGAATAATTTTGAATATCTAAATTAAATTGTATGGAGTGATGTAACGTAATATTATAATTAGACAATATTTTATGAATACCTATGGTCCAATTGACACAAGAAAATCGACCAAACTAGAACGTTAGTCATACTATCGAAACGATTTGTTCTTGTTAGTGTTTGCCCAGGATACTATAACTAACAAGGTATGCTCACTTGCCGTTCTAATTTTAATCGACTTTGCGCATGACTTATAGCGAGACAAAGCCAGGGGACTTGTGTGGATCTTATTTTAACCATGCATCATATGGCAACGTTGTTCCATTACTGTAATGAACAACTTCAAAACTTAAACAATTAACGGTATGTATACCTCGAAGAAACAGTCCAAAAACAGGAAATACAACAACTAAATGGCATCTAAGATATAACGATCCGTAAAAAAAAGCCGCAATGCAAAAGCTATGTGACCTCAAACAACCATTAAATCCAGAAGAGTCCTCAAATAGCATATGGACAAAAACAAAATCCATATTGCATAATGCTGCGAAAAACATTAAGAGTGATAGAGAAGAAAGAAGGAAACAATGGATAACAGACGCCACGTGGACTAAAATACAGGAGAGGAAGTGCTTAAAAGCCACAGGACTGAACAGTGAAAGTGATAAAGAGGCCTATAAAGCGCTGAACGGTTAAATAAAACTACTCTGCAAAAAGGACAAGAACACACACTTGAACAAAATCTGCATGGAAATAGAAGGGCATAAAACCAAAACTGAGACCAGAGACATGTTTAAAAAAATAAAGCAGATAACACGTTCCTTTACACCAAACTACCTTACTATCAAAGATGATAACGGAACTGTACTCACTTCTAAAAAAGATATTTTACACAGGTGGAAAGAATACTGTGGACGACTGATGATGGAGGAAAGCACAGACGCCCCATCACAACAAGAAGATGCCAGTTTTGTGACGGAACCTGACGTACTCAGAAGTGAAGTTGAAGCAGCAATTATGAGGCAAAAAAGTCAGAAAACTGCCGGTCCAGATAACATACCTATTGGAATGATTTGGACCCTAGATGACGTTGGAGTGGATATAATACATCAAATTTGTCAAAGAGTGTGGAAGACAGGTAAATGGCCTGAGGACTGGACACAATCACTATATATTCCCATACATAAAAAGGGAGCGAAAGATTTATGTAGCAACTATCGCACAATTGCTCTAATTGCGCATTGCAGTAAGATACTCTTACACATAATTCTCGAGAGGATAAAGCCCTTTTTACTACCTGACATTGCGCAGGAACAAGCAGGTTTCGTCCCCGGACGTGGTACTAGAGAACAAATTTTAAACGTACGGCAGATTGTAGAAAAATCCAGAGAATTCAACATCACAACATATTTGTGCTTCATATATTATAGTAAAGCTTTCGATTTGGTCAACTGGAGTAAAATGTGGCAGGTTTTGTCTAAAATGGGAGTCCCCAATCATCTGATACTGCTAATTAAAAGCCTGTACAATAACAATTATGCCAAAGTTAGAATAAATGGGGAACTAACCGATAGTTTCAGGGTCACAAAGGGCGTGAGACAAGGCTGCATACTAATCCCAATTCTATTTAACATCTATGGTGAATGGATAATGCGGAAAGCTACTGAAGACTGGAACGGTGGCATCGCCATTGGCGGGAAGAAGATTTGCAACTTGAGATATGCAGATGATACTACTATCCTCGCTAGTTCTGAAGCTGAATTGATTCACCTGCTACAACGGATAGAAGACGTAAGCTTAACGATGGGCCTTAAAATAAACAGAGATAAAACGAGAATCATGATAATTGACAGAGCTAACAACAATCAAAATCATCTGGTGATGATATACAATATCGCTGTTGTAGATAAATTTGTGTATCTGGGCTCATTAATAACCAACAAAGGAGGCTGTACTGAAGAAATAAAGCGCTATGGCAAAATTAACAAAAATTTGGAAAAGCCATGAAATAACTACCGATACAAAAATGAGACTAGTAAGAAGTCTAGTTTTTCCAGTTTTCACTTATGCATCGGAATGCTGGACCCTTACTGAGAAAGACAAAAAGAACATAGATGTATTTGAGATGTACTGCTGAAGACGAATGCTGAGAATACCATGGGTGGCCCGAAGAACAAATGAATCCATACTGGACCAGCTAAACATAAATAAAAAAGCCTAAGAACACAAATATCAGAAAAAATAATAAGCTATTTTGGACAAGTGCTTCGAAGAAATACTTCAGACTTTATGAATATCATTTAGACATTTATTTTACAATCTTCGTGATTTTTCTCTTGCGGATATTATAATTATCTTTAAAATTTTTATTTAGAATTAGTATTTTAAAATACATTTTACATATACAAAAAGTAATTTTACATCTTTGCAACATTTATATATTTTACAGCTTCTATTAGGTTTTTTAAATATTTTTTAGTTATTTTTAATTTGTTGCCATTATAACTACTAAAAATACGTTCCAATTCACTTAATTTTAGTTACAAATTCCAGTGTTGGTTTGAGTAAACCACCCTCAGAAACGTGGTTTACCCAAGTAAACGATTTATCGTTAGCGTCCGGAATATATCCAAGTATTTATTTTTTATTTGTAACTTAAATGCAAGGAAACTGGCTAAATTTTTCAATCCATCCCATTTCAGGTCTTTTATATTCGAATTAATAAAGTCTTGATGACTGTCAATTAAATCTTCAGGGTTAATTTCTGTATCACCACTAGGAATGTTTAGCGAGGAAAAGATCTCTTCAGTGACAATTTCATAATTAATTATACTATTAGTAGTAATATTCCACTATAGTTTTTTTTAAACAATAGTCAGCTTCTGTAAAATTTTTTAATCATATTCTGCGGTTTCTACATTAAATTTGTCTCGCTGAAAACACTTGAAGACCCATACTTTACGCATTTGTTTGTCTCTAGGAAATACAAAAAAAAACGACACTTCGAAAAAGATTTACTTTTTTTATTATAATTGTTTAAACAACCCACCACTGCGCAATACATTATGGCAACCAAATAATTAGTCTTCTTTATAAAGTAGCTACAGGTAGTTGAGGGGAATTTGCGTACGATATATAAATTGGGGGATATTAACACAGTAAACTGAATGTTTTCACCACAAAATTTATATACCAATATAATATACAAAGTCTTTACTATATCAATGAATAAATAAAAATCTCATTCACTACGTTTTGAAGCCCACAGGATAGCAACAGATAGAGCATTTAATTTGGCATCATTAAAATTGTCTCGGGTTTACGTCACAGGTGTGTGAGAGAGATGCAAGAACATGCGCGTTGACTTATCTTGTTAGTTATTCGCTCCGTGCGTGACCATGGTAGGGGTACCTTGAAACGATGCCAGCGTGCGTAGCGGCGAAATATGACAAAATTGGAATCATGGAATCTTTTTACGCATAAATTTTATCAAAAATGTGTGCAAATACATGTTGCGTATTTAATTGTGCTAATAATAGCAAAAATAGTAAGTGTAGTTTTTATAGGTTCAAAAAGATTACATATAAATTAGAGAAAAGAAAAAGATATATCCGTGCTATTAATATGAAAAAGTAAATATCAAATAACCTCATTTTTATGCAATTGAAATAGGAAATATTTAAATAACTTACCTTAAATGATATTTTATAAGGCTTCAAGCTAACTGCAGAGTGCCTGATGACTTTAGCTTTTATATCATACCTTTTACTATTACTGTTTTTAATTATAAATATGCTCTTTCACGTGAAAAACTTGATTTGCCAGTACTAGATTTTTCCCTTTCTTTTCCGTTTGGGGTTAAAAAGATATATTATGATGAATTTTGAGAAACTCAGTTTTTAATACTACATTTATTTTGTACATAAACTGAAAAAATAAAATTAAAAAGTTAATTATTAATAATTGTCAATCTCGCCTGTATTTAACAATGTCAAACAAATGTCATATATTTAACCTGAAAATTGGTAGGTCCAAAACAGTCAGATGAAGGCGGTAGGTGTCGCGTCAGTCACGCACGGAACGAATAGTGGTGTTTGCCACATAATCTAAAAACTACTAAATTATACGTGCCTGTTAACTTGAAATAAAACAAGCACATTTATTATTTGTTATTATTCTTATTAAAAACACTACTTCTACTTATCTTTTATAGCTTGTATACTTTGTATCTTAAAAATTAAAATGTTAACACCTAGACGTTTAATATTCCACGAGAATAAATTTTTAGAAGCGTTGTAAAAAGGACTTGTTCTTTTCGTACTAAAATAAGGCAGAGATAGTAATACCTATTACCGATGCACTTTCTGTTAGCGGCTTTTCATTTACCCTGCATTATAAATTATTCATGAGATTCTCAAAGACTACGTGTGCTTTACATCAAATTATGCTAACAAAATTATTTGATGCCAAGACGATCGTAGATGTTTTATGATTTTATTTCTTTATGAATTCCACTTAGAGCTAAGGTTTACACAAAACGGTTTTCTTAAATAATAATCATAATGAAAATGTTTTATTAAAATACTTTCGCGTGGAATCCGATACAACCCGGGATAACAATATTGTTCTGAAGCTATTTTCTTGTGGCATTTTAAAGAAATTACTATTTAAATGGGAATAAGCCACAATTAAAGGTTAAAGTACGTTTATTGAAGTTTCAATTTCCACTTCGGAAATCCATCTCAAAATACAAACATTAGTAAATTTACTAGTGTTTTACTAGTGTACTAGTACCACTAGACATATTTTATTATATACGCGTAGAAATAATATTTAAAGATTTCTATTAATGTTAACTTTAATGTTTACTCAGTCAGGTTTTCGTAAAAAGTATTCATGTGAAACTGCACTGCAACTTTCACTTTGTAAATTCAGGTCTGAATTGGACAATAATAATTATGTAGTAGTAGTATTCCTTGATTTAAAAAGAGCGTTTGAAACTATTGATCGTAATATACTTCTCACTAAATTAGAAGGCTATGGTGTTAGAGGAAATGTTCTTGAATGGTTTAAAGATTACTTATTGAATAGAAAGCAACAAGTGAGGATTGATGATATTACTTCTTTTGCAATTAGTGTTAATATTGGGGTACCTCAAGGTAGTGTCTTAGGACCCCTTTTATTTATATTGTATTTAAATGATATAAACTTGTTTGTTAAATGTGATTTCTTTAATTTGTATGCATATGACACCCTACTTGCATGTTTTGATTCAAACTTAGAAAATGCTGTATTTAAAATGAACTCAGCATTGCAGTCTGTTAATAAATATTTAAAGATCAACAAACTAAAGTTAAATGTGTTAAAGACAAAGGCTATGATAATAACAACGAAATACAAATACTCAAATATTGATATTAATACTATTAATCTTCAAATTGACAATGACAAAATAGAAATCATTAGAACAATTAAGTACCTTGGTTTTAAATTGGATAATTTATTGTCTTTTGATGATCATTTTAATTACCTATTAAAAAAGATTTCTAAAAAATTATACTTTTTTTCAAGAATATCTAAAAATTTGTCAACTGTAACTAAAATTACAGTTTTTAATGCGATTATTCAACCTCACTTCGATTTTTGCTCGTCAGTTATTTTTCTCTTTAATTTAAATCAATCGGCCCAGTTGCAAAAATTACAAAATCGTGGAATGAGAATCATTATTGGTGGAAACAGATATAGCAACAATGCTTAGCATGCTGCAGTGGGTTTTAGTTGAACAAAGGGTCTTTTACCTTACAATGTTGTTTATTTATAAAATTCTAAATAATTTGGCTTACTTTTGTCAGTTTATTACACGGAATTGTGATATTCACAATTACCCTACTCGAGGTAACTGCAATTTACACATTGTGAAAACAAAAAGGACGGCTTCAAGAAACTCTTTGTTGTTTAAGGGTTTTGATCTTTTTAATAAGCTTCCTCAAACAGTTAAAAGTTGCTCATCTATACGAATGTTTAAAAGCAAATTAATTGACCATATTAAAAGTACCAATAGTTAGGTAGTTGTTTTGTTGTCATGTTTTATGTTATATATTATCGTTTTATATTTTTTAATAAGTGTAGATACTATATTTTAAGTGTAATTCTTATTTTTATCATATATGAATAAAATAAATTGATTAATTTTGTATGTATTAGGGCTTTCCCTATTTGAATCAATAAACTTCTTCTACTTCTTCTACTAACTTAAAGAAATACACAATAGTATGTTTCATTAAATTTGTATAAATGCATTATAAAGCGTTTTTATGAAGAACAATTATTCGGAACACACTGTAACTGTAATCGAACAAAGGTGATATTTTGGCATTAATTGGTATAGTTTGTTTCACGAAAAATGGTTGAGTGCTTAATGGTTACCTGAGTTGATCCTATTGTGTATACAAGAGTCTCTCAATAAACTACCGAAGTACACAGGGTCGCACTTCAGAAAGTTTGTTATTATATTTCATTGGTAGCTGTATAATACACGATTATAAAAATTTATTAAATTATTTCATATGATATTTTTAGGTTGTTCAAGTGAACATACTTGATAATTGAACAATTTTTAACATGAAGAATGTAGTTTTTTTATTCTACGTGAATAATTGTAGTATATGGATCTAAATTCAGAAAGGTACTTTCCTTCACACTTTTTACAGGCTTAGGACTGTCAGCAAAAAACTGGCGTGTTTAAAAGTTTTTGCTCTTCCTAATCGGATATCGTTAACAATGTACAGTAATAATAGTTCTATTTCCAGTATATACATACAAACGAATACATAATGTACAAAAAATAGACGAATTGAAAAAAAAAATATAGACAAATATAAACAAGTTAATATGTACAAAAAAAAATACCCAAAACAACCAAAATAACCATAATATATTTATGAATTCCTAAATACCTAATTCTGTTTCGCTGTCGCTATCCTGCTCCTTAAAGTTGGAGAAACATTTTGTGACCTAACATTTGACTTTAGTTGGTGCCACATATGCTCTATAGGATTAAATAAACAATAGTAGGGCGGAAGCAGTAACACTGTATGTCCCATGTCCTCGGCCAATGCGTCACAAACATATACTTTTTAATAGAAAATGATTTTAACACTTCTAACAGTTCATTTTTTAAATAACTTTCTTCAAAATATATATCGTTTTCTAACAGGTAGTTTTGAATTTCAATTTTCGTGTTATTTGCACTTGGAGACTTATGTAATTGACGACTGTGGTAACTTGCATTGTCCATTACTATCACACTATTTTGAGGAAGGTTAGGTATAAGACAATTCTTAAACCATTGCTCAAAAAACTCTGCCGTTGTATCCTCATAGTAGTCTACGCAGGAATCTTTAATGTTCTTTGCAGAAAGCCATAAGGCATTGGGGACCCAATCATTTTCTGATCCTACATGTAAAATCGTTATTCTTTTTCCCTTGTTTGACACTTGTTGGAAGAATCGGACCATTCTTTGGATGGTGTTTCATGAGTGTGAAACCATGTCTCGTCCAGATAAATTATTGGTCGATCTTCTGTACGGTACTTTCTTATGGAAGTTATATATTCAGTACGCCACTTTTGTAAACGATGGGACTCCATAAGCACTTACCTAGTTAATTGTACGATATTTGAAACCCATTTTCGACAAAATCTTCCGAAGACTAATGCGGCTACAGTTTATTTGTGTATCATCATTAGTAAGCCGTTGTTTTAAAGCATCTAATGTAGGTATCCGTTGCTCTTGGTACATTGTGTAAATTTTTTGTCTTATTAAGTCCTTATCACTTTCGTCAATACATTTGGTAGAACCGGCATCCTTACGCTTCCTTCTTGACTTAATGGGATTTGATGTAATTCTTTTCACTGTGGTTAGAGGTATTTCATTGGCAGCAGTATTAGCAGTAAGTCCTGTTGTAAGCAAAGAACTATATATTGTTTTTACGATTTCTCTAGCGTCAGCAGATAAATGCTTTTTATTTGCTGGAACATTGGAAGAAGCACCATCAATGTTTTTCCACGGACACCACATAATGCTGTTTTATAAGTATAAATAGGTATAACACTGGTAACACTTGTAACACTTTCAACTAAATGAAACAAAATGTATATTTAAAAATTTTTAATCGGTTTTATATACTTTTACAAATTATAGAGAATAGAGGGAACCTGTATAATTATTCCAGGAAATACTTAACGATCAACAAATTTATTGTGGTCATTAAAAGATCAACCATTGATAGTGAAACTCACTGTTAAAATGTTTACAACTTTATGAAATAAAATGTATTCTAATCGTTTTTATAATTTTACACGATTTTTTAATCGTTTTTATATTACCAGGTTTTATTATACAAACAAGATAACGACATTCCACAGTAAATTCAATTTTACCTGAATATTTACCTGCTCAACTAATTTTGACTAAGCTGGGGTACTTGCGGTCGGGTTTTATTGCAATCATTAAGCACTCAACCATTTTTCGTGAAATAAACTATAACACTTATTTGACAAATGAGGTGTTGACTAATGTTAATAACTAATGAAAAAAGTGTTGTTTTTGTTTAAGTCCTTAAAATCCACCTAAGATTTATTAAAATAGGGTTAAGAAACCGTCTTTTTGGTGCATAACCAAAGAATGTTACATTTGGCGGCAAAACAAAAACGTCAATCAAATGTCATTTATGTCAATATTAACATTAATAGTACAATAGCGACATCTCAACAAAATTTAGCTCACTACTGAATACAGTTAAAATAATTAGGATGACCAACAACTGGTATATTTACCTTACGTTCTTTATTGATTTCATAGATGTAAATTTTTCCTTACGAACATTTAACTTGTAGCTACTTGTAGTCACATTGTAACAATAATTTTATTGTTTTCAGAGGTCAATTGCTGAATAACAAAATTCGTTGAACGGCTTAATTACTTATTAGATAACATAGTCAATAGCCTATATAATTAGTAGTTTTGGTTATAAAATTAACTGTAAAAAAACGATAAATTTAGAGCCATTGTAAATATTACTAAAAAGTTAACTTGACCCTATTTGACAAGTATCATGTGTTTCGCAACAATTTGAATTTTTAAACGATATTCTTTGAAGCTAGCGGGTAAAATTATAAAGTAACCAAAATAAATTACTTATGTCAAATTCAGAAATCGCAGGACAATTTGCAATTGAACTTTACTGAAGTTGATTATTTTCTTGAGATGAATTTTTGCTATTGGTAAAACTTTTAATGAAATAAATATTTAGCGTTGGTGGATATTGGAAAATATATTGATAAATAAAATTGGCAAGAATTAAGATAAAACGAAGTTATTACTTATACCACTGTACATAAAACATTGCTGAAACAATTGATTAAAACTCCAGGAATTTACTATTAAAAGGTAAACCAAAAACTATGATTACTTCTTTAAATATTGAATTTATTTGTATCAAAAGTGTCTTTGTATTAATTAGGATCATATATAAAGTAAGCCGCATTCTCAACAAAGTAAAGACATATATGAGAAGTAGCGACCTTACGCTAGCGGCTCACGAGGGGCAGGGACCATATAGTTTTTTTCGTGAAGAAAGAAAAAATCTTACCTACCAAAAAAGTTAAGTACCTGAGAGTAGTCATGGATACGAGGCAAACTTTGGGTAAGTACGTTAAATACGTGTCAGCATGACACAGAAGATAACTGTGGTGCTGAGAAGGATTATGCCCAAGCGTGGGAGGACCAGAGACTGCCAAAAGGAAAATTTTAATTAAAGTCGTCCACTCTACTTTACCTTCTGCTGCCGGTATAGCAAAAAGTGTTTAAAATCAAGAAACTTAGTAGTATGCTAGAAAAAGCCCAAAGGAAAGCACTACTAAGAGGAACACGTGCATACAGAATAATATCAATGGTTGCCATTCGAGTAATCGCGTGTGTGTTACCCATCCACCTGATGGTAAAGTAGAGGACAAAAACCTAGAGGAAGATTAAGTAGGAGAAAATATTAGCTAGGAATAGCAGCATACCGAAGTGGTAGGAAAAAAGGACAAAAGAGCATAAGACTGCATGGACGAGAATCACAATTACAGATATCGCGGAATTGGTTAAGTGCGGTGACAGTGATATTAATACCTTTTTATTTTTTTAATCCTATTCCTAACAGGGCACAGCTCTTTCAGGACGTACCTGTGAAGAATATGAAAGGTTGCGGATGGAAACTGCACAAACGGTAAAGGGGCTGACCCGGTCAAGCAGTGTGTATTTGAGTGCAGAATGTTTGACAAGAATATAAATGAATTACGTAGGTAAAGAAGTAGGGTAAGTGATTCTTCTTCTTCTACTTTTTGTGTAGACGTGACTCTGTTGTCTAACGTGCTCCCAGTAAGTTGTCGTTCAAGCGTTTTCCTGATCGTCTTCCTATTGAGGACCGTCTCTTGCCATCGTTACTACTCTATTTGTTGTCATTCGGCTTATATTTATGATCATTTCATTTGCTACTCTATTTCCTACCCAGTCTATAATGTTCACCATCTTCCATCTTGGATGTATATTTGTACCTCTAGGTCTGTCCTATAGTGGCTTACCATTAATCCTTTAGGAACTTTCATATCTGCTTTTTCTAGCATTGATTTTGTTCTGTCTGTGTTACGTCGTGTTTCTGTAACGCATGTCATTATTAGTCTAATAACTGTTTGTTTTCAATTTTGTCCTACATTTTTTTCTCGATACTTTATTTCTTTAATTTGTTTCATTCTGGCAAGCTGCGGCTCTGTTGATCTATTCACTTGATCTTTCATTTCTTTAGGATTTTGTGCAAATACCATAATGCAGGTAGCAGTGAGGGGAAATAATACAAAGCAATACTCGAGGTGGTTACTCAAATTGTCAGGAAGAAGAAAATTTTAGAGAATAATCTGCAGCAAAGATAAGAGGAAGAGCGGGAGTGGGAGATGACAGATCTTGGGAGGGCCTACCGCAAAAGTACACCAGATAAAGAGGTGGACTAGTGTGGATGGGTTTCTTCACATCCAACAAACGTCATCCTTAACAGGACATGGTCAGGTACGGTCTTTAGAAGATTAAATACCTCGTTCATATAAGAAAAAATTAGTCTACATATATATATATATATATATATATATATATATATATATATATATATATATATATATTATATATATATATATATATATATATATATATATATATATATATATATATATATATATATATATATATATATATATATAGACAACAAAATTACAGAGTATCTTAAACATGAATTAGATGTGGTCTAATTCATTTTTTAAAATAAAGATATACACTGGTCACTGGCATATCGAAGAATGCTGAGAATCTCCCGAATAGACAGAATAACCAATGAAGAAGTACTAAGAAGAACAGAGAACAGCAGAGAGATACTGAAATCCATCAAAATAAGAAAACTACAATATCTTAGTCATATAACACGTGGTGATAGATATAAATTCATAAAACTAATAATGCAGGGAAAGATTCAAGGAAAGCACAGCATAAGTAGAAGGAGAACGTCCTGGCTGAGAAACCTCAGAGAATGGTTTGGATGCAGCACAACTGAACTTTTTCGGGCTGTAGTGTCAAAAGTTAGAATAGCACTGATGATTGCTAACCTTCGTCGCGGAGATAGCACGTAAAGACAATACACTGGTTACTTATTTTATTTCAATTTGATTGCTTGTTTAATCATTTATTATAGATTTAAAATAATAAAAAACTAAATATTAATGCATTAAACAAAAAACAAAATATTTCTCCTCGTCGGAAAACCTATCTCCAGTTATTCGCATGCAAAGTCTATAGACGTGAAGATAGCGACGGCTTTAGTCAATTTAAAGAAGTATATAAAACTCTATGTCTGAAAATAAAACTGTTGTTTTCACTTTTTTCCTTACAACTTCGTCATATCTTCTCACCTTTTAAACCTTACTTGGATACTTGTGGTTAGTCGTTGGTACAGATTTTAAACGTATTAAAGATAGGATACTTCCTTGCTCAAGACTATTATTTTGAGCTCTTTAGCGACTTCTTTTGCCTTGGAACTCTACATCTCGGCTAGTGGAAAAAGGTGTGACCCATGTCTGAAAACATGAAGTCAGTTGGGCATCTTCGAGAAAGATATAACTAAAGCACTAAAGAAAACCAAAAACAACAAAGCAACAAGATCAATGAACATTAAAATGGAACTGCTGAAATATGGAAGCTCAAGGATCGTAACATGTAACATTTATTCGAGTGTTGTTCAATAAAATCGAAGAAATAGCGGAGATTCTAGAGGAGTAAAATCGATTATATATGTCCTTCAAAAGGTTATCAAATAACTATATAGGGATCCGTGTAATGCATTCGATAACAAGAATATTTCTCACAGCAGTAAAAGAAAAAATAGAACAACATCAATTATGGTAAAGAACAAGTCAGATTCTGGAAAGTTAGGTCATGTCTATATAATATATTCATCATGAGACAGGTGATAGAAAATGACAAGAAGAAAAATATTGAAAAACATTAGAACTTTATCGACTTAGAGAAAGCATATGACAGCGTGCGCAAGAAAAAACTCTAAGAAGTAATGATAGAAATGCAAGTTAGATAGAAATGGGTCAATATAACACAAAGACTGTATAAAAATAGACTGCAAATGAAGTTGGCAATTAAATAACAAAAACAATAATCGAAACAAAAGGCCGCATACAGCGATGTGATCTATCACCTACACTTTTTAACACATACATGCGCCGTGCTTTCGACATCCTCTTTGCTGTCTTTTTCAGGGCTTTCGAGGTCTCAGTCTCCTGAGCTCCCAGACACTACTACACTGATCTCTAACAAATGCATTACTGCTACTGAGAACAAAGAAAGGTTCATTTTCCTCACTTCTTACTCTGTCTCTTAGAGTTTGGTTTGTTATTTTTCGTAAGACTTTCATTTCTGTTGTTTCCAGTAGTCTTTGTGTTTTCACCGTATCTGCTCTTGTTTTCGCTGTGTACGTCATTATCGGTCTTATTGCTGATTTATATATCCTGGTTTTCGTTTCCGTTGTGATGTATTTGTTTCTTCAGATTGTGTTGTTAAGACATCCTGCCACTCTGTTTGCCATGTTCACTTGTTTTTGTACTTCTTCTTCAGTATACAGTTTCCATCACTTGTTCTATTATTTTGTTATTTACGACTTGTTTACATCGTCTCGGTTCCGCTGATATCACTATCTATCAGACTCATGCTGGTTTGTTGTATTCCAGCGACTTTTCTTTTATCTGTCTTATTACAAAAACTGTTGTGAAATCCTTGCTGTTCCTCTTGCACAGATATTCGTTTGTTTATTTTTGTAGCTATTATTCTTGTTGTCGATTTGAGTGTTGTATTTAATAGATTTATTGCTCGATAATTATTGGGGTCTTTCTTATCTCCTTTTTTGAAGAACACCATAATCGCTCTTATTAATAGAAGATTTTGTACGAAAAAATTAGAGAATGTTTTATGTCAATAGGAACAGAGTTGTTATTGATAATAGCTTTTGTAGTTTTCTCCAGAGAGATTGTTGTAATATCAGGAATTGGTTCTTTAGTCTGGACTATGGTCTGGATTGCATCAAAATTTATTATATATGTATAAGGAGGTAACATAAAACGTGAAGAACGTAACGTGAAACTATAAGAAGTTTATTCGGTGAACAACTAAATAATAAAAAAACAAAAGTATTGAAGACTTTTGCCAAGTGTAAAGGTTTTTTACCTGGATGAATTATGAAATATATGTGTGTGTGCTGTTGGTTTCTTTTGACTGTAAACTTAATCCATTAGCCGAACTAAATCTTGAAATATAATTAAATATTTTAAGAAAGGATTATAACTTACAATTCTATTAAGGTTAACATGATACGACCTATACGAAAACACAGCGTTAAGTTTGGATAATGGATCTTTGATAAGAAGGCGTACCTAGAAAGAACCCATACAAAAAACTTTGTACAAGACTCAAAGGTCTATACGAAAATAATTAAAATTAAGCAAGTATTTGGTAAAAGATAATATATAGAAAACTAGATACTTAATGAATCTCTTTTAGAAATTTAACCATAAATAAAAGCTCGGATGTCTGCATGACAAAACATGTAAAACCTAAATTAAATGCGGCTCGAACAAAATCCTGCCCCATTCATCCACATCATAATAACTTTAGCATGTCTTAAAGCTGTCAAGAGCCAATTTTCATGTTATTGGAACCAATTCAGTAGACAATAGTATACTGGCTTAATTCCCTTGCCAGTCACGTCGCTTCGCAAGAATTTTCCACTTTAAAGAGAACAAAGAGGTAATGACTTTAACATAAATGAACGTTCGTTTTGGAATAGTTATACAAGTGAAAATGGGGATGTTTAAATGCAGCACAAATGGCTTTTACTTGTAGTACACTAAATGGCACTTATTTAGGTCACCTGGAGCGATCCTTCAAAAAGTTTAATAAATAATTAGTGATTCTCGATAGCTGTATACATATACAAGGAATAGAATAGAGCAGTGTGAATATGGGCAAACAATTTTATAATTTTTTAGGCTTTTTTCGTTATTTTTTAGAATATTATGGCAAAGAGGGAAAAGAAAAAACTATGTATAAATTTTTTAATTATAAAGCACAATTAAATTCTTTTTTTTTTCATAGCTAATGTTAAAGTGTTGCTATAACCACTGTTTTGAGTAGATAAAGTATCACTTTAACCGCAAGGGTAGATAAAGTGACACTTTAACAGCAAGAGTAGATAAAATGTTTTAACTTTTTTTTATTTAATAAAATTTACAAATTCAAACACATTAAGGATTAAAAACAACTGAAACTTTACAATTTTCAAAATTACAAAATTACAAAACATTATTAGAAATATCTATTTTTGGAGCATCACAACTTGTACTCGTTTGCTTAAACATTTGATTCGTGGTACTGGATTGATTTTCTGGTCCGCCTAGTATACACTTGGATACAGCAATCTTATTGCTTATTGACTTTTCAATGTAAGATTTTGTAACAGATGACGATTTCCATCCATCTAAGCGTTTAACTTTTACTAGATCAGCTCCAGAATTTGCGAATATAGTAGCTGAAGAACGACGGAAACAATGCCCCGTGTACATTTCTGAATTTGCAAGTTTTAAAAAATCTGCAATTTTCTTGGGGATATTATATATAGTGTTAATTCCCACCGGTAGATAAATGCACTTTTGCTGTCGGTAATTTACAAAACACTTACTGTGAAGTACGTTTTTGGGGCGCAAGGCAATATACTTTCTCACAATTTCTAAAAAACTCATTCCACTTTTCTTGTCAGTAATACAAAACGACCTTTCCTGCTTGGTTTCATCAGATAATGAAACGATTATCACCGATTTTCTGTCGTCCACGTTAAACACTTCTAACTTGTACAATTCATCGGACCTAGTCGCTCCATGCACACCAAAAATAGCAATAACCTTCATCAACAAATAGACTTCATCAGGAGCTTCTGTCAGAAATTGTGTAATAATGTCATCTGACTCCAGGATTTTGAACTTTTTAGCTTTGGCTAGCAGGGTGGTTAACTTGCTGAATTTATAAATGTCACAATTTTCATTCACCAACAACGTATGCTTCAGCATCGAATAATACGACCATAATGACGAGGGCATCGCTTTCTTCGACTTTCCAGAAAAATACGCCAGTAGTATTTTTTCACTCACGCCATTGATATTCTTAATACTTTTCCACTTTTTAAAAGACGCTGCATTTTTTACATCTGATGGAAGGTTTTTTTTTTTCTTGTGTCAATTCTTTTCCGTCCATTTCGTATTTATTCACTTTGTACACAAAACGCAACAATATTCTCCGCAAAAACCAAAACGTAACATATTTGTTTGACATTTGTTGACAGAGTAATTCATATCCCTAGCAACGGAGCCACACAATTGCGATTTTTGTGCTAAAAATTTCAATTTTCTTTGAAATTCTATTTTTCACCTGAACTTGAAGTGTTGCTATAGTTGACTATAGAATTATTTATTTGTTAAGGATTACTTTTTATTTAATAGATTTTCAGATTTTAAATTTCATAATTAACTTTTTCTTAAAGGTAATAATATTTTTTTTAAAAACAATTAATTCATTTCATCTAATAATCATTTTATTTATACATTTAACAATTTATAAGGGGATGTTGTAATACCCCCATAATCTCTCGGATTGTCAGGTATACATATTATATAACCGGAGAGTTAGTAATATTTTTTCCCTTTTTTAACATAGATAGACCTTTAGCATTTATCCTGTGAGGATAATGTTAACTTAACTTGTTTAGACATTTTAATCGAAAGCAGAAAAGCAAAGGAACTCTTTCTAGTAGGCGAGTAAATTTCCTTTTTTTAAGTTTAGTTTGTACTTTTCTTAATATTCAGTTTAGTATTAGGGTATACATAATATTAGTTGTCAGAGTTATTGTTTTCCATTCTTAGTCAGGTATTCTACAAACTGTAAATAATAGTTAAAGGGTAATATAGGTAAAATTATTCGTTAATTGCATATTTTCTATAACATATATAACATATAGCATATTTTCTATAACATATATATAGCATATTTTCTATAACAAAGTAACCTTGATACTTTCTTGGCCCCCATAATTTTCTTTTTAGTCCGTTCTTTATTTCGGTACTCTTTTCCGGTTCAATTATCCTTATATCTTTAAAATCAGTTTTGTCATTTTCATTTCTGGTTAAC
The DNA here is from genome assembly GCF_040954645.1 of Diabrotica undecimpunctata. NCBI lineage: Eukaryota > Metazoa > Arthropoda > Insecta > Coleoptera > Chrysomelidae > Diabrotica > Diabrotica undecimpunctata. The sequence goes on from NC_092803.1 coordinate 193,394,252, forward strand.
TGTCTTTTAGAGTCACACAAATTGGCAGAATTCTTCCTGAGTTTAATTGGTCATCCTCTGACATAGCCTGCTAGCCAAGCTACATTAAGTCTCACTATATTGTATTGTGAGCACATCTGTTTCATTTTCGTTACATTGGCTACTACATATGCCAACCCCCTTATCTTTTTAAATTGGTGCTTACCACAAAAGCCCACCTATAAATTTTTTTTACAATCACTTTGTATAAAGTATTTTTTCTCACCATGTATAAAGTAAACATTTGCGTCTTACAAATCTTCGAAAGAAAAACACTTTAATTTGCGGCTCAAAATGTTAGCGTAGAATAAACGTAATCCAATTGTTTATTTATAGTAACGAAAGTCACTCAGCAAACCAGCTGGAAAAATTTACCTTCCGAAAGATCGAGGATGCGTGAGAATAAGGACTTCAGTCTTGTCCTTGCATTTCGCTAGTCAAGTTGTGCTGGGATTGTCTCAGTACTATGTATCACCATTAAGATCGTGAGGAAACCAAGTCAAATGCTGAATTTAGAGGTCCAATAATCAGGCGGTGGCGACTTCTATCATCCAGGTACGACGATGCCACGGTAAAAAACCACTTAGCAGCATTTCCAAAATCAAACTAGCTAAATATAACAGCATATCAAACTAAAACTTATTCCCAATCCTTAATCCTTAATCAGTCATCTCATTTACCAACTTTCCTTTTTTGATTTTAACGGACAGTATATAGGGTAAACATCGCGGTGGTTAAAACAAAGAATAGGGCAGCATAAAATAATTGCAAAACAGAAAAAAATTCTTGTGCAGTAATACACCATTCCAGCACAACATCACACATTTAATTTATCAGATGTCAAGGTCTTGGGTATAGAAAATAAATATAAACACAGACTATATAACAAATAACAAATACAAAAAGTCAATTAATTATAAGACAGACATTAGAAAGTTGGCGATATGTATTGTAATATTTTAAAATTCTGATAAACTTAAAACATCTGGATGGACAATAAAACTCGGTGGCCCTAGTAGCACATGTAAAAACCGATCTAAATCAGTACCGTGTTGCTAGTTCTCAGAATAACATGTCTCGCTTTGATATTATTTATTTTATAAAATAATATACAGCATAATTTAAAATAATGTGAATGATATGTTTGTATCTAATTGTTATTTATGTTTTTAGTGTGTTCATGAAGTTAAAAATATAGATAATTAACAAAATATCCTACTCCTAAAATAAATGTTGTTTTAATTTAAACCGCAGACCGCAGTCCCGACATTTCAACACGATTCCGTAGTGGTGACCCACGTCGATTATTACTGCTTCAAGCTTTTGACAGCTTCTCTGACTTTCTGTTCAGAGCTATCGGGGTTTCAATCTCCTGAGCCCCCAGATACCCCAGAGTCTTCACTAATCACTGCTTTACTAGTCAGAAGACCCCAAAAGCCGTGAAGGAGACGTCAAAAGCTCAGCGCAGTGATAATACGTACCTGTTTACTAAGAAAATAAACGACCTTCTATATAGGGTGCAACTGATCACGAAGTTAATCGAAGGTCGTCAACCTAAAGAGAGTGTGACCTTTTTCACTAAGGCACTGTTCGGGGCGAACAACCTGAAAGAAGGGGGCGATGTTATGAGACACAACGCTCCAATTGTCGTAAAAGTAATTCTAGAAGCTGAATTAACCACTTTATTAGCAGTTCCACAACTTCTTTAACGGTATTTTTCTGGAATCTCGTGTTATAAAGAGGCATGATTCGGCATCCGTGCCTTAAATAAACAGGTATTATAGTGTATTTTTATGTATGAGAGAGTAATAAAACAATAAATTATGTATGCAAATCCCTAAACTGTTGATACGGGTGACTCAATGAAAAACAGATATTTGTCAACAAGTTTACAGACGTATATAGGAAAACAATTTTAAATTGAGTATGACCACCAGGTATAGAGGTTGGAGTAGAATAGAATACAATAGTTGTGAGGGTTACTAATCCCTAAATAAGGTTGCCAGTGTCGGAGTGATGGAGGTTAACAGGTACTAATGAATTTGCAAGAAATGTAAGATGTTTATTTTATTGGTTATATATAACCAATAAAAGTTTAATAAGTACCTACCTATTTGCAAAATAAAGTTTAATTCTTTAGATAAAATAAAACGTTTTATTTTATCTGAAATGAGTGCATTCCACGAAGTAAGGGTTTCAACAATCAAACATTTAATTCTTTAATTCCAGGAATCTACGACAGTAATTGACTAGATAATTACCTTCTAAACTTATTCCACAGAAAATGTGATAGTGGGTTTTTCCATTTTGTAGGAAGGTCCAAGTGGCGTATTCAAAATTCTTAACAGTTCACTAAAAGTAGGTACTTCAGTTGCAAGGTACAGTTTATTGTGTATACTAGTGTTAAGGAAAATTTGGGAGTGCCGTGTAAACGCCGAAAAATTGGTACTCTAACAGTTAATGAAAAAACATTAATATTTAATTGTTTTAAATCATTTACAGACAAACGTTTATGTGAAAGTGTTGATGAGACCGTTGAGTTAGTTAGCAGTACACTTGGTGTTGGGAAATCTACGATTTACAGAGTTATTAAAGAAGAGAAATGTGGTAGTTTTCAAATGCCACGTAATGCTCCAGGGAAACCAAAATTTCAAATAGAATATCATTTTAAAGAAGGACTTCGACAGAAAGTGCATAATTTCTTCTTTAGACAAGAATTTCCAACATTGGATAAAGTTCTTGTCTCAGTTCGAGATGATAAGGATTACCCAGAAATGAGTCGAAGTACGTTATGGAAACTTTTAAAAGAAATAGGCTTCCGCTGGAAAAAGAATCCCAGAAAGTCTATTTTATTAGAAAGAAGCGATATTGTCATATGGAGAAAACATTTTCTAAGAACCATAAAGGAAATAAAAAACCAAAAAAGAAAAATATTTTATCTTGATGAAACATGGATCAACGAGGGTTATACACCAAATAAATTTTGGCAGGATGAAACTGTTACAAGTCAAAGGCACGCTTTTGTAAATAACTTATCTACTGGTTTAAACCCACCATCAGGAAAGGGACGCATGCTGGTAAAAGTACACATTGGCAGTTCAGACGGTTTTGTTGAAGGTAGTTTATTAACTTTTGAATCAACTCGTACCGGTGACTACCATGAAGACATGAACGCTGATGTCTTTCAAGAATGGTTCGAACAAATGATAGATCTTCTTCCTAAGAACTGTGTAATAGTAATGGATAATGCAAGTTATCACTCCAGACTTATAGAAGGACTGCCCACAACCAAGTGGTTAAAAAAAGACTTGCAGAATTGGCTGAGTTCAAAAAATATTACGTACCATCCCGGATCTATAAGAAAGGAACTTTATTCGTTGTGTGCCCTTCATAAAGAAAAATTTAAATAATACGAAATTGATGAAATTGACAAAAATCGTGGAATGACAGTACTTAGATCCTCACCATATCATTGTGAATTAAACCCGATTGAACTGGTATGGGCACAGATAAAGAGTGAAGTTTCAAGAAAAAATACCACTTTTAAAATTCATGATGTTAAACAGTTGCTTTTGGAGGCCGTAAATAATGTAAAACCTGAAAACTGGGAAAAGGCAGTAAATCACACTATTAAAGAAGAGGAAAAAATGTGGAAGCTGGACAATATTACTAATAAAATGATCGAGCCAGTTATTATAAATCTTGGTTCTAAAAGTTCATCTTCTGAATCTGATTTGGATTTGTAACAAGTAGCTGTAAGTTTTATATTAATATTTTTATTCATCTATTTAACATACCTTAGACGGTTTTAAAAACTCTTTTTCTCTTTTGTAATTTTTAAAAATTAAAAAAATGTGAATTTTTTAAAACTCTTTTTAATGTAGGCCAGTCAGTTCTAATATAGTGTGTGATAAAAGAGGTCACTTTAGTTTACATACACATAACACTTTATAACACTGAAATAATTCATTTATTTTTTACAATTATTCAAAGTAATTTTTCAATTAATCTTGAGCACGCCCATGGAGTGGTCGGAGCTACCAGTTAAAATTATGCGAATTACTCTCTCGTTCATAAAAATAAACTATAGACAAGTGTTTTGATAAGCTATACTCACATTATTGTATATTAATGAAATATTTGTTTGAGTGAGTTTTTTTATAGTTAAATTAGTTTAGTTAAGTTAGATATTTTAAGTTTACTTCACTTAAATCCTGAATCCACAGAAAAACGTAACAATATGGTAACTTTATTTGGACAATCTATATAACATCGTAACATCTACTGTTGTTATACCTAAAATTTAGTAATCATTAATTACCCTTCTCCAACAAGTGCCACGGCAATGGTGTCGACCTAACATGATTTTAAAAAGGCACATGCTGTTAACGCAATATAAAATGCAAATTCCGTTTAAAGAATTTTAGCCGAGATTAAATAGGGCTGAAATCACATTCCGTATAATTTAGAGTAATGAATAGAGACTTGAGAAGATTCTTAGTCAATTTCATTCTTCCCACGTTTATTTTGTCTGACAAAATCGTCGATTTTAATACTACTAAATTAACCTTTTAGTACTGAGAATAAATTAAAACATTAACAATTACTTGGGTGAAAAGCTGAGAAACTCTTCTACCAATTTAACAAATACACTTTGTGTTTTAAAACTAAGTTTCGAGTCAGAAAGTTAGAGTAATTAAGTGAAGCACCATAGAAATTATATAGTAATAATTGACACAAAAAAGGAAAAGAAAAATTCAGTATACTAGACAAACCTTTGAAAGTTGGTAGTCGCAATTATTTTAACAACAAAACTTCAACATTCTTTGGGATCCAATTGATAAGGCTTCGTCTAGCTTTGACTGTCGGGTGTAGGTATGTCTTATCTTAAATTCAAATCTGGGAAATAAGTTTGGCTAGAACAAATAAAATAGGATCTTATGTACACATATTTATTGTACAAACAAATATAATTTAATTTTAATAAAAAATTAAAAATGAGAAGTCTGGCTTGTTGTAACGCTTCGTGAGGTTGGATCGTAGCTGTTGACCTCAGATACAGCTGAATCTAGGTACTTTCATGTTTGTATTTTTCAATATGGAATGTTTGTATTTTTCAGTAATGGAAAAGAAAATGCGAAGGCATGGGAGTACCGGTACGGAACGAATACCTATATACATTAAGTTTTGCAGACGATCAAGTAGTGATTGCACAAGACCAAGACGACCTCAGCTACATGATGAAGAAACTACAAGAAGAATATACCAAGGCTGGCCTAGATATTAACCTCGCGAAAACAGAGTACCTATCTACAAGTGAAGAAGACATAGAAGATCTACAGATTGATGACAAGGTAACAATCAAAGGAAAGGATAAATTCAAATACCTGGGGTTTATAATCACGAAAAAGGCAACAACAGAGGAAGAAATTACACAAAGATTAGGACAAACAAGAACAGCAATCCGACAACTTAACTCAGTATGGTGGGATAGACACCTAAATATGAAGACAAAAACGCAGATTTATAAAACATTAGTGCGAAGTATTATGACATATGGGGCTGAAAATTGGATCATAAACAAGAAAAACAGCAGTAAGATAGTAGCAACAGAGATGGAATGCCTGCGAAGATGCTGCAGAGTAACAAGAATGGATAGGAGAAGTAATGACGAAATAAAGCAAAGAACATCAATAGAAACAGACATACTAACATATATAGAACAAAAAAGACTAAAGTGGTATGGGCATGTAAGAAGAACTAGCGACAGTAGATGGATAAAGAGAATAACCGAATGGAGCCCCATAGGAAGGAGGAAAAGAAGACGACCCCGAAAATCCTGGAGGAACGAAGTAGACGACGCCATGAATAAGAGAGGACTAAACGATGGAGAATGGAACAACAGAGAGAGATGGACACGGTTGAGCGAGGGAAGACTGTAGAATCCCTAAATATATATATATATATATATATATATATATATATATATATATATATATATATATATATATTTCAGTAGCCTTGAGATCTGAATAGCAGCTGCAGTTTTCATCTCATGGTCACCCACGTGCTTCGAAAAATTCTTGTGTGGCACCACGCGGCTTAAGAATTCTAACCATGTAGTTTGAATATGGAAATCCTGGAAAGGGTGAAACACTTTAGATATCTGGTCAGTTAGATTGACTGCAAGGGTTAAAACTGACAAGAAAATTTCGACCAGAATGGAACTTGCACGAAAAAGCTTAATTAACTGACGTTCTGCATTGTGCGGTGGAAGTTTATTATTGACCACACGCCTAAGAGTATTGAAGTGCTACGTCTGGTCCGCTTCGTTCTATGGATCTGAAACTTGGACAACAAAAATAAAAAATCTTGATAAATTAGAAACTTTAGTTATGGTATTACCGTTGCATGCTGAGAATCTCGTGAACAGAAAACAGGAAAGGTCCAATACTTTAGCCATACAATGAGGGAACCTAAATAACGCTTACTCCGGTTGATTATTCAGGGCAAAATCAAAGAAAAAAAAACAACTATCCTGGCTGCGTAAGTGGGTGCTCACAATGAAACGCCGACCCTCGCCCCGTTAATAGGATCTTACCATATTATCGATCACCAGGTAAAATAAATCCATTATTTTAAATGCGATCGTTCACAGTCACTGAAATGCTCTAGGCGAAGATACGATGCGATGGTCTCCGTTATGAACGTACCCTTACATTAGACAATGGATAGCTCGAATAATCGAGAAATTATTTTATCTAGCTGCTGACCCAGAAAAATTTCATCAGTTTATTATTACGACGATAGCCAATGCTTGAAAACAAGAACACTGAAGAAGAAGTTAGGATAAGTCATACCAAAAGTGTAGCATTTTTAAATTCTGGGGTATATATTGAAATCCCCTCGTATATGTTAAAACACCGAAGAATATTTTCAATGTATTTCTGTTTCCTATCATACGTATTAAAACACCGAAATATTCTTTTAATCCTTTTTGCGTCGACGAGTTGATAATAAACACATTTATAAAGTTTGTTTATATATCACAGATGCATATTTCCTAGGTATTCTTTGAACGTTAAGGCGCCTAGTATGCGCGTTAAATAAATATTCCCGTTTATATGTTTTGTTTTTACCGAGCTGGGCGAATGAATTTTAAAGAAAATTACATCACTCTCCGTAAAGCCGCTGTCATGAGCAGTTGGTTTCGTTGTAATCTAAATTTAGCTTCAAATTCGTAAATTTTTTCATTTTTCGTCCTTTTTATGGAAAATATGTAGTTTGGTTAGCAGTTATGGAGGTTTTAAAGATTGGTCATTGAGAACAGACGCGGTGTGTTTAGTCGGAAAAAACCGGCAAATTTGTTGAAAAAAAAAGTGATTTATACTCAATGTAATGTGTCAGTTCCGACCAGAGTAATCACTGTTTTTGTTTTATGTCGTCTCTCACCTAAGAGACTTGTATTTAAGAGATTTGCGGTGTTTCCAACAAATTTAAAAAAACACCCACGTGGTTCCAGCTTTTTAAAGGAGCAGATTTTCAAAGTTTTTGTCCAGTGCCAATTTTCAGCCTCAATTTCTTCGTAATAAAAAGCCGTTTCAGAATATTGTTCGCAATTTGGAGATGAATTTGTTTATGTGGCAGAGATTGTAAGTCCAGTTCCTAACCCCAGAAATTTTAGTGAAATCCAGGTAACTTTTGTATTTGATTTTTAAAGGAAAAATAAACATTTTCTAATAATAATTGCTTTGATAACTATTTAAGAAATTGTAATAATTAAAATTGTAGATCTTAGTGTGTGGCTTAGCTGTCTATAAATTGTTCTCAATTTTAAAATTTAATATTGACAGCTAGCTTTATTTTTTTGACACATACCTAATCATAACAGATGTTGTTTTTGCTTTGTTTTTTTAGAAAAAGGTTAACCTCTATGCATAGTTTCACCTAACTAACTAACTAATACTTTTTTTGTGTTTTTAGGAAGAAAGAGCCTTTTCTTTCATCCAGCAGGAAGATTCGTCAAAGCGGTGTCCTTATTTTAAATATGTTGAGAACCTTCTCGTATTGTGTTTTGTTCCAGGAGATTCATGTAAGTACCCTTTTGCTTTACTTTTTGTAGTTGCCTCAATCCAAGCCCCCTTGCCATTCACTTATCCTCGACTCTCAGTTCTCCAAATAAATCCTGAGTGGCCGTTCGCAACAGTTTCGTTTTATTTTGCCTGCCCTATCTTCACCCCAATAATTTATGTCCCAAATTTTCAACCCCCTATAATAATACCCTATGTAGTAGGGAACATAATCGTTACAAAAGGTGTAAAAAAACATTATTAAGGTCAAAAAAATTCGTTTCGTAGTGATTAAATAGTCAACATCTACGAGACTGGTTACTTACCTAAAGACTGGCTACTATTAATATTAACATAGATTAATTAGTTTGATCAGATAGTACTACTTACTATCATTTACTCGCGCATATACACCAAATTAGAAGAACACCTGAGTAAAGTTCAATTTGGATTCAGAGCAGGACGAGGGAAGCACTTTTTAGTTTGCCAGTTCTAATACACAGAGACAGGGATGTCAACTACGATGTGTATGCATGTTTCATTGATTTCGAGAATGCATTTGATAAAGTCTCACATGGGAAACTAATCAATATCCTAAAAACATCAGGACTCGATGGTAAGGATATAAGACTGATCTCAAACTTATATCTCCAACAAAAAGCAACAGTGCGATTAGAAAATGAATTGTCCAAGATCTTTACAGTCGAAAAAGGAGTTAGACAGGGTTGCATATTGTCACCTGCATTATTTAACATATAATGTGAAAAACATCTTTGAAGATGCCTTAAACGAATAAGAAGAGGGGATTACTGTAAATGGCCAACTTACAAACTATATTAGATATGCAGATGATACAGTGTTGCTGGCAGCTAGTGCGCAGGGGCTCCAAAGAATGATGGATAACGTTGTAGAAACATGTAACAAATACGGCCTAAAACTAAACTGCAAGAAGACAAGAATAATGATTATTAGTAAGAACACCAACATAAACGCTCAAATTACAATAGGCGATACACCGTTGGAAAGAGTGGAAAAAATATGCTATTTGGGCTGAAATATTAAGGATACTTGTGATCACAGCTTCTTCTTCAGGTTCCTTCTCCTATCGGAGGTTGGAAATCATCATCGCTATTTTAATTTTATTGGCCGCGCTTCTGAATAATTCTAATGAGCTGCAACCGAACCACTCTCTCAAATTTCTTAGCCAGGATATTTTGCGTCGTCCTGGGTTTCTCTTCCCTTATATCTTTCCTTGCATAATTAATCTATGTAAGTAATACGTACTTCTCGCCCCTCATTATATGACCCAGATCTTCCCAGATCATTATGTGATCACAGCTACGAAATAAAAACTCGTATTGAAAAAGCCAGAAGCTCTGTCAACAGCCTTTCAACAAGCTGAAGCCTTACATAAGATGTCATAAAACGTTTAGAGGCATTTGAAATGTGGTGCTACAGACGTATGATGAGGGTCTCATATATACACCACACAAGTAACATAACCATTCTCCAGAGGCTAAAAAAAGAAAAAGAAATTAATAACACCGTAAAGAACAGAAAATTGGTTTACTTCTGCAACATCATGGGTAATAATTAATTAAGACTTTTAGTTGAGTTTACAAGGTAAGATTAAGGGTAAGAGAGGCCCTGGACGTAGACGTACATCCTGGCTGGCCAATCTTAGGAAGTAGACTGGTCTAACGTCAACTGATCTATTTCGAGTTGCTGTGAATAGAATAAGATGGGTAAATGTAGTCTTCAACATCTCTAGAAGATAGGCACATTTTTATAAGAAGTGATTTAGTTATTTTTTCTAGTCGTTCGGTCACGACAAAGGTCTATTGGTTTTGTTTTTGGTTTACTTTCTGATATTATCTAATCACATGGTTTTTAAAATGTCTCTGATTAGGTGATTTTAATATTAGTACAGATAGTAATATCTGACCGTCAGTATTGATCAGTTTTTTAAGACAACGCGGGTTGTATCACGAGGAGGTGAACTATATCTACATCAGTGATAAGTTTTCAGTTTGATCAAATATAGACGTATTTGTCTAATACAACGAAAGGATTTTAACTAAGTGCTAGTATTTGTTTGTTTTCCCCAACTAAATAGTTGTAGTTTGGTCTGTATTTAGTATTATAGCAATATAAATAACAGATAATATCTAAAAGTGCTGCAGTACAAATAATTTTGTTTTATAGATGATCTTCGATTAAACTAACTTGTCTATGACATTGCTGAATTGTACAACGTTTTAACCGTCTCATGCATAATTCAACGAAAAAACAATTTTTTTCTTAGAAAAATTATTTTATTGCAAAATATTAAAAATTAATATTAGAAAATAGTATATTAAGTAAAAAAACATAAAATTTTTTTCTCAAATCCTAAAAAATAGTCCGTCTACACTCTAGTGGTCACTATGCACTTGCGGAATCGCGGAAGCGTCAGTTACTGGCATGAAAGTATTCAAAGCACGATCGACACAGCGGCTCGTTGCACCTTATGCAGATGTATTTTGTTTTTCTTTTGCAATATTAGAGCATTTGGTATATCAATTAGTTGTGGCCAGTGCCCCCAATTACTTCGTCTAATTTCAGGGGGTGCATGATGATTCGGTTTCTTCTTCTTCAAAATGGTAGGTGGTGTACCAGACGAAGGTCTACCTCGTTTATTTTCTTTCTGTGTTCCCAAATGTATTAATGCTCTGGCAATACTTGCTTTGAATTCAAGCAGATCTTTTTTGGATTTCAGTTTTTCTTGTACAAAATCCATGCATTTACTACAAGAACATCCACAAAATGCATAAAAACTATTATGTATCAGCGTTTGTTTCTTCTCCTTAGAGGATACAGGGCCAACAACTGGTCCATCAGGTCAACTCCTCCCATATTTTTGTTATAAAACTGAACAGAAAATTGTCTGTTCACTTCTATAGTAGTCTTAGTAGATTTACACCAGCGTTTTGTTTTATTCTGAGGTTCTATTCCAGCACAATTAGAAACAATGTAAAAAGTCTTGTTGTCTCGCCATTTAGAGACAATTATATTGCCACCTTCAGTACTTGCAAAGGATGAAGTTTCCCTACCCTCTTGTTTCATTTGTTTATCTGTTTTCATAACAGAATTATAATTTTGTAGTCGATTCAATCGGAGAGTTTCTGTCGCCCATATACCTCTTTTATGCAGTTCTTCGATAAGGGGAAATGAGCAAAATAAATTATCAAAAAATACTTTATTGTTGATTCTCTCCAAGTCGTCAGTTAGACGCAAAACTACATCAGCGCACGCTCCAAGTTGACTAATTTGACTTCTGTCTCCTGAGGCTCCTTGGTAAACCTCAAAACGATACATATATCCACTAATTTCAGCTCTTATCCAAACTTTGACTCTCCACTTTTTAGGTTTTTTTGGTAAGTATTACTTTATACCTAATTTTCCTTCTAGTGGAATAATTTGCTCATCAACTAGTTGGTATTCCTCTGGACCTGTGGCACCTAAGAAGTTTTTCTGAATTTTATCCAAAAATGGTCGGATTTTTCGCAATTTGTCCATGTTATTTTGATTTACATTATCATAATTTACGAAATGTAAAAACCTCAAAATAGATTCAAATCTATTAACAGACATAGCATCTGCAATAAGGTCCATCCTCAGGCCATTATCACTTGACCAGTAAAGCCGTATTCTGGGATATCTGATGTACGCCATCACTAAATTTATGCCCAAGAAAGCATATAACTCATATTTTGTAAAACCAAAATTTAGTTTATTGTTTTGGCCAGCATATAAATTGGTCTGAGAGACGATATCATCCATTATGTCTGCGGTGAATAGTCATAAAAAATACTCAATTGGATTGTTTCCTTGAACATGAATATTTTCTGTTTCTCTAAACTGTGGCAAAGTTGCTGGCCCATACATGCTGTCATTATTGCACCATTTCCAGTCTTTTTTCTTAGCCTTTTTTGATTTTTTCATTTTTCATTTGTTAGATACTAACATAAACAAACTTTGACTTTCAAAATAAATATTGTAGATAGCGGTAGTAGTTACTTGATAAGAGTCCACTGAAAAAGAATTTCAAGTTTCATAAAATTAAAATATATTTTTTGGAGTTAAAAGAATTTGTCCACTGCAGTAGACTCAATGCGTGAGAGGGTTAACCAAAATACACTTGAGTGCAAAAAAATCGACTCAAAATTATTTTGCGAAAGTCTATCTCCTGTTTCAATCTAAAAGGTGTAAATTTAATAATATTTATTGTACAATTATTGCCCTCATTATTGAGTTGAGTATTACAAATAAATATTGCAACACGTAGAGAGGGGGTCAGAATTTGATTCATTGAAATTGACACGCACCGACTTAACGCGTTCGGTTAACATTGTAGGCATCAATTTCACTAGGCACTAAAACATGAGTCAATTAGGCTCGCAACTGCATATCAAATGGATACCACATCTGTCAAAGCAGCTTCAGCAGTAGCATTATTGAGAGAAGACCTGAGCCAGAGGGCCGTGGCAAATCGACTAAATTTAAGCCAATCTGCTGTGTCCCGAGTATATCGTCGGTACCAAGATACTGGTGATTATATCCGCCGACAAGGAGGAGGCCGTAAACGAATAACAACAAAGAGAGATGATCGATTTCTTGTATCTAAATCTCTGAGAAATCGATATTTGACTGGTGCTAATCTCAAAGAAGAGCTTAAAAAGGTCCGAGGTGTGGTTACTAGCGTTTGGACAGCTAGGAGGAGACTTAAAGCAGCCAACCTGACACCAAAAAGGGCAGCTACGAGTACCAAGCTAACTGCAGCACAGAAGTAAAGGCCACTAGAATTTGCTCGCGAACATCTGGATTGGGACGACTATCAATGAAGTCAGGTATTATTCTTCGACGAAAGTAGGATCTGCCTACATGGCAACAAAAAGAGGCGTCGAGTCTATAGAACGCCAGGAGAACGATTTACTCAATGCTGTATATGAGAAATTGTGTCATATGGAGGCGGTTCTTGTATATTTTGGGCAGGCATTTCCATGGATGGGAAAACCGAGTTGGTTTTCGTGCCTGGTGGAGGACGTGATGGAGGTTTAACGGCAGATCGTTACATCAAAGATATTTTGAAGAAAATGTGGTTCCATACGTGGGATTTATTGGTGATGCTTTTATTTTATTGCATGATAATGCACGATGTCATACCGCACGAGTCACCACCTTATATCTGACTAAGATCGGTATACCTACAATAAATTGGCCTGCGTTGAGCCTGGACATAAATCCAATAGAGTATGTGTGGGATAAGCTTAAACAAAGGGTTCGAAACAGAAATCATGCACCAAGGAGCATAATGGAATTGAGAGCTGCGCTTAATGATGAAAGGGAAGCAACGCCTCAAGAATTTATTAGAAAAGACATCCGATGCAAGCGAAATCGACTGGAAAGTGTAATTAGGAATAGGGGTGATAACATCAGATATTGAAAAATAAAAAAATTCATTTCGTAATTGACAATTTCTCTGTTCATTACGTCTTTCTTGGGATAGTTCCAATGATAAATATTTGAAAACTCTGTTCGTATAGCATATTGGTTTTTTAATGCGTCTTCCAAATAATGAAATAGCGGTTTTTGTAAGTTCAATAATAAAGTTACTGTTTGCACATTACATCTTGTTATTTTCATACTTCTTACATTAAAACAGAAGGTGTAATCTCAAATATCGCTTTTGAGTCGATTGTTTTACACTGAAGTGTAAATTGATGACTTGGGCAGTCATAGGTACAAAAAATATTTGTTTATTGTTTTTATTTATTCAAATATTTAGAAATATAGAGTAACATTTTAGTAAATTACTGGTTTAATTTAGTACTTTAGGTTCAGCTTTCAAAAGTTTTAAGACTTAACTTAAACTTTAACCCATTTATTAGATTTGCAAACGGTGAAAAATAACGGCAAAATTCACAGCGATAAACAACTCGCCGAGTGGACAATGGATTTGGGAATTTCAGCTATTCGTTTCCCATCACAAAGAGAAATACCATTCGATAATTTAACCTATTTGAGCACAATGTAATGCAGGATTAAATTTCATTACACACAGCCTCAAGGTGTTACGCTTGGTGTTGAATTATAGGTTAAACGTATATGTCGAAAGACTAAACCTCAAAGAGTCAATAATACTTTATTATTAAAGCTAATTGAAGTTTTCAATTAAAGATATCAGTGCAAGAACAGTCTCTGTCCAGTTTATTCAGTTTTAAGAAAATTGGAACAGACGTGCCATTCCAAAAATTTATTACTTAGAGCTAATTTTATATGCAACGCAATAATTGTTGCTTTACTATATTTCAAAAGTAACAAAGAGTAAATTCTCCGTAAGGAAACTAATTTGGTATGCATCTTTTAGTACCTATTCTTGTCTACAAGCGCAATCTATTAGCTTTAGCTTCTAATTTGTCGTCTATTTAGATAGACAATTGTGCACATCTTTTATCGTCATTCAATCTTTGCTTGTCCACTGCTGGGCATATACATCCCTTATAATTTTCCATCTGTTTCGATCTTGTGCCTCTTGAATCCAATTCCTATAGCAACGTTTAGACTGTCAGTCTAATGTGTTGGTGGACAACCTCTACTTTGATAGGCATCATCTCTTGGTCTCCATTTCAGTATCTACTTTGCCCATCTATTATCTGTTATTCGACCCATGTGAACTGCCAAGTTCCACTTTAGTGTTCTTCTTCTGTTTCTTCTTCTTTTTATGTAGACATGACTCTGTCTGTTTTTAATGTGCCTCCAGTAAGTTGTAATTCCATCGTGTACGTGGTGAATGGGTAAAGAGCGCGAACTAGTCATAACCATAAAATGTCGCAAACTAGAATACCTGGGCCATATAATGCGCAATGAACAACGATACAACCTACTTCGGACCATACTTCAAGTGCATGGGAAAGGAGATCCAGGACGAAGAAGAATATCCTGGCTGCATAACCTGCGAAAATGGTTTAACTTAACCACTACCGGACTTCCGGGCAGCAATTAATAAAGACAAAATAGCCGTGTTAGTGTCCAACATCCGCAACGGTTAGGCACCGTAAGAAGAAGAAGACGTGGTCTTCCTACTGATCGTCTTCCCCTTGGAGAACCGTCTCTTGCCGTCTTTACTACTCTACTTGATGTCATTCGGCTTATATGACCGTTCCATTCTACTCATCTCTCTCTTATCCAGTTCTTGGTGTCCTCCACCTTTCATCTACGTCGTACTTTTAGCTTTGTCCCATAGTGTCTTACCGTCAATGTTTCTGAGTGTTTTTATCTCCGCTCTTCCTAACATCCTTTTTGTCCTCTCTGTGTTAGGTCGTACTTTAGTCGCGTATGTCATTATTGGTCTGACGACTGTTTTGTAAATTAATATTCTCTTTAAAGCATCAACCGGTCCTGATCTTTGTCGTAGCTGGCGGATTGGGATCTTGTCTAGTATTAAAACGCCCAACATATAGCACGCCCATTGCCCCTTTAGCTTGAGCAATACGGATCTTTTTCACTATTCTCATTGGCATAGTCAATATTTCTGCTTTGTAAGTCAAGACTCTCAAAACACACTGATTAATGATTTTTCTTTTAAGACATATTGGTATTCCAGACGATTTGAGAATGTGCTTTTACTTACCGAAGGCTGCCTTTTACGATGGAGAAGCTCAACGTTTTCCTGTATTACCCGTATAACCTAAAATGTGTTCTAACTGCTATTGTCAGAAAAAGAGACGATGAGACAAGTAGACAGGTCAAATATATAAATCAAGGAATTACATTAATTTGTTGGAGTTCGTTTAATATAATCAGAATAGTTTTGTCCAGTCAAATAAATAAAGAGATTTATTAATATTACAGTATGCTTCTTATTATAGTTAAAAATAAGTATTTTATAGTTAATGGAGTCAACTTGTAAATATTGACCGGTCAAAAACTTAAGGATATAATATTTATCACGCAAGGAAAAAAGTGTTAACTAAATGTCTGCAATTATTTTGAGCGACAGAATCTTTTAAATTCAATTAACAGTATAATTATTGAAATTTTCGTCTACAGCAATGGAATATGGAAAATCAAACACATGTTAATTGTTAAATGGGAAAAATCGGCTGATATACCTTGACCCAAACCAAGCAATATAAAAATTATTAAATTTCGAGCTGGATGATTATTTTAAAAATGTCATTCCTAGAATAGTCCATTCGTTTTTACGGTTTTTCTGCCATTGTAAATTTTTTCAAATAAAATACAAAAGTATCCATCCGTAGTTAGTATCCATCTGAAAGTATGAGTATAACATCACAAATATTTGACTTGGTGTTACCGGTTGGGAAAACATATTGGCTCTTTTTGTATTTCCGCACACCCTTCTCGCACTTTGGACTGAGAGTGACTGGAGTATTGAACCTTTCAGTAGACGCAGCATGTCTAGGAGACCGGTGGTAGTGTTGCCAAAACACTCTAGGAAAAATCGTCCGAATTCTATTTAAAAACTTGAGAAATCGTGAGATTTTCCGAATTCAATAAAAGATTCTTATTAGGGGGTAAGCATGAAAAAAAAACGAGATCTATAAAAAATACGTGTATATTTTTGCAACCAAAATAAGAAATATTTAGAAAAAATTTACAAAAAAAATTTTCAAAAACAAAAAACAAACTTTTTTACTGGTAGTGACCCAAGTCAACGTTTCTTCCCAGTCCAGTTTGTATTTTTGTTTTTAAACAATTTTGTTTTTTTTTTTTTAATAGGACGAGACAATTTCGTCACTATCTGCCATTTTGTAAGTGGCTTATACACTGGTTTTAATAATAAAATTTTTCACAATTTAACACGGCTTCTAAAAGTAACCAAACAAAATAACGACAAGCGGCATGCAACGCGCGCGCGGTAATATTGTAACTGGTGTAAGAGCGGGACTTCCCCGAATTCTGATTCAATTTAATCCAGCAGCAGCGAATTGTGGATGCCAGAAATAAAATCAATACTTTCAGCTCCTTTTTTGTTCAGTTATGACGGGTTTTTCTGTCATTGTAAAATTCTGGTTATAAGTAATTTCTTTACAAAATTACAAACTTTTTATTCTTCTAGAGTGAGTAAAAATCGTGTAAATTCCCATATAATTCGTGAAATCGTGAGACTTTTACCGAATTCGTGTAATCTCACGATTAATCGTGAGTTTTGGCAACACAGCCGGTGGATGTCAGTAACGGTCAATTCAAAAGTAAATCGGAAGCTTTTGAATTTCTACGGCTCTTCACCTTTTTTTTTGATAGGTACATTTATCGACTGGGTATCATTCAGTGTTGATGCTCGAACTGTAAGTTTGTAATTAGTAAAACCGGTGCAGTTGACCGTGTGAGTCTAGAGAAGTAATAGAATTTTGTGACTTGTAAGTAATTGTATTATAATAAAACTTTATTTTTCAGATATTATGGATTACGAAAAAGAGCAAAAAAGATTGTTAGTACATTTTGAAGTTTCGACGATTGATGAGTACGAAGATGAAGAGGAATCGGGAGAAAAAGATTATGTATAAGAAAACTTGGACGGAAGCGATACGGAACAGGAAAACGAGGAATCAGCTGATGCGATAGATTTTGCCATTGGTCCAAATTTTTTGGGCAAAAATAATAAAACAAAATGGGCTAAGCATATTGGCACTAAGAACGTCAGATCTCGAAGTAAATATATTGTTTTGCAGCTTCCGGGTTCAAAACAATATGTCAGACAGAAAACCGATATTTTATATATCTGGAACAATCTATGTGATACTGATATGTTGAATATAATTGTTGTTGGGACCAATACAAAAATAGAAGCAGAAAAATTCAGTCGCGATCGGGATATATACCCAACAAAACATTGATGAAATTCGTGCCGTTTTAGGTCTCTTATATCTTACAGGTGTAAGAGGGGCAAGTCACCTTAATAAAACAGATTTGTGGAAAATGGACGGCACTGGTATAGAGGTTTTCCAATTGATAATAAGCATCACAAGGTTCAGATGTTACATTCGAACTTATGATCAATACAAGGAATGATAAGAGTTAGTTTGGAAAAATTAGCGAGAATAAAACATCTTATTATCGAGTGAAACGAAAATCAGAGAAAATGTTTCTTTCATTCATAATACATAACTATGGATGAAAAGTTGTGACATTTTTAGAGGACAATGCTCGTTCCGCTAGTTCATACCAAGAAAACCCAATAGATACGGGAAAAAAATATTTGCACTGTCTGATGTGCAGTGGCGGAACGGGCCTGTCAATAACTTTACGGATCTAAGAAAAATGTTACCAACGACAATTGTTACACCAGCGTTAATCTTGGTAAAACTTTCAGGAAAAATGCTTTAATCTCTTGGAAACTAGAAATTCCTGCACATTTCTCTAACAATCAAGGATGACCTATTGGCTCTAGTACATTTGAATTTGGTTCAAAAGAAACACTAGTGTCATATAAACCAAAAAAAAAAGAAACAAAAACGTTCTGTTACATTCTACTGTACATCATGGGGACGACGTTAAACCTGTAACTTGAAAAGCAAAAATCATATTAGCATACAACAGCACAAAAACCGCTGTTGATACTGTAGATAAATTATGCTCACAATATGATATGAAACGTTGTAGCAGAAGATTGTTTATGGTTGTTTTGTACAGCCTTTTAAATATTACAGCAAAAAAATTCTTTGTTATTTACACTTGTAACATACCAAATTCCAGAAAGACCCAACGAGAAGTTTTGACAAATTTAGCATATAATCTTATGTACAATCACCAGAAAAAAAAGACAATAATGATTTGACTAAAGGAGATCTGTCGTTTGTATGAAGATGTCATGCCAGTTCAAAGAACTCCGGGAGCAATTGGGAGGTGTGGTGACTATGGATGAAAAAAAAAGGGTGTGTCAGTCCAGTGGGACTGCCGGTAGAAGTTATACTTCTATACACGCGTTCGCCGTTACAAATTTATATAGGAGACAATCTGCACAATCATTACATATGTAATGCTATAGGTAAGAGAGAGCAGAAAGAGAAACAGAATTAGGTATATGGTGCATCATTTGCTGTATATTAACCACATTTGACCTGTAATAGGAATATAGTAAATGAAGGATTGAATCAATATCTTGATGAAAATGTATATTTTTATTTTAATATACACTCAGGTGCAAAAAAATCGATCCATTCCTTATTTCTTATTTATTTGAAGTTATATAATGTTAGAGACATTAAATTACGTATGTAAATTTAGGTGTACCCTCGTATACGAGAAATAAAATAATATTTTTAAAATTGCTTTTTATATTTCTTAAAACAAATTGGTATTTCAGGTTTTTGTCAAAAAGGGTCTGAAGCAAGTAGATATTTATTGAATGTTGTTAATGAATGAATGTTTTTAATTCAACAACCCTACTAGTGTAGTGATTTTATTTTCAAAACGTGTTATATTTTTATTTAATTATCCTTCCTAAATGTCTCTAACTCCAACAGATGCTGCAAGGGCGGTGACTTTAGTTCAAGATGGTCGTAGCCAATATTATGCAGCTGAAATGTTGAGTGTTAGTCGATCTTCGGTTCAAAGAGCAGTTCGGCGTTTTAGCGACACCGGTAACTTCACAAGAAGACCAGAATCAGGTCGTAGAAGGGTAACATCCGAAAGAAATGATCGATTTCTGGTCTTATCATGTTTGAAAAATCGGCATCTAACTTCAGTTGAACTGACAAATCGTCTGAGCGAAGTGAGAAATGTGGATGTAAGCAGATGGACAGTTCGTCGACGACTTGTAGAAGGTAATTTATTATCCAGAAGGCCAGCCCTATCTCCAATACTATCCATAGAACATCGCAGAGCTCGCCTTGCTTTTGCAAGAGAACATGAAAACTGGAGTGATGCAGATTGGAGCAATGTATTGTTCTCAGATGAGTCCAGATTTTGTCTAACGTCACCAGATGGCCGAGAAAGGGTTTGGAGAAGACACGGAAAGCGATATTTTCAATGTAATATTGCGGAAAGAATAAGTTATCGGGGGGCTCCGTTATGGTTTGGGCTGGTATCAGTTCAGAAGCCCATACTGATTTAGTTATTGTAGATAGAGGTTCTATTACTGCTGCAAGATACATAACAAGTATTTTAGATCAGCATGTGGTACCTTTTGCTTCTTTCATTGGACCTAATTTTATTTTTATGGACGACAACGCGCGTCCTCACCGTGCTAGAATCGTCAACCAATATATAGAAGAGGTGGGAATTGTCCGTATGAACTGGCCAGCTTGCAGTCCCGATCTCAATCCCATAGAACATCTATGGGATATGATGGGAAGACGTCTTCGAGCACGAGTACCCCGTCCAAACAACTTGGCTGAACTTCAGCGGCTCTTCAAGAAATATGGGACCAATTGGATCAATTTAATATCCAGAGGTTAATTACCTCAATGCCTAGACGTGTACAGGCTGTTATAAGGGCCCGAGGGGGAAACACTAGATATTGATTAATTATCAATGTTTTTCTTAATTTCAGAAACTTTTGAATATTCTTGTATTTTTGAGTTTTGGCGTATGTCTCTATAAATAAATGATTTATTTGGATAATCTGTAAAAATTATTTTAATCTAACATATACTTTTACATATATACCTGATTTAAAACTAATATCTTCAAACGTTTTCTTTTTTCAGCAAATATTATCCATGGATCGATTTTTTTGCACCTGAGTGTATGCATGAAAGAAGTTGAATGCAAAAAAATTTTTTTACACATACTCTGCAGTAAAATTCATTGTTAATTTTGTTATTAATATAAAAATACAATACATAACTGCAACATAATTCAATATAATATTACAATACAAATTAAAATGCAATATTCATAAGTATTTAAAAAGACAATATACATAGCTTCTTTACGCATATATGTTTAATTTACCATGATAATAATATTAATAAAATAAAAATATTGTTTCGTGATACAACTGTCAAGTTGTCTGACATTGACAGATACAAAATTTAATTGTTGTTTGTTGTGTATATAATTACACATTTGAACTTTCTTGAGATATGTACAAGTTTTAATTTATAATTTAACATGCCTAACGAGGCTCAAGACAAATCTGAACAGAATGGAAAAATAATAATAATAATAATAATAATAATAATAACAGGCGGAGACATCTACTCTTCATCGCGCGATTTGTGCAGTAGATGACATAACGCCGATTAAACTGAGGGAACAAGAAATGCGCATAAACCATCTTACTAAGAACGAAAAAATGCGCATCTGGATGGGTAAACCTCTGCACGGGCGTCATCCGAATGAAGTCAGTCAAGACTATGTCGACAATCTAGCGTCGAACTATTGGCTGACATCAGGAAAGATGGTCCCTGAAACAGAAGGTTCCTTACTCGCCATTCAGACTCAGGTTCAAAACGACAAATGCCGATATGGATGTCAAGCCCCAGAAACCATCCAACATCTTACCGGGGCTGCCAGGCATTTGCTGCAACTGACTATAAGGAACGGCATGACTCACTAGGAAAGATCCTCCATCAAGAAATAGCTTTTAAACTGGGACTTCTACAAACAAACCATCTCCCATATTTTGAATACGTTCCTGAGAGTATGCTTGAGAATGACAACTACAAGCTATACTTGGGATCGCACTGTGCTTACAGACCAAACTGTAGCACATAACAGACCAGATTTCGTGCTAGTTAATAAACTTACAAGACAAACAACACTAATCGATGTGGCGATACCTAACAACAATAATCTGCGTGTTAAGTACAACGAAAAGATCGCCAAGTACAGAGATCTGGAAATACAAATAAGGAGACAATGGAGAATGGAAAGTACCCAGACGATACCTATTATTCTTTCTACCACTGGAGTCATCCCGAAGAACCTTCTAGAAAACATAAGAAAGCTGGGTCTAAATGAACATCTATATAAGATCATGCAGAAAGCTGTGCTACTTTCGACGTCCAGATGCATTCGAAAATTTTTGGGAGATACACCGATGTACCAAGTCACCTAGGACTCGATCACATGGAAAGAGTCCCACCAGAGCTCAATCCTTTTGATACCGTAGGTATTTGGGTTGAGTGAATTTTCCCCTTAGAGGGAGTGTGAGCCGTATGGCTAAATCTGGATAAATAATAATAATAAATATTAAATATATTTACAAAAGGAACGTTTTAATTCTCCAGAGAGCAAGAAAGAGAAAATAGATCTTCTGTCTTTCTCTTACTTATATCTATTATATGTAATGATTTTGCCGATTCACTCCTGTACAAATTTCCAACGTCGAACGCGCGTATAGAAGTATAACTTCAAAAATCGAAAAACCAAATATTTTTGTTCGATTTGTAAAAAGTATCTTTGTTTGGAACATGTAAATCCATTTTGCAATGACTGTAACAACATACCAGCTTAGTTTTATTATGCTTTTTGCCATCTCTTATATTGTTTTATGATAAGTCTTAGTGAAATGGTATTTTACTTTTGTTTAAGATGGTTCTTGAACACTTATTTCTTATGTTCTTATTTGATCTTAATTGTAATTTGTTTAGTAGAAAAGAGAATAAATCAAACTATTACAAAAATTGTTGACTATTTTTTGTGCTTCGTAAATAAACATTTTAAACAAACAAAATGTGTTAATAATAATAAATAATGTTAAAAAAACTACGAACAATAGATTATTTTATTGAAATTTAAACAAAATGCATCCAGAGGACTATTTTTATGACCGGTGTAGTAGACCGTGTGCGACTACTGATACACAAAATTAAACTGCACCTACTGAAAAGTTTAAGATTTAATAGTTAACCTCTCTTTGTCAACCATTTTCCATCCACCCCTAAATGTTAGGTTTCTCCCAATTGCTTCCATCTTTCTCTATATTGCGCCAATCTAATGCACTGTTTGCCTGCCACTGCTCTTATGACATTTACCCATCTTTTTTGAGATTTTCCCATGCTTTTTGTTGTCGTCCTTGGTCTCCACTCTTGAATTCTCCGTGTCCACCTGTTTTTATTATATCGGGCTACGTGACCTGCCCAGCGTCATTTTATTTTTGTAACTTCTTCCACAATATCCCTAATCTTCGTTCTACGTCTTATCTCGGTGTTTCTAATCTTGTCTATCAGTGATATTCCAAGCATGATTCGTTCCATTGCTCTTTGCGTTGTTTCTAATTTTTTAGCAGATTTTTTGGTAAAAGCTACTGTCTCCAAGCAGTAGGTACAAACTAGTATACTCGTTTTCATCGTTCTTGGCGTGTGCCTGAAATAAGCTACTACGGAATTTTTAATATTCGTGTCTCTCTGATACACAGATGCGTAATTCAATTGTGCGAGTCACGTTCGTCATGGTAAAGTGCGATGAAAAGGGAATGAAGAGACCACTCACGTCTCCCAGTATTGTAGCAATAACACCGATGCGTTTGGCCGATACGGTGTCGGTGATAAGTTCGGCCTCTTTACGAATACAGAGGATGTTTTTTTTAACATGTTACCCTGATCTGTGCAGGTTTGAAGTAGCTGATGAAATAGTTTTTATAAGTAAACAGTTTTTAATTAATTAATAGTTTGAGCTCTTACTGTGTGGAATTCCATTACATAAAATAATACTCTCGACACCTTAAAAATTCCAGTTTATTATAAATTAACTCTCTCTCTTCCGATACCCATTGCAATAATGACTTGTGGCATTGTTCTTGAATGAGCTGGCTAATAGGTTTATAATTGTAGCAATTAGAGATAGTGCAAACACTCCTGACCATGGAGCTGCGCGTAGGCAGAGTCAAAATTCACGATAAGGCAGACAGGTTCTATTGTAAGTGGAATTATACTAACCAAACTGAAACGTTCTACCTTTCACGTTACATAGTACAGTGAGTTTGGCATGGAAGTGGGGACCAAACCAAATTTCGTCTAATACGCTGTGGTAAGGAGTGTTGGCACTATCTCTACCATTAATATTTTATGTTGTTTTAGTCGATTTTAGTCAGTCATTGTTAAGAAATGCAGGGAATGCCGGAAAAAACGATAACAGGAGAAATGCGACAATGTGTAGTTTATTTATTGGAGTATTTTAAAAAAGAAAAAGAAAACAACGGACCTTTGCTTTCGTTATCAGTTATTTGTAAATCAGTCTTCGCACAGTGACAAGAATAAAGAGTGAATGCAAGACAGGGGCAGCTCTTACTACACCAGGAGAGTTACGTAATGTACAAAAAAAAAGACTAATGATGTCAGCGATACTATAAAAGGAGAGATTAGAAATGTACTGTATGGCATGAAAGCAAAAGGAGAGCATGTTACAATTAAAGTTCTAAATACACAATTAAGAAACAAGCATCTTTATGACGGTTCTGATACAAGTTTGTGGCGTCTTATGAAAAATTGTGGCTTTTCATACAAACTAGAAAATAGTAGACGAGTGCTATGTGAAAAACCATGTGTCTCCAAACGACTGTATTTTTTGAGGCATTATATGAGAAATTTTTTAAGTCCAAGCCCACTTCAGTTCGTTTTTTAGATGAAACATGGATATTCCTAAAAGGGGCATATAAACGTACTTGGCAAGATGACTGTGTGAAAAGCATCAGAAAAGGACACGAAAATACAAGTAAACGCTTTGTTGTTTTACGTGCCGGAAGTAGGCAAGGATTTGTTAAAGATGCTGGATTACTGTTTTCTACGAAATCGAAGAGTGCAGACTATCATGATTCTATGGATAAAGAGTCTTTTAAAAAGTGGGTCTCCGAAAAGCTGATACCAATGTTGGAGGAACCATCTCTAATTATTATGGATAATGCCTCATACCATAGCTCTTTAATAGAAAAGTTACCGAATGCCAGTTGGAAAATATCGGACTTACAAGAATGGTTACGAGCGGAAAAAATAATTTTTGACGACGATTCGGGCAAGACAGAGCTATTGAGTCTTTGTCGCCAGAATAAACCACAAAATACCAGGTACGTTATAGACGAGCTACTCCAAGAACATGGGCATCAGGTTTTGAGATTGCCTCCATATCACTGTCAATATAATCCGATTGAGTTGGTCTGGGACATTTCTAAACAATACTATGATCGTCATATTGGAGAACATGGACGTGGAGATGAAACAGTTAAAAAAGTTTGGGGCGATGCATTAGCTGAGGCAACACCTGCAGTGTAAGCGAGTTGTGTTAACCATACTGAAAAATTAATTCAGGACGACTGGGCAAAAATGGTCACATATGATGAAAATGAAAGTAGGATTATCATCGATTTGGCGGAAGATTGCAATGATGAAGATAGTTCCAGTGAAGACGCTGACTGATTAGCTAATTAATCAAGGTCAGTACGTTGTAACAGTTCAGAATTCGCTACAGTGCTTAAAACTTAAAAAATCTGTATCATTTTTTAATTAAAGTGGGTTAAATAATTAACACTTTTTTGGGTATATTTCAAAATCCTTTTAAAATGTACTTTTCGTTATATCCTGTCCTATTGTACTGCAAGCTAGAAAAATACTTCTTCGCAATTTATACGTATATTCCGTTATTAGAAATTTAATGAAAAATAATTAATAATTTTCTTTTATAACTATTATTTCGTTTGACATGCTACATTTTGCTCCGCCACTGGAGGAGGTAAACGAATCGAGCTTAGACAAGGAAAGACAGATGAAACAACTTATTGCAAGTGTTTTTACACGCACACGCCAAGAACGATGAAAACGATTATAGTATGCATTTGTTATACACTTTTTTCTTTAAGTTTACAGGAATGGAGGTGTTTTTCAAGATATATACTAGTTTACCAAAAACGCCCCATGCCAGTTGTGTTCTTCTTTTAATTTCAGCATTTTGATTTGGTTTTTCCAGTTAACCTACCTACCTATTTGTAAATATAAAACTTTTATACCTAATTACAATAGGATTTTAATTATCACTGTAATTATGTCTTAATTCAGTTGCTATCAATACGGTGTCTACTAACTGTAGGGACGTTAAATAAATAATTCGTATACATGTCAATTTATTACATAAAAAAACCTAAGTTAGTTTTTACTGTGAAAACAGTCTGAATGTTCTGTCTAAAAACAAACTTACTTTCTATTAAACAAGTAACCGTTATATTCGTAGCTTTGAGCGCTTTTTAAACAAATCCCTTTTAATTAGAAACTAACAACACCGGTGTTGGTCTTTTCTAGCACTGTTTAGTTGGACGTACGCGTTTATCAAAGGGATGCTTATCAAAGCGAATAAATCGTACGAAACCATGGAAAATTTCGATTGCACAGTTCTCTTTGTTGAGCTGATCAAAAACAGAAATTGGGTTAATTTTGGTACGGCACTTGATTGTGGTTACTGTTTCCTACGTAAACAAACAAGTCCGACCATTCCGTTGTCACGAGCATTACACTAAAAACTTATTCGGTAAATTATTTGCTGTAATTATTTCAAATTGAAAATGATAATTTCATTTCACACAATGCTGATGAGAAATGGGATTGCCGTTTGGTTTGCGAAATTTGTTTTTTTTTTATCTTGCAGCAGCTGTTGATGGAATAACAAAATAGAGTAATATTGCACATATGACTTTTCAAATAGATGATTTTTATACTCTTGTGCGACAGCAACAATAATTTTTGACAATACATTAATAAATTTCAAAAAGTATTTAATACCAAAATAAAAGATTAATAATTTATATAAATTAGAAAACATTGTAAATTTTTCTATTCTATTTGTATATGTATTTTTTATATTTTTATTTAGCGTTTTTGTATCTACACGGAAAATAAAGTTCCCAATTTAAAAAATCCTTTATAAAAAGGTATATCTGTTTAAAAACAACTCTTTTGGGCTACAAAATAGAACGGTTTCCTAATAATAATTCCATCATCAGTACTGTTACCTAAAATAAGTATTACCACTTTATTTCAGACAAATGCAAACGTTTTTTGACCAAAGTTAAAGCGAACTTAGTTTATTACCTACTAAGTATACACATAGACATCTACGAGAACGCTACATCAAGTATACGACTACACGAAGACATAGAAAATTCAGCTTAGGTCGAGGAGTAAGACAAGGAGACAATATTTCACCAAAATTGTTCACGGCAGCTCTAGAGTCAATATTTAAGAACACCCAATGGCAATATATGGGCATCAATATAGATGGAGAAAGATTAAATCATCTGAGGTTTGCAGATGATGTCGTATTAATCGCAGATAACTTACAGGATACGGTTTCTATGCTACATTCGCTTAAAAGTCTGTCTGAAAGAGCAGGATTAAAGATAAACTTTGAGAAAACTAAACTTATGACAAATCTCGTAATGAGTGGAAATATAACTATCGACAATAATACCGTACAACAAACAGACACTTACAAATATCTGGGACACGAAATCAAAATAAACAGAGACAATCAAACAAATGAAATACAGAGGCGAATAGGCCTGACATGGGCAGCATTTGGCAAACTAAGCCATATTCTAAAAAGTTCAATTCCCATGTGTCTCAAGCGAAAAGTTTATAACCAATGTGTTTTGCCTGTACAAACTTATGGAGCAGAGACTTTAACACTCACGCAGAAATCTGCGAATAAACTAAGAGTTACACAACGAGCCATGGAACGTGCAATGCTGAATGTGAGCCTCCGAGACCACATAACAAACCGACAAATCAGGCAAAGATCAGGAGTTCAAGACGTCATCGAAAGAACCACGAGACTTAAGTGGAACTGGGCAGGACACTTAGCCAGAACACAAGATGGACGATGGACAAGACGAATTATGGAATGGAGGCCCAGAAATTATAAAAGAAGCCGAGGACGACCACCGACTAGATGGACCGATGACATAAAAAGAGTAGCGGGAAACTGGCTACAAGCGGCCCAGTGTAGAGAACACTGGAAAGAACTGAGGGAGGCCTATGTCCAGCAGTGGACGGGATTGGCTGATTGATGATGATACACATAGACATGTAATATAAGTTAACTAAGCGACTTATTATAGCACCATTCTTCCAACAGAGAAAACTATGGCATAGGAGACCGTGCATCTCTTTTTAATGGGACTGGTTTATCGACCACCTAACCGTACCATTGGTCATTTAGGTCTCATTGTCAATAAACCTGGAACATTGAGAAGAGATGCCGGGACTGTTTTGCTTCAGTTTTCTTGTAAGTGCGAGTGCTTCATGTATTGCAGCACTCAGTCTATTAGTATTATATGTCTATGGATGAGTGAAGTCACTAAATATATGGGTAAAATCACTATTCAAACAGATTTACTTTATGGCAACTAGAGTTACTGGGCCTGCAACTTCGTCTCTATATGTAATTTATCCAGCTGTTTGTTTCGCAAGTTTTAGGAAACACAGTGGTAAAAATTTGAATTAGGTTTCGCTAGGTAGAAATCGTTAGATTTCTCTTTTTGTTTTTAGATGGCGTAGTTACGTCCGTATATAGTTATTTTGATAAATATTGTCTAAGACGGAAGAGATTTTTGTTTTGGTTCAGAGCAGTGGCTATACCGTTCTGAGGAGAACTAAAGAGGTCGAAATACGTATAAGCGGCTGTCGCTGCCCTGTATCAAAACAAAAATCTAATACCGTTATTATTACTATTTTTTTTTTTCGTAACTTTTTAGTTAGTGGACATTTCTTTATGTCATGTGACCGTAAGTTCGGTTTAATCGAGAAAAATAAAAAATATCACCCCAACATTTTTCATCCTAAAGATTGATTCAATCTAGAGTTTCCACGGCGAGAAGAAGAAATCCTTTTCATGTAATAGAAATGGGGTCCGAAAATTTCTTTTCAACTGCTAATTTGCAAAAAATACTACACATAGGAAAGTCTCTGTAGATGTAACGAAATTCGAGTGGTTAAAAATTCACAGCATTAGTTTAAAAAATATGATCCTTATATTATTTATTTCAAATATATTGTAAGAGATCTTCATTAACTTCAAAAATTTAGTATTGAAAAGAGAAATATACCAAAGGATCTTTTAAAGGATAAATTACTAATTTTATGTCCTGATGGAAATGTTATAACCCCAGCCAAAAAAAAAAGACCTGTTGCAATTGACTAGTTTATTCCAACGATCTATCATGACTTTTATAAAAGATCTCAAATGCTCCGATACTGTTCAAGGCGAAATTTCACTGCTAGGGATGATTTGGACTAAATTTATATACTTTTGTATTTTTACGTAACTAACA
Organism: Diabrotica undecimpunctata; assembly: GCF_040954645.1. NCBI lineage: Eukaryota > Metazoa > Arthropoda > Insecta > Coleoptera > Chrysomelidae > Diabrotica > Diabrotica undecimpunctata. The sequence continues at coordinate 193,423,607 of NC_092803.1, forward strand.
ATAAAACTGTTCCATAGTTATGTCTATTTTTAATAGGACTATTCTATATGCATGGAAGATTTTCTAAATACCAAAGTGGATCAACCCACATTATTTTTATAAATTACAAAAAAACACATTTTTTTGGATAATCCGTTACAAAATACCCACTACTATTGCCAGTGCTTCATACTAAAAAAATTTAACACTTTTATATCAGCCACAAAAAATTCTTTAAAATACCAGTTTTTGTTATTTTCAGTTTTCTCCATTTAATGTTTTAACAGGATGGTCCGCTCTGGTTCTCAACGCCTCAAATTGTATGGATGACACTTATTTTTTTTTTTTTCAAATATTTTAAAACTATAGATTTGCTTAGTGAGTTATCCGCTGTATTTTTTTTTTCAGAACAGTGATGGATATTCTTGCACAGTTACTAACAACTAAACGATCATCATCAATTGCAGGGCGACTTTTATAATTATCTCTTACATGACCAAGATTTCTGTTCTCTTCTGCTTATGGTTGATTGATTAATATAAAGATCTAGATACTTAGAATTACATAATTCACAAACTTGTGTCCCAGACTTGTCAACACATCCACAAATGATTAAAATTTCAATCCGTTTTTTCTCATTTAAACGTACCAATATTTCTAAAGTTCACAATAAGGAAATTAATAGTTATTTAACCAACAAGTGTATTAATAAAGGTGATTAACAATTGAGATATTTTATAATGTTCGAGATTGTATTCGCCATTTTAATTCACGAGTATATCGCCATTTTAATTCACGAGTTTGCTACAAAACTTTTCCGTCGACCGTACTTTTCAGAAATAAAGATATCTTAGTTTAGATATTTATTTACTTAACGATAAACAAGAATTTTTTCAGCTTTCATTGACTTTATTCAAAGTTTCCTTAGTGGTAGTTTTATTATAGTAAATATTAATATTCGAAATGGTGCAATTACTGAAATTAAAGGAAGATATTGACAAATGATTATCTGTTGTATAGCATTTTGACAAATTTATATTTAAGTCTTCTTGGACCTCTGTAAATTCTGTGAGAGGGCATCTATGGAGAGGGCATCACGTGACTTAAAACGACCTCACTTCGGCCATATTGTTTTGACACTTTTGACAGATCGTATATGTTTATTTACTTTTGTGGTTTTTCGAATATTTTTAGTTTTATAATACTTTTATAGAAACTGTAATAATATATTGTGATAGTGCATAATAATGGTTTCTTGTTCTCAACGTAGTTGTAGTGGCAGAAGCAATGTTAATAAAAAATCTTTAGGAATACTGTTCTACAGGTTAGTATACCAATATGTAAACAAAGTAATGGCCCGTACTTCAGAGAATAAATTAATAGTATTTGACTGTATTAATTTATCTTTATGTATAATATATCGTGTTTTTAGTGTTTACCGCGGGATAAATAAATCATAGTTTATTAAAAATGTATTGCACTTTTTTAGATTATGATTAAATCTTCTGAATAACTAGTCATATTTTTATAGTAGTTTAAATATTATTAAGTCCGGCCATGATCCCACCGCCATATTGATATCACAGTTAGCCACGCCTACCTACGCCGTTTTTAGTACATACGTTAATTTGCTCATAGCTTCTCCATAGATTCTAACTCGATGGTCAATATCCATCCTTTGAGTTTTCAAATACACAGAATTTTAAACAATAAAGTAAATAATGACATACAATGACACTAATGACAGATAGTACTAACAGCGGCTACTTCATTTTAAATTAATTTTTTAGTGGGAATATAAATAGGTATATGTTTGGTTGCTTACACCACAGGTCACTGAGAATCACAGAGCGTTTAATTAATTTATGCAAGCAATGTACGAGTATGTTGTGTTGCCTATAATAAAATCGTTCATTAATAGAAAATCATTCATTAATAGAGGTCATTAATAAATGATTTTGAGGGTGTTAAAATTGATCATAAATGGAAGGTCGACGGAAAAATACACTAATGAATTATTTGACACTATTATTGTAAACAAAATGCATAGATACCAAAAAATAACAAAAGAAAAACATCCACAAACACAGAAATTTGCGATATACTTTGTTTATAATTAACAAAATAATGTTGTGGTATTGTGGTATTTTCTTGTGGCCTTTTTAAGACCAATTTCCACTTCAATTTCCACTTCGTTAAAACGATTTCCGAAGTAGAAATTGAAACGTCAATAAACTTATTCTAACCTTCAATTGTGGTTTATTTCCATTAAAATAGAAATAACTTTAACAAAATAATAATACTAGACTATGAAAATTATGAAAAAACATCGAGGACGTCATGTACATGAAAATAGTAAAAGAATCAGTATTTCGAATTATACAAGCCGATTCAAAATATAATTTGACCGAGTATTTCGTCAAAATATTTTTAGTTACAAAAATATTAAATTTAAGCAAACCTTTACGTCCTAACTATATGTAACATACCTTGAAAGATTAAATTCTTATTCAAATATTTAAAAACAACGATGAGTCTCAAATAGATAATCATTTAAATGTAAAGAATTTATCGATAATAAGGTTCGTTATTTTTAAAATCAGTCGAGCTTGAAAATTTTGTGAAATAAATTAGTAATATTACTATCATAAAACTTATTATTCTAACATAAATTATAAAATACCTAATTTTGTTTGTTTGAATTTAAGATAACCTCACGCTTGGAAAAATTTTGGGATTTGCAAACTATGGAAATTTGACACCTTAGTTATTAATATTAATTTTATGTAAAGATAGAGCTAAATATTTGTATAAATAGGTAACATTTACTATCCATAGACACAGTTTCTTGTTTATTTACACTGAAACAGAAGATACAACAATGAAGTACCTTTGTTTGGCGTTGTGCGCTTTGTTTGTAGGTAAGTAATTGTCAGTAATCTAGTAGTTAGATGATAAATAAGAAAAAATACATCATTTTTTTCTCTTTAAATAAAACATAAAATGATTTTAGAATACGATTGTTAATAAACTTTTAAAAAAATGATTTCTAAGCAAGCAGGATATAATATTTTATAAGATATTTTATAAAACTACAGAGCAGCATTACGGTATCTTTCATTGATCATAATGTATTCTATCTGGTTCCTGACTGCTTTCTCCGATGTATCTGCGGGCGATCACCATGTATACATGTGTTTGTAATAATCAAGTCAATCAAGAAAAATGTGTTTGTAATAATCAAGTTCTGCTCTTGACAAAATTGTAACAGATGGTCTACTCTCTCGTTTCGATTTTTCAGACCATATTTTCCTATACACTTTCTGCTTTGTCCCTTTCCAATCTTTGCATTAAGATTACTTAGGACTACCGTGATTTCTCTTATTTTCGTTATTCTTAGTGCCTCTTCGATATCTCGGTAAAATAATTCCACTTCTTCTTCGTCGGCATTCGGCGTGGCAGCATAAACTTGTATCAAATTCAGTTTGGCAAGAGATGTCACCAACTTCAGTACCATTACCCTTTCTAAGATAGGGAAATAGCATTCCACCGCTCTATTAGATTTTTTAGTAACTATTACTGCTACCCCGTCTCTGTGTTGGTTATTCTCGCTACCGGAATAATATACTGTGGCTTAGTCTGTTAAAAAAAACCTGAGTTGGACCACCTGGCTTCACCGATACTCAGTACATCTATATTCAACCTGTTCATTTCTTGAATGACATTGTGCATTTTACCAGACTGAAACATGCTCTGAAGATTCCAGGTTCCTATTCTAGTGTTGGGCAGTCTTATTTTCTCATCTACGTTATTTTGACAAGGAATTCGCTGATTAACGACCTAAGAGTCCTTGTCTTCTTCTCCCCTACCGGATTTTGGCTTCCGAGGGCTATGATCAGTAACGCCGTTATTAGTTTCTAAAACCATGATGATTATACTAGGGATATCCATAGGGACCTTTAATATAGTGGTTTCCTGTTGCCTTCACAATCCTTATGCCGTTGATTATGAAATTTCTCATGAAATAGGCGAGTTACTTCCTGTTGTGTTCGGGTATTATCTCCGTAACCATTCATTTGTAAAACTGTTATTTTATGCATTTCCGTTAATCTAACCATTTTTCAGAATTGAATTGAACGAACTTTTTACTTAAATTAAAATACTGACAACTTAAATAAAACAATTTACTAATGCGTGTTGAAATAACGTTGCCACGGAAATTCTTATAAAGTTTTTTAATGGTTACCATCTAAAAACCACATTGCTATGGTTTTTATTCACTTTCTCATTATCAAGACCTAAACGGGAAATAAGTTTTGAGTATATTGTAGTTAATTTCGGTAACCACATGATTTTAATTTATTTTGTCCTAATTAATCTTAATAAACTTGAAAGCGACAACATTTTTGAATGGAGAATGAAAAGACCTTTCAAACGATATATCACAAGCCTATACTTCCTATTTTAAAAATTGGGGGTTGTACCTGTCATCCTAAGGGGGTTGAAGGTAGGGGTTGCATTTTCACGTTAAAGAATGTCAAGTTATAATTTAAATTTGACGTGTTTCGGGATTTTTTATAAATATGTACAGTAACCTAAATAATGAATTTATTCCATTTGGCTTTTACACACTGTATAAGCACAAATTCTTTACATGTATTTACAAATGAAGAATAACTTTCTTGGCCAAGTTCCACGTGTTCAGTACCATTATGTTCTTTTGCGGACTCTTATAAAATTAAACTAGTTATTCTTGTTTATTTATAGAAAATTTTAAAAGACCAACTACTTTGACTTCCACTTATGATTTTTAAAAACAACATCTGCACTGTGTACTATTCAACTGTAAACAAAGCACCATCTGGTCTATTTACCCCTTCTATCCTCGCAATATTGCCGCGAAAAATGTTGACACACATGAATCATATTCCTGTACAATTTCCGGAACTTAGAAGCCAATGCGGCAAATAAAACTGTTATTTTAGTTACGGGGTAGGTTTTAAAATGTGGCAATTATTTTGATTCACTATGGTACGATACAATATTTTTCGACGAAAATTGGATTTGGTTCAACATTGTATGTAGTTACCGGGTTATTCTACAAATAATTCAAATATTTTTTATATTTCCGATAATACTCAATTCGGAATCTTTTTTATAAATGCAGTTTCTGCCACATCGATGATATTGGTAAATAGAACATAAAAAGTTGTACAAGAAGAACACCGTAACTCAAAATTGTCACAAATTATACTTACAACGTTATTCTATGCAAGGGTAGATTTGATCTTTGTATACTTTAATCATCATGGCACTATTGCATCATGTATCATTCATTAATCGATCAGTATTTCATATTCAACAGTTTTATATACAAAAAATAGTAACATCTTTTGATCACTATTTTAATCTTCTTACAATTTTTAGGACAAGCTTACAGCAGCGAGTACATGCTTGTAGTGATCTATCCAAACGAAAACTTACAACTTGGACGCAATGGCTCTAATATTTGTGTGGATGATAAATGGCTAGCCAACACTACTGCAGTTGCTCATCATACATCTGGTGAAAAAGACCATCACAAATCTGGTGAGAAAGACCATCACATATCTGGCGAAAAAGCTCCCCACCATTCTGGTGAAAAAGCTCCTCACCATTCTGGTGAAAAAGCTCCTCATCATTCTGGTGAAAAAGCCCCCCACCATTCTGGTGAAAAAGCTCCTCACCATTCTGGTGAAAAACCTCACCATAACTCTCGTGAAGATAAAGACAGACCAGATCTCAGTGTTAATGTTAGAGATAACAAAATTTCTGTAACAGCACATTCTGACACAAAAACCAGTGGTCCTCCTGCCCCATCAACAAACCAAACCATATTGCATGTTCATACTCATAATCAAGTATTTATTATAAGACTTCAAAATAAAATCTCAAGAGAAGAAGCTGAAGCAGAGAGAGATGATAACTCGAGTGCCGTTTCATCTGAGGAAGATGAAGTTACCCCCAACGATTCATACTATAGAGTAAAAATAGAGCAAGAAAACGGAAGTGTAGCCAATGGGGTTAGCGTAAAAGGTGCCGTTTTAATCACTAATACAAAGGACAATACCAGAATAAGATACATTGGAGTTTCTGTCAGCATTCAAGAATATAACCTTACCCTCATTATAAAAGGTAGTAGCAGTTCTGGACAGAACGGACAACATAACGACTTACGTGTAGAAGAAACATCTGTTGCTAATTAGCTATTTTATCAGCGTACATACTCGTATGTTAAAAAAAATTAATATACAAAATTAAAATATTAAGTTTCAATAATAAATATTTTTAATTAGAAAATTGTCTTGTGTTTTTTTATTTTAGAGTCCTCTTAACAGTAGTAAATAGTCAATTTAAGTTCTATCCTGTAGTGTATGTTCATCACACCGAGCCTAAACTAAAAAAAATTGGAAACCGTATTGAATATATATGACCATATATGAATAGAATAAATATCTGGATTAGACTAGGCGGGATCTGTAGAACGTCAGGCCATAATGGACATTCTACATAGGAAGCTATTTTTTGTTAAATCCTTTCAGGATATGCCCAATATCGATAATCACGATATGCGCCAGTCGCAAACCCTGTGCTAAATTTTTTATTTAACAAAATCTGAAAACAATTGAAAATTTCTCATTTTTTTGCTCCTATTTTCGTTTATAATTTGGAAAATATTGATCCTAGTGAAAAAATTATAAGAAGTTTCGTTATTCAATTTTACACAATATTTCGTTAGCTAGAAATTGAAAATTTAATGTTTATTGTTGAAAAAATAGTAATAATTGGAAAAAAAGTACAAAAAAATGAAGTTAATCCTTTAAATGTTTTGGACTTTCTAAACTTGACTTACAAGCTCCATATTCCGCCTAGAAAAACTTTTTAATATATTTAAAACGTGTGCTAAATTTTGTTAAGATTGGTCAAATAGGTTTTGCATATTAATTTTGCAATCCAGCCTACTGGAAAAAAATCGCAAATTTTCAAATTTATAGTAGGCCCTAAATAAGGCTTTCAGACAGTTGCAAATTTTTATATATATAAAGGAAGGCTCAAACTTTTAAACGCTATTTGTAAAATTTAAATCGGTTTACTAGGAGAGCCTAGAGAATTTTTTAAAATTTTAAACATTTTTTAGGTTTGCGAAATTTAAGCATATCAATTTCAAAATTTATACACTTAAAGAACATTAAAAGAAGATTTTTAAAAAAAAAAAGATACATTCGGCTTACTGGTTGCCGAGATATTGAAGGTCAAAGTTGGCATACATTTGCCGTGTAACCATAAGTGATAGAGGTCTCGTTTTAAAACAAATACCCTCGTCTTGTCAAGCAATTTTTATATGAAAAGTTTTACGTAATGCGCTTCATGGCAACATCCATAAAATCCAGAGGCACAAATAAAGCTACATATGAAGGAGAAGAAACATTGAATTTACAGATCGAGGATGAAGCTATTGAAATGGAAAATGAAGGTTTTGAGGAAGAAATAAGACCTGAAGATTCTTGTTCTTCCAAAAAAAGAAAAAGACTTAAAAAAAATTATTGAAGATTAAGTCAAAATAAAGTTTATTTATGAAAAAAAAATTTTTTTTTCGTTCGCCTTTGTTTTAACATTTTAAATTATTTATTAACAATTTATAAATACATATTTGTTTACTAAAAGTAACAATTTACTTCAATGTCTAAATTGCAAGCTCAAAAAAATGCATGAAGAAAAAAAGCAATTACTGTGGTTATCTAATTTGGGCAGTGGGACACTTTGATGATTAGCGACAAGATCTGTGTCTAGCCGTGGACAAAAAAAAAGAAAACCTATATAAAGTATTGGAGACTCGTAGACCTATGTATAGCACTGGAGGAAAGAATCGTAGACCTATGTAGAGTCTTCTTCTTCTCGTGCCACTCCTAGCGGAGATTGGAAATCATCATGGCCACTGCGACTTTGTTATCAGCGCGCCTAAAAAGTTCAATCGAACTACACCCGAACCATTCACGTAGATTACGAAGCCACGATATTTTTCTTCTTCCCACACTTCTTTTGCCCTTAATTTTGCCCTGCATGATATTTCTTAAAAGTTCGTACTTTTCACCTCTCACAATGTGCCCCAAGTATTCCATCTTTCTAGTTTTTATCTCATTTAGAATTTCGCATCTTTTGTCTAAAGTTTGGAGTACTTGCGTGTTAGTGACGCGGTCCATCCATGATATTCTGAGAATGCGCCTATAGCACCACATCTCGAAAGCTTCGATGTTTTTTGTGGTCAACTGTTTTAGTGTCCAAGCCTCTACTCCATACAACAGGGTAGAAAAGACATAACACCGCAGCATTCGTATTCGTAACTTTATATTGATATCACGATTGCAAAAGAGTTTGCGCATTCTATTAAAGACTGATCTAGCGATTTCTATTCTACATCTAATCTCTTTTGTTTGATCAGTATCGTCTGTGATCCAAGCACCTAGATATTTATAACAGGACACACGCTCAATCGTTGTATTGTCTATTACAAGATTAGCTCTGATGTTCTTTGATTTCGTGATTACCATAAATTTAGTTTTTTTCAAATTAATTTTCAAGCCGTAACTGTTACAGTATATATTGAGACTTTGAATGAGATGTTGTAGTTCTACTAGCGTTCCCGTTAGGAGAACCGTATCGTCAGCATACCTTATATTGTTGATCGTCTCACCATTTATTATCAGACCAAGATCTTCTTCCTCGAGTGCTTGTTCACAAATAGCTTCACTATACAGATTAAATAAAAGTGGCGACAAGATGCATCCCTGCCGGACTCCTCGACGGATTTGAATTTCTTCTGTTAGCCTACCCTCAACATTCACATTTGCTGTTTGATTCCAATATAGGTTGCATATAATTCGAATATCTCGGCTGTCTATATTTTTCTTTATTAGAATTTGTCTTAGTGGTTCATGTTGTACTTTGTCAAAGGCCTTTTCGAAATCAATAAAGCAGGTGTAAATTTCTTGGTTCATGTCTAAGCATCTCTGTGAGAGAACGTTCATTGCAAACAGAGCCTCCCTTGTACCCAGCCCTTTTCTGAATCCCATCTGAGTGTTACTGATGTCTACGTCTAATTTCCTATAGATCCTATTATGGATTATTTTCAGGAACAGTTTTAGAGCATGACTCATCAAAGCTATCGTACGATATTCGCTGCATTCCCTTGTATTTGCCTTTTTTGGCAGTAGTATAAAGGTCGAACGGAGCCATTCCCTAGGTATTATTCCAGTTCTATATATTGTGTTAAATAGATCTAGGAGTATTTTAATAGATTCATCGTCCATAAGTTTGAGCAGTTCTACGGGAATTTCATCAGGACCGGGGGCCTTACCACTTTTCGCTTGTTTGATTGTATAATCTATTTCTTCTCTGATTATATCAGGCCCTGTATCATCTGTATATTCGTTTGAGATTTCTTGTCTATCTTTGTCATCAAAAAGTTGTGATATGTATTCTGTCCATCGATTCATTTTTTGTTGTACTGGGCGAAAAAATCTGTGTCGAGCACTAGACGAAAGAACGAAAGCTTATATGTAACAGTGTATAAAATATTGGGTTCCCCTGTCAAGCAGTGGACGTTCAATTAGTGAATAGAAGAAGGTAACATGAGATGAAAAACAGATAGCTAAAAAAAAAGAGGAAGACGAAAAAAAGAAAAAGAAAAAATGATTCGACTTGTCAGTAAGCGTGATGTCACCCGAACACCTGAGCAGGTGCAAACATCAAAGGATGCCGCTTTTTCCCACGGTCGGTAAAATTTTCCCAGCACCAAGTGCCGCAACATCTACGGGCCCAATAAGTGAAAACAACAACTGGCGAATTATGTATAATAGAGAAATATACGAGCAGTATAGCGAACCAACTCTAGCACAACATACTAAACTGCAGAGATTACGATGGGCAGGGCACGTGGTCCGCATGCATGAGAATAGAATCCCCAGAAAATTATTAAATGCAAGAATGCAGTGAAAAAGACCTGTTGGAAGACCTAAAAAGAGATGGGAAGATGAAGTCGATGAGGATGCCAGGAACTGCCTGGGAACGCGTTCATGGAAAAAGAACAGCGGTAAATCGAGATGATTGGAGAAGCCTGTTGAAGGAGGCCAAGGCCCGATTTGGGCTGTAGCGCCATTGGATGGATGGTTGTTCATCATAATAAACAAAGTATCACTAACACGAACAGTTCAAGCAATTCTGATTTTGAAGAAGTAGTTGCTACAATAGAAGAAAATCCACTGGATAATATTACAGGGACTTCAGCAGCTGTTACCACTACTGTTATTGTGGACACTTTTCCTACTCCGATTAAAGACGACTTAAGCAAGAGGTTAAATACAAGCGTTTATCTAATCAAGAAAAAGTTGTACGTGATAAAGGAGCACATCCTATGAAACCATCGTGTTCGAAAATATGTAAAAAAGCTTGTAGTTATATATGTAGTAAAAAAAAGCAAAATTGGTTAACAAGAAGCCGAGATAATGCAATTTTTAGCGCGCGCTATGATTTTGAACTCGCCGATTCACATTTCGAGTGAATGTCCCCCACCACCACCTCTCATGCATTCCGAGCATCATTTTACGCGAAAACGGTTTTTTATTTGTCTTTTTTATGGATGCTGCCATGAAGCGCATTACGTAAAACTTTACATATAAAAAGTACTTGGCAAGACGAGTGTATTTGTTTAAAAACTAGCCCTCTATCACTTATGGTTACAGGGCAAATGTATGCCAACTTTGACCTTCAATATCTCGGCAACCAATAGGACGAATGTATCTTTTTTTTTAAAGAAGCGTCTTTTAATGTTCTTTAAGTGAAAATTTTGAAATTGATATGTTTAAAGCTCGTAAAGTTATTCAATTTGTTTATAAGCCTAATATATATATATATATATATATATATATATATATATAAAATGTTTAAAACTTTAGGCTCTCCTAGTTAACCGATTTGAATTTTACCAAAAGCGTTTGAAAGTTTGAGCCTTCCTTTATTTTTAAAAAAATTTGCAACTATCTGAGAGCCTTATTTAGGGCCTACTATAAATTTGAAAACTTGCGATTTTTTTCCAGTAGGCTGGGTTGCAAAATTATTATGCAAAACCTATCCCAACGATTCTAACAAAATTTAGCAAACGTTTTAAACATATTAAAAGGTTTTTCTAGGCAGAATATGGAGCTTGTAAGTCAAGTTTAGAAAGTCGAAAACATTTAAAGGATTAACTTAATTTTTTTGTACTTTTTTTTCCAATTATTGTTATTGTTTCAACAATAAACATTAAATTTTAAATTTTTAGCTAACGAAATATTGTGTAAAGTTGAATAAGGAAACTTTTAACCTCTTATAATTTTTTCTCTAGGATCAATATTTTCCGAATTATAAACGAGAATAGGAGCAAAAAAATGAGAAATTTTTAATTGTTTTCAGATTTTGTTAAATAAAAAATTTAGCACAGGGTTTGCGACTGGCGCATATCGTTATTATCGATATTGGGCACATCCTGAAGGAATTCCAGCAAAAAAATAGCTTCCTATGGAAAATGTCTAATCCTAAACAGATCCCGCCTAGACTAGATATATTCAGCGGAAAAAGAGTGCATATTACGTAAAACCCAAAAGAAAAAACATGGGATGTTAGGGAAATCCTTGTTGACACTGTGAAAAAAAAAGGAAAGAAAGGCAAGGATGTAAACTTATCAGTGTAATACTAAGTAACCTTGAAAAGTTAGCATAAAAAGTACTTGGGAGTAACCAGGAAAAACCTACGCTTAACAGTTGATTTTTTATCGGGTCATTGTCATCTAAGCAAGCACCTCCACACACTACGGCTAGTAGACACACCTCTATGCAGAAAGTGTAGACGAGAAGACGAAACTGTAAAACATGTCCGTTCGGCGAGTCCTGGCCCATACCTACCCACATAAGGAAGATGTCCCCTGGTGATTTGTCCAGCTTCCTAGAAATGGCAGGATTGACAATGAGCTAACAACGACAGCTTCCTGGAAGGATGCACAACGGATTAATTAAAGAGTGGCCGAGCTTAGTAAATCAATAAGGAAAAAACAGAGTAAAGCTGATTGAAGAAAATAGAGTAAAAAATCGTATGGTACACTAAAATGTTAGATGCGAAAACCTGGAAAATCCATTCCAAAACATAAGATTAGTACGAGATTTTTAACAGATATTTCACTTCAAACCTCAAACAACCTCAAATTCTTTTTATTGTTAGTTTGGTTTTGTTGATATGATATAATTATGAATCTTTTTTATTTAAGATCAAATGCAAATGTAAATTTAGCTCTAGGGACGTGGTTGATACGAAGATAAAGCTTTTTAACTTGTATCATGGCCTTAAACTCAACGAGCAAGGCAGCTGTCTCATGGGACTATTGCAAGTCTTACCAGTTCAACGTCACTTATGATAGTTATAACTGTGCTAGTTATGATGATTTATCAGAAAGTAGACGACGGTGTACCGTAGCTTTTGCAGTTTCAGTTGGGCAAGGTAACGTGAAAAGAGTTTGTAAAAAAAAGTTTTTGGAAAGATTTGCAATAAGTCCTCAAAATATTACTACGCTTATTAGGCGTAGAAAGAAGGGGCACACAAACTTCAAGGATAAATTAGGTGTGTTAAAAAATTTAAGTACACTCTTAATAATGGACAGATGGTAAAAGATTAAATCAATAGCTACCCGAGTGTCGAAAGCCACTACAGTCAATCAAAAAGTGAAAAAGAATATCTCAGTACGGACCTTAATGATAATAAGCTATTCAACGATTTTAAACTAAAACATTATGTACCACAACATACAAATTTTATAGGATAGTTTTTATGAAGGATTTTCCGAATCTTTATTTTAGAAGACCTAGAGCTGACAACTGCAAGGCTTGTGATTTCCTTTTTTTAAAGAAGCAAGGACAAAGACTTTAATCTATCCAAAAAAGCTAAATCTGAGTTGGAATTACATCGTAGAAAATCGGTTAACCTCTTATTGTCATTCAAGAAGACAGTACGAGCAGTACTCTTCCAGGTAGCGATACCTGTACTTTTACCATTGATCTACAAAAAGTATTTTCGCTCTCTAAATTGACGCATAGTAGTACGTACTATAGGCACCAATCGTCATGCTGCAATTTTGGAATACACGTACCAGATACGTCAGATGGGATAATGTGCACCTGGCATGAGGACAGTTGGGTTGTGGTGGAAATCCAACATACCAATACTGCTCTGGTTCGTAGATTACACAAAGGCTTTTGATTTAGTAAAATGGGATCCGCTCTGGAATATATTGGAAAATATTGGAGTACCTAATGACGTAGTCAACTAAGTAAGAAATCAGTATGATAAAAACTCAGCCAAAGTAAAAGTACACGAAATATATTCAGATCCGTTTAAAACAAAGAAAGTTACTAGACAGGGCTGCATACTATCCCTATTATTATAAAATATTTTACATATTCTAAAGATATAATGGGAAAAGTACTAGACGAATAAGATGGAGGAATCACTATAGGAGGCAGAAAGATCAGTAACCTGTGATACACAGATAACACATTTATACTAGATAAGTGAAGAATTGGGACTTCAAATCAACACCGTTAAAACAAAAATAATGATCGTAGATCGAGCACTTAATAATCTACCAGACATACACCAGGTGACTAATTTAGAAGTGGTAAAAAATTTTGTAAACTTGTGCTTCCATATAACCAAAAATGGTAATTGCTCCTCAAAAATCAAGAGTAGACTAGCAATGACTCGAACACTAGTAGTTAAACTGATTAAAACATGGAAATATTAAACAAGACCACGAAATACTTAGCACAGGTTGGCCAATACCCTTATTTTTCCCATTGCTACATACGCAGCTAAAACATGAAATCTCAAAAAAATTGATAGCAGTAGGATTTAAGCCTTTGAAGTGTGTGTTTATAAAAGAATTTTATGCGTGTCCTAGACAAAACATAGAACCAACCTGTCAATTCTGGAAGAGTTTTGTATAAACGAAAGGCTTTAATAAAAATAAACCGAGCATACCTAATTTACTTCGATCAAAATCATAGAAAAAGAGGGACCGTAGAATTATTGGTAGTAGAAAAAAAGGGAGAAGGCTGAAGACTAAAAAAAAGATCTCCAACATGGTGGGTAGTCCAAATGAAGACTATGGTAATAAAAATCCCTGCAGTACGAATTCCCGATGGCACAGGATCGTAGTAAATGGAGCATATAGACTGTCACCACCCCCTGACAGGGGTCCAAAAAATGAAAACGTGGACATTCATGAATTACCTAAACAAATTACAAATAATAAATCAATGACCACAATAAATTTGTTTATTCCTTATTATGTGTTTATCGTTAAGTATTTCCTGGAATAATTATACAGGTTCCCTCTATTCTGTATAATTTGTAAAAGTATATAATACCGATGAGAAATTTTTAAATATACATTTTGTTTCATTTAGTTGAAAGTGTTACAAGTGTTACCAGTGTTATACCTATTTATACCTATAAAACAGCATTATGTGGCGTCCTTGGAAAAACATTGATGGTGCTTCTTCCAGGGTCCCAGCAAAGAAAAAGCATTTATCTGCTGACGCTAAAGTAATCGTAAAAACAATATATAGTTCTTTACTTACAAGAGGACTTACTGCTAATACTGCTGCCAGTATAATATCTGATTTAACGAAAATACCTCTAACCACAGTGAAAAGAATTACATCAAATCCCATTAAAACAAAAAAGAAGCGTAAGGATGCCGGTTCTACCAAATGTATTGACGAAAGTGATAAAGACTTCTTAATAAGACGAAAAATTTACACAATGTACGAAGAGCAACGTATACCTACATTAGATGCTTTAAAACAACGGCTTACAATTTTATCAATGTTTTAACTTTTGCCTTCTTTGGTAAGCTTGTAAAAGATGTTATAGTGTTTTTGTGAGAGTTAAGTTGATTTGTTGGCACTTTCGTAAGAAAAAATTATTATTAAGAACATTTTCAACTCTTTATGCAAGTTTTTTGAGCGATAGTGGCTTTGTAGGTACACCTACTTTATATAAATATTAAATAAGGTATGTTTAATTATTATTGAGTTAATATTTAAAACTCAATCATACTTATACCCCTCTTGTATTTTTAGGGGTGTTTGCTAGGAATAGTTTAAAAGCTAAACATAAAATGCGTTGTGCTGTAGCTAGTTGCAATAATCAGACAAGAGGTGCCGATAAATCTGTTAGGTTTTATAGTTTTCCCAAGGACTCGGTAGTAAAAAAACTGTGGGTTTTTGCTTGTTGCCGTGAAGACAAATTTAATACTAAAACTTCAAAGATTTCTTCCAAATACTTTAAGCCGAAAGACTTTAAAAGAAATTTGCAGCATGAGTTACTGAAATATAAATAAAAGAAAGGACCCAAACTGAAGGGTGATGCGATTCCTTCTCTTTATCTACCATTAGAATTAGAATTAAAAAGCTTATCCATAAATCAACTTAAAAGGCAGAAAAGGTTTTCCAAAAGGGAGTTAAGGAGGATTGTGGAATAGATAATTACACAATCTAGGTAAACACTATTTTATTCTATACTCCATTCCACGAATATACGACTGTTTTAAATTCGGTTTAAGGTATCGACTTAAATGGTCCAATGTGCTGAATTGTACAATAGTAAATTCTTCCCATTTTTAAAATACTATTATGGCAGATATAAACTTTAGAAACCATCGTAACAACAGTGAACCAATGTCGCCAACCATCTATAAATAATAGCATTAAACCGTGGATCAGCAGAAACACGTGGAAAGTGATTGAACAAAGAAAGCAACTTAAAGTTGGCCCCTGTGATCAACAGACATATAAAGCTCTCTCCAGAGATATTCAACGAAGATGCCGAAAAGACAAACAAGAATACATCTCTGAAATCTGTCAAGAAATAGAAAATCACAGATATCGAAATGAAACCAAAGACCTCTTCCGGAAAGTGAAAATTCTTGCGAGAGAATTTAAACCCAAGAACTATGCAATAGAGGACAAACATGGTATTATCATAAGTCATATCGACAGAGTGTTGGAAACATGGAAAAACTATTGTTTAGAGCTCTACAGGGAAGAACACGTAAATCTAGGCCACACTTCAGCCCTCGAAAACATCGCATACAACCCTGAACCTGAAATTCTGCTGTCCGAGATTGAAGAAGCTGTAACTCACCCCAAGAAGAATAAATCCCCTGGCTGCGATGATATCACGGGAGAGCTCCTTCAGAACATGGGAGACAAAGGATGTTACATAAGGTGGAAACTTTGTAATAAAATTTGGAGATGCGGAAAGTGGCCCAGAGAATGGCGCACATCATTGTGCATACCAATCCATAAAAAAGGAACAACTACAAAGTGTAGTAATTATCGTACCATCTCACTAATTTCCCATCCAAGCAAAATATTACTAAGAATCATTAAACGCCGTTTGCAACAATACTTAGACAAACAAATTCCTGAAGAACAAGCAGGCTTTGTCAAAGGGAAGGGTACGAGAGAGCAAATCCTTAATATGCGGCAGCTCATAGAAAAGGCCCGCGAATTTAAAATTCCAATAATAATCTGTTTTCTAGACTACCAAAAGGCATTTGATTGTGTGAAGTGGGAAGTTCTCTGGACAGTTCTTCATGAGATGGGAGTTCCAGATCATTTGGCAATATTAATTAAAAACTTATACGAAGATAACTCAGTTAAAATAAGAATTGAGAACCAGCAATCTGATACCTTCAAAACCAGCAGAGGTGTACGACAAGGGTGCATACTATCTCCAGACCTGTTCAATTTATATGGAGAATACATCATGAGGAACGCACTCGATGGGATGGAGAGGCGGCATCTCGATTGCAGGAAAAAAGATCTCAAACTTAAGATTCGCAGACGATACAACACTGATAGCAACATCTGAAGAGGAGATGTCGAGACTGATAAAGAGAGTAGAAACCGAAAGCAACAAGTGTGGGCTCAAGATTAATAATCAGAAAACAAAAATCATGATTGTGGACCACGCGAATATCCTCCAAACAACAGGCGCCCTAAATCAATTCGAGAAAGTAGACGAGTTCACGTATCTAGGATCTTCCTTAAGCAATACAGCCTCCTCCCATACGGAAATTCGCAGAAGAATAGGGATGGCCAAGAACGCGATGAGTCGACTGTCAAAAATATGGAAGGACCGCTCTTTATCCAAAAAACTCAAACTCAAAATCTATACGGACGGTTTTTAAAACTTAAATCAGTCGGTGATATATGAAACTGTATTTAAATTTTCGTTACTTTTTGATATCTGTAACGACTCGGTACTTTAACTATTAATAGCCAGTATGTTATACCCGTTACTTTCGGAACTTTTAAGAGTACATCCACTCAAAGCAAACAAATATTTAAAACTAACAAAGTGAAATATTATATAGATTATTTTTCTATATTTTCTGAACCATCGTTCTGCTAATTTCGTTTCATTTATATTAAAAATAGTACATTTATTTTTATTACAGTCGTAGTACCTAATAAAGTAATAAAATAGTGTAATATCAAAGAAACCCGGCACGCCTCTTTATTGTATACATTTCACCGAAATCCAACCCAAATGTCTGATGAACACATTTGCGTAAAAATGATCGTTTGATAAAAATTTTTGTTATTTTCGGATTAAATTTCACAATAAATTTTGCGTCTATCTATTAACTGAAATAATTTTAGTTCAGATGTCATACTAACAGTAGACCCTTTTTATTGAAATAATAATTAGACCAATTTACTTTCATACTTCTACTTGCACAGTAAAATATTCGTTGTCGCAATAATCCAAAACAGTCGTATATTCGTGGAATAACCTATACATCTTTTAATAGAAACTCTTTAAATATTATGACACAAAAGTAATATTCTAACATTTATTTTTTAGTTCTAGAGCTGGAAAACCAGGTGTGGACTCAGTGTGTCAAGAACTCAAAACTGATTTACCTAAAACTATAAAACCAGTCAAGTATTTAAAAGGTTCCATAATATGCTGTGATCAGTTATCTGAATGAAACCATGATAGTCTCAACTTTATGCAATACTTCTACTACTATACATAGTAGATAAAAATATAATTTTTGTATTTAGAATAAATACAGATATGGAACCCACACAAGATCTTGAAGTTAAAAAGTTACGTGGCGAGAACAAAGCCTTACTTCAACAGGCGAATGAATTAACAGAAATGAAGTCAGTAGTAGGTAAGATATTTACTAAAAGACAGCTAAAAAGACTGAAAAGGCCCAAACTCAGGAAAAAATTTGTTTAAATAAATTAGTAATATTACTACCATAAAGAAAAGAGGTTAGTCTTTGTATGTGGGTATATTTTATTT
Organism: Diabrotica undecimpunctata; assembly: GCF_040954645.1. Taxonomy (NCBI): domain Eukaryota; kingdom Metazoa; phylum Arthropoda; class Insecta; order Coleoptera; family Chrysomelidae; genus Diabrotica; species Diabrotica undecimpunctata. The sequence goes on from NC_092803.1 coordinate 193,442,036, forward strand.
TATAAAATAAAATATACCCACATACAAAGACTAACCTCTTTTGTTATACGTGGTATACAGCCAGCTACAGGAATTATTTTCCTTGTGGATTTTACTACCATAAAGCTTATTATTCTAACATAAATTATAAAACACCTAATTTTGTTTGTTTGAATTTAAAATACCTCACGCTTGAAAAAATTTTAGGATTTACTAAATATGGAAATTTAACACCTCAGTTATTAATATTAATTTTATGTTAAGATACAGCTAAATATTTGTATAAATAGGTAACATTTACTATCCATAGACACAGTTTCTTGTTTGTTTACACTGAAACAGAAGATACAACAATGAAGTACCTTTATTTAGTGTTGTGCGCTTTCTTTGTAGGTAAGTAATTGTCAGTAATCTAGTAGTTAGATGATAAATAAGAAAAAATACATCATTTTTTTCTCTTTAATTAAAACATTAAATGATTATAAACACGATTGTTAATAAACTTTTAAAAAAATTGATTTCTAAGCAAGCAGGATATAATATCTTATAAGCTATTTTATAAAACTACAGAACAGCATTACGGTATCTTTTATTGATCATAATGTATATAATCTGGTTCCTGACTGCTTTCTCCGATGTATCTACGGGCGATCACCATGTATAAAGTCGTCTGTTTGACGACTCTAGATGGTCAACAGACAACAGACGGTCTACTCTCTCGTTTTTGATTTTTCAGACCATAGTTTTCTATACACTTTCTGCTTTGTCCCTTATCAATCACTGCATTGAGATCACCTAACACTATCGTGATTTCTCTTGTTATCGTTATTCTCATTGCCTCTTCGATATATAGGTAAAATAATTCCACTTCTTCTTCGTCGGCATTCACCGTGGGAGCATAAACTTGTATCAAATTCGGTTTGGTATGAGATGTCACCAACTTTAATACCATTACTCTTTCTAAGATAGGGAAATAGCATTCCACCGCTCTATTAGATTTTTTATTAACTATTACTGCCACGCCATGTCTGTGTTGGTTATTGTTGCTACCGGAATAATATATTGTGGCTTCTTCTGTTAAAAAAAAAACCTGAGTTGGGCCACCTGGCTTCAATGATATCCAGTACATCGATATTCAACCTGTTCATTTCTTGAATTGTGCATTGTCTTCTTCTCCCCTGCCGGATAGTGGCTTCCAAGGGCCATGATCAGTAACGCTGTTATTAGTTTCTAAATCCATGATGATTATACTAGAATATCCATAGGGATCTTTAATATGGTGGTTTTCCTTTGCCTTTTACATCGTTATGCCGTTAACCAAGATATTAGTTTATCCACCTTCGAAACCATTTCTCAACCCCAGGACAAAAAGGGTGTCCTACTATCTACCAATTTATTCGCCCAGAGCCGTTGATTAGCAAGTATCGGATTGCTTATACCTGCAATCGGTCGGTAAAATTTTCTCAAAGTTATCAAATATTTCATTTTGTTTTTCTAATGTTGTTTTAAAAGTTATTAGTTCTCTCCTTAAAATAAGATCTGAACAATAAACAAAATTTAAGATAGACCTAACGTAAATCACTTTATATAGGCACAAATTCTTTACATGTATATACAAATGAAGAACAATTTTCTTGTATGAGTTCCACGTGTTCAGTTCCATTATGTTCTTTTACGGAATCTTATAAAATTCAACTAGTTATTCTTGTTTATTTATCTTCTTCTTCTTCTATTAGCGCTACAACTCTTTGTGAGTCTTTGCCTGCTTAACAGTGTTCTTCCATTCTGCCCTGTCGGATACTTTCCTTCGCCACATTCTGATGTTAATGGTTTTAAGATCAATTGTTTGTTTATAGAAAATTATAAAAGAACAACTACTTTGATTTTTAAAAACAACACCTGCACTGTGTACTATTCAACTGTAAGCAAAGCACCATCTAGCCTATTTACACCTTCTATCCTTACAATATTGCCGCGAAAAATGTTGACACATATGAATCATATTTCTGTACAATTTTCGGAACTTAGAAATTAATGCGGCAAATAAAATTGTTATAATAGTTACGGTGTAGGTTTTGAAATATGGGAATTATTTTGATTCACTATGGTACGATACAATATTTTTCGACGAAAATTGGATTTGGTTCAACATTGTATGTAGTTACCGGGTTATTCTACAAATAATTCAAATATTTTTTATATTTCCGATAACACTCAATTCGGAATCTTTTTTATAAATGCAGTTTCTGCCACATCGATGATATTGGTAAATAGAACACCAAAGTTGTACAATAAGAACACCGTAACTCCAAATTGTCACAAATTATACTTACAACGTTATTCTATGCAAGGGTAGATTTGATCTTTGTATACTTTAATCATCATGGCACTATTGCATCATGTATCATTCAATAATCGATCAGTATTTCATATTCAACAGTTTTATATACAAAAAATAGTAACATCTTTTGATCACTATTTTAATCTTTTTACAATTTTTAGGACAAGCTTACAGCAGCGAGTACATGCTTGTAGTGATCTATCCAAACGAAAACTTACAACTTGGACGCAATGGCTCTAATATTTGTGTGGATGATAAATGGCTAGCCAACACTACTGCAGTTGCTCATAATACATCTGGTGAAAAAGACCATCACAAATCTGGTGAAAAAGACCATCACATATCTGGCGAAAAAGCTCCCCACCATTCTGGTGAAAAAGCTCCTCACCATTCTGGTGAAAAATCTCCTCACCATTCTGGTGAAAAAGCTCCTCACCATTCTGGTGAAAAAGCTCCTCACCATTCTGGTGTAAAAGCTCCACACCATTCTGGTGAAAAAGCTCATCATAGCTCTTGTGAAGATAAAGACAGACCAGATCTCTGTGTTAATGTTAAAAATAACAAAATTTCTGTAACAGCACATAGTGATACAAAAACCAGTGGTCTTCCTGCCCCTTTAATAAATCAAACTATATTACATGTCCATACTCACAATCAAGTATTTATTATAAGACTTCAAAATAACATCTCAAGAGAAGAAGCTGAAGCAGAGAGAGATGATAACTCGAGTGCCGTTTCATCCGAGGAAGATGAAGTTACCCCCAACGATTCATACTTTAGAGTAAAAGTAGAGCAAGAAAACGGAAGTGCAGCCAATCAGGTGAGCATAAAAGGTGTCGTTTTAATCACTAATACAAAGGACAATACCAGAATAAGATACATTGGAGTTTCTGTCAGCATTCAAGAATATAACCTAAACCTCATTATAAACGGTAGTAGCAGCTCTGGGCAGAACGGACAACATAACGACTTACGTGTAGAAGAAACATCTGTTGCTAATTAGCTATTTTATCAGCGTACATACTCGTATGTTAAAAAAAATTAATATAAAAAATTGAAATATTAAGTTTCAATAATAAATATTTTTAATTAGAAAATTGTCTTGTGTTTTTTTTATTTTAGAGTCCTCTTAACAGTAGTAAATAGCCAATTTAAGTTCTATCCTGTAGTGTATGTTCATCACACCGAGCCTAAACTAAAAAAATTCGGAAACCATATTGTAAAATAGTTGAACTTAAATTAATTAAGAAACGAGAACACTAAACAAGATATACAGAAATAAATGAATAGGAGAGAATAATAAGACATACAACAAATTTTATAAAAAAAAATTAAAAAATGTACCTAAACCGCCACTTATAACTATGTATAATGTAGGTGTATTACAAAACATATATGAATAGAATAAATATCTGGATTAGACTAGGCGGGATCTGTAGAAATTCAGGCCATAATGGACATTTTACATAGGAAGCTATTTTTTGTTAAATCCCTTCAGGATATGCCCAATATCGATAATCACGATATGCGCCAGTCGCAAACCCTGTGCTAAATTTTTTATTTAACAAAATCTGAAAACAATTGAAAATTTCTCATTTTTTTGTTCCTATTTTCGTTTATAATTCGGAAAATATTGATTTTAGTGAAAGAATTATAAAAAGTTAGAAGTTTCGTTATTTAATTTTACACAACATTTCGTTAGCTAGAAATTGAAAGTTTAATGTTTATTGTTGAAAAAATAGTAATAATTGTAAAAAAAAGTACACAAAAATTAAGTTAATCCTTTAAATATTTTCGACTTTCTAAACTTGACTTACAAGCTCCATATTCCGCCTAGAAAAACTTTTTAATATATTTAAAACGTGTGCTAAATTTTGTTAAGATCGGTCGGATAGGTTTTGCATAATAATTTTGCAATCCAGAATATTTGAAAAAAATCGCAAATTTTCAAATTTATAGTAGGTAGATATAAAGAATATCTCAGTACGGACCTTAATGTTAATACGCTATTCAACGCTTTTAAAATAAAACATCCTGTACCACAACATACAAATTTTATAGGATAGTTTTTATGAAGGATTTTCTGAATCTTTCTTTTAGAAGACCTAGAATTAACAACTGCAAGGCTTGTGATTTCCTTTTTTTAAAGAAGCAAGGACAAAGACCTTAATCTATCCAGAAAAGCTAAATCTGAGTTGGAATTACATCTTAGAAAACAGGTTACGCTCTTATTGTCATTCAAGAAGACAGTACGAGCAGTACTCTTCCAGGTAGCGATACCTGTACTTTTACCATTGATCTACAAAAAGTATTTTCGCTCTCTAAATTGACGCATAGTAGTACGTACTATAGGCACCAATCGTCATGCTGCAATTTTGGAATACATGTACCAGATACGTCAGATGGGATAATGTGCACCTGACATGAGGACAGTTGGGTTGTGGTGAAAATCCAACATACCAATAGTGTTCTGGTTCGTAGATTACACAAAGGCTTTTGATTTAGTAAAATGGGATCCGCTCTGGAATATATTGGAAAATATTGGAGTACCTAATGACGTAGTCAACTAAGTAAGAAATCAGTATGATAAAAACTCAGTCAAAGTTAAAGTACACGAAATATATTCAGATGCGTTCAAAACAAAGAAAGTTACTAGACAGGGCTGCATACTATCACTATTATTATAAAATATTTTACATATTCTAAATATATAGTGAGCAAAGTACTAAACGAATAAGATGGAGGAATCACTATAAGAGGCAGAAAGATCAGCAACCTGTGATACACAGATAATACATTTATGCTAGATACGTGAAGAATTGGGACTTCAAATCAACACCGTTAAAACAAAAATAATGATCGTAGATCGAGCACTTAATAATCTACCGGACATACACCAGGTGACGAATTTAGAAGTGGTAAAAAATTTTGTAAACTTGGGCTTCCAAATAACCAAAAATGATAATTGCTCCTCAAAAATCAAGAGTAGACTAGCAATGGCTCGAACCGCAGTAGTTAAACTGATTAAAATATGGAAATATCAAACAAGACCAAAAAATACTTAGCACAGGTTGGCCAATACCCTTATTTTTCCCATTGCTACATACGCAGCTGAAACATGAAATCTCAAAAAAATTGATAGGAGTAGGATTGAAGCCTTTGAAGTGTGTGTTTATAGAAGAATTTTATGTCCTAGACAAAACGTAGAACCAACCTGTCAATTCTGGAAGAGTTTTATATAAAGGAAAGGCTTTAATAAAAATAAACCGAGCATACTTAATTTACTTCGACCAAAATCCTAGAAAAGAGGGACCGTAGAACTATTGGTAGTAGAAAAAAAGGTAGAAGGCCGAAGACTACAAGAAAGATCTCCAACATGGTGGGTAGTCCAAATGAAGACTATGGTAATAAAAATCCCTACAGGACGAATTCCCGATGGCACAGGATTGCAGTAAATGGAGCATTTAGAGTGTCCCCACGCCCTGACAGGGGTCCAAGGAATGAGAAGGTGGACATTCATGAATTATTTAAACAAATCACAAATAATAAATCATCATCATTATGGATTTGTAACTCTGCGTAGGTCCTAATCTTCTTAAGAGTTTCTCGTCTGTCATCATTATCCATCGCCTTTGTCCGTCTAGCAGATATTCCCGTATTTCTCATTTCTTTAACGATATTATCAAGGAACTGACTAAATAATTTAGCAGATGGCGACAGAAGGGTCCTGTCCATTAAATTATTTACCAGGCCGGCTTCGACCTTGAGTAGCAATGCGCAGCGAAACCAACGATGTCTTTGTATTTTATACTAATCTGTTAAGCTCGGTACACATATACGAGCCAAACGGTATGCATGCGGTACGCGAACGCTATATAAGTTAATGTGTACGGCAGAAAAAACCGTTTGCGTACTGTTTCATCGTGACTCGTCGCGAACCAAGTTGTTGCGGTTTATTCCACGACTTCAAAAGAAGCTCGTCTTTCAGTTTGGACGGCGCTACTAGATGCAGCGAACATTTTTATTGTCTCATCAAATCGACATTGTGTGAATGACGTGTTCCTCCCTAGAGAGACGTGAGAAAACAGTAAACTAATTATTGTACATATTTTTGTTTTTGTAAGAAACAGAAACAGGATAAATCAGTATCAAAATTATAAATAAAATGAATTATTTCGCACATGTATTTTTGTTGTTGGTTTTATGGCTTTTCATGGATCGAGATAAGTAAGCTATCAGTACGATGTAGATATGTTTTCAAGGATCTGTATGCGTACGGTAAGTATACCGTTCGGCTCGCACATCTGTACGCGCCTTTATATGCGGCCGAGTTATCTAAACTACTGATTTATTCGTTTCATAGCATGGTATAGTTTATTTCACGAAAAATGGTTCAGTGCTTAATGATTGCAATAAAACCCGACCGTAAGTACCCCAGCTTAGTTAACATTAGTTGAGCAGGAAAGTATTCAGGTAAAATTGAAGCTACCGTGGAGTGTCGTTATCTTGTTTGTATAATAAATTCCTGGTAATATAAAAACGATTAAAAAATCGTATAAAATTATAAAAACGATTAGAATACATTTTATTTCATAAAGTTGTAAACATTTTAACAGTGAGTTTCACTATCAATGGTTGATCTTTTAATGACCACAATAAATTTGTTTATTCCTTATTATTTGTTTATCGTTAAGTATTTCCTAGAATAATTATACAGGTGTTCCCTCTATTCTGTATAATTTGTAAAAGTATATAATACCGATGAGAATTTTTTAAATGTACATTTTGTTTCATTTAGTTGAAAGTGTTACAAGTGTTACCAGTGTTATACCTATTTATACCTATAAACAGCATTATGTGTCGCCCTTGGAAAAACATTGATGGTGCTTCTTCCAGTGTTCCAGCAAAGAAAAAGCATTTATCTGCAGACGCTAGAGAAATCGTAAAAACAATATATAGTTCTTTACTTACAAGAGAACTTACTGCTAATACTGCTGCCAGTATAATATCTGATTTAACGAAAATACCTCTAACCACAGTGAAAAGAATTACATCAAATCCCATTAAAACAAAAAAAAAAAAGAGTAAGGATGCCGGTTCTGCCAAATGTATTGACGAAAGTGATAAAGACTTCTTAATAAGACGAAAAATTTACACAATCTACGAAGAGCAACGGATACCTACATTAGATGCTTTAAAACAACGGCTTACTAATGATGATACACAAATAAACTGTAGCCGCATTAGTCTTTGGAGGATTTTATCTAAAATGGGCTTCAGATATCGTACAATTAACAAAAGGCAAGTGCTTATGGAGTCCCATCATTTACAAAAGTGGCGAACTAAATATATAACTTCCATAAGAAAGTACCGTATAGAAGGTAAACCAATAATTTATCTGGACGAGACATGGTTTGACACTCATGAAACACCATCCAAAGGATAGTCCGATTCTTCAGAACAGGTGTCAAACAAAAGCTTCATCAAACAAACGAAAACAATAACAATTTTACATGCAGGATCAGAAAATAGTTGGGTCCCAAATGCCTTATGGCTTTCTGCAAAGAACATTAAAGACTCCTGCATGGACTACCATGAGGATACAACGGCAGAGCTTTTTGAGCAATGGTTTAAGAATTGTCTTATACCTTACCTTCCTCAAAATAGTGTGATAGTAATGGACAATGCAAGTTACCACAGTCGTCAATTACATAAGTCTCCAAGTGCAAATAACACGAAAATTAAAATTCAAAACTACCTGTTAGGAAACGATATATATTTTGAAGAAATTTATTAACAAAACGAACTGTTAGAAGTGTTAAAATTATTTTCTATTAAAAAAGTATATGTTTGTGACGCATTGGCCGCGGACGTGGGACATACAGTGTTACGGCTTCCACCCTACTATTGTTTATTTGATCCCATTGAGCATATGTGGCACCAACTAAAGTCAAATGTTAGGTTACAAAATGTTTCTCCTACTTTAAGTGGTAGTGTAGTCGAATTAATAAGGAAATGTGTTGATGTTATCTCCCCTGAAAGTTGGAAAAATTCAATACGCCATGTAATGAACTTGAAAAATTCATATGTTACTTTAAATCACATAATTAAACCAATTGTTACTAATATTGAAGAGGATAGCGACAGCGAAATAGAATTAGTTATTTAGGAATTCATAAATATATTTTGGTTATTTTGGGTATTTTTTGTGTAAATATTAACGTATATATTTTTCTATATTTTTTTTTTCAATTCATCTATTTTTTATACATTATGTATTCGTTTGTATGTATATACTGTAAATAGAACTATTATTACTGTACATTTTTAACGATATCCGATTAGGAAGAGCAAAAACTTTTAAACACGCCAGTTTTTTGCTGACAGTCCTAAGTCTGTAAAAAGTGTGAAGGAAAGTATCTTTCTGAATTTAGATCGATATACTACAATTATTCATGTAAAAGAAAAAACTACTTACTTTATGTTAAAAATTTTTCAATTATCAAGTATATTCACTTGAACAACCTGAAAATACCATATGAAATAATTTCATACATTTTTATAATTGTGTATTATACAGCTACCAATGAAATATATTATTATTATATTATAAATAACAAACTTTCTGAAGTGCGACCCTGTGTACTTCGGTAGTTTATTAAGAGACTCTTGTATACACAATAGGATCAACTCAGGTAACCATTAAGCACTCAACCATTTTTCTTGAAACAAACTATACAAAGAATAACAGGTATGATATTGCGCAGGCCACTATCAGCTGATCCCCTACTATCGACGTAGTAATGAGAGAAGCTGTCATTTTATTACATCCATTTATAATGGGAATTTTATCAATGTTTTAACTTTTGCCTTCTTTGGTAAGCTTGTACAAGATGTTATAGTGTTTTTGTGAGAGTTGATTTGTAGGCATTTTCGTAAGAAAAAATTATTATTAAGAATATTTTAAACTCTTTATGCAAGTTTTTTGGGCGATAGTGGCTTTGTAGGTACACCTACTTTATATGAATATTAAATAAGGTATGTTTAATTATTATTGAGTCAATACTTAAAACTCAATCATACTTATACCCCTCTTGTATTTTTTAGGGGTGTTTTGCTAGGAATAGTTTATAAGCTAAACATAAAATGCGTTGTGCAGTAGCTAGTTGTAATAATCAGACAAGAGGTGCCGATAAATCTGTTAGGTTTTATAGTTTTCCCAAGGACTCAGTAGTAAAAAAACTGTGGGTTTTTGCTTGTTGCCGTGAAGATAAATTTAATACTAAAACTTCAAAGATTTCTTCCAAATACTTTAAGCCGAAAGAGTTTAAAAGAAATTTGCAGCATGAGTTACTGAAATATGAATAAAAGAAAGGACCCAAACTGAAGGGTGATGCGATTCCTTCTCTTTATCTACCATTAGAATTAGAATTAAAAAGCTTATCCATAAATCAACTTAAAAGGCAGAAAAGGTTTTTCAAAAGGGAGTTAAAGAGGATTGTGGAATAGATAATTACACAATCTAGGTAAACACTATTTTATTCTACATCTTTTAATAGAAACTCTTTAAGTATTATGACACAAAAGTAATATTCTAACATTTATTTTTTAGTTCTAGAGCTGGAAAACCAGGTGTGGACTCAGTGTGTCAAGAACTCAAAACTGATTTACCTGAAACTATAAAACCAGTCAAGTATTTAAAAGGTTCCATAATATGCTGTGATCAGTTATCTGAATGAAAACATGATAGTCTCAACTTTATGCAATACTACTACTACTATACATAGTAGATAAAAATATAATTTTTGTATTTAGAATAAATACAGATATGGAACCCACACAAGATCTTGAAGTTAAAAAGTTACGTGGCGAGAACAAAGCCTTACTTCAACAGGCGAATGAATTAACAGAAATGAAGTCAGTAGTAGGTAAGATATTTACTAAAAGACAGCTAAAAAGACTGAAAAGGCCCAAACTCAGGAAAAAATTTGTTTAAATAAATAAGTAATATTACTATCATAAAGCTTATTATTCTAACATAAATTATAAAACACCTAATTTTGTTTGTTTGAATTTAAAATACCTCACGCTTGAAAAAATTTTAGGATTTGCTAAATATGGAAATTTAACACCTTAGTTATTAATATTAATTTTATGTTAAGATACAGCTAAATATTTGTATAAATAGGTAACATTTACTATCCATAGACACAGTTTCTTGTTTGTTTAGACTGAAACAGAAGATACAACAATGAAGTACCTTTATTTAGTGTTGTGCGCTTTCTTTGTAGGTAAGTAATTGTCAGTAATCTAGTAGTTACATGATAAATAAGAAAAAATACATAATTTTTTTCTTATTAACTAAAACATTAAATGATTATAGAACACGATTGTTAATAAACTTTTAAAAAAATTCCAAGCAAGCAGGATATAATATTTTATAAGCTATTTTATAAAACTACAGAACAGCATTACGGTATCTTTCATTGATCATAATGTATACCATCTGGTTCCTGACTGCTTTCTCCGATGTATTTACGGGCGATCACCATATATAAAGTCGTCTGTTTGGAAAAACGTGTTTGTAATAATCAAGTTCTGTTCTTGACAAAATTGTAACCGACGGTCTACTCTCTCGTTTTTGATTTTCCAGACCATAGTTTTCTATACACTTTCTGCTTTGTCCCTCATCAATTACTGCATTGAGATCACCTAGGACTATCGTGATTTCTCTTGTTATCGGTATTCTCATTGCCTCTTCGATATATAGGTAAAATAATTCCACTTCTTCTTCGTCGGCATTCACCGTGGGAGCATAAAATTGTATCAAATTCGGTTTGGTATAAGATATCACCAACTTTAATACCATTACTCTATCTAAGATAGGGAAATAGCATTCCATCGCTCTATTAGATTTTTTATTAACTATTACTGCCACGCCGTGTCTGTGTTGGTTATTGTTGCTACCGGAATAATATATTGTGGCTTCTTCTGTTAAAAAAAAAACCTGAGTTGGGCCACCTGGCTTTAATGATATCCAGTACATCGATATTCAACCTGTTCATTTCTTGAATTGTGCATTGTCTTCTTCTCCCCTGCCGGATAGTGGCTTCCAAGGGCCATGATCAATAACGCTGTAATTAGTTTCTAAATCCATGATGATTATACTAGGAATATCCATAGGGATCTTTAATATGGTGGTTTCCCGTTGCCTTTTACATCGTTATGCCGTTAACCAAGATATTAGTTTATCTACCTTCGAAACCATTTCTCAACCCCAGGACAAAAAGAATGTCCTACTACCTACCAATTTATACGCCCAGAGCCGTTGATTAGCAAGTATCGGATTGCTTATACCTGCAATCGGTCGGTGAAATTTTCTCAAAGTTATCAAATCTTTCATTTTGTTTTTCTAATGTTGTTTTAAAAGTTATTAGTTCTCTCCTTAAAATAAGATCTAAACAATAAACAAAATTTAAGATAGACCTAACGTAAATCACTTTGTATAGGCACAAATTATTTACATGTACATATATACAAATGAAGAACAATTTTCTTGTATGAGTTCCACGTTTTCAGTTCCATTATGTTCTTTTACGGAATCTTATAAAATTAAACCAGTTATTCTTGTTTATTTATCTTCTTCTTCTTCTATTAGCGCTACAACTCTTTGTGAGTCTTTGCTTGCTTAACAGTGTTCTTCCATTCTGCCCTGTCGGATACTTTCCTTCGCCACATTCTGATGTTAATGGTTTTAAGATCAATTGTTTGTTTATAGAAAATTATAAAAGAACAACTACTTTGATTTCTACTTACAATTTTTAAAAACAACACCTGCACTGTGTATTATTCAACTGTAAGCAAAGCACCATCTGGCCTATTTACACCTTCTATCCTCACAATATTGCCGCGAAAAATGTTGACACACATGAATCATATTTCTGTACAATTTTCGGAACTTAGAAACCAATGCGGTAAATAAAATTGTTATAATAGTTACGGTGTAGGTTTTGAAATATGGGAATTATTTTGATTCACTATGGTACGATAGAATATTTTTCGACGAAAATTGGATTTGGTTCAACATTGTATGTAGTTACCGGGTTATTCTACAAATAATTCAAATATTTTTTATATTTCCGATAATACTCAATTCGGAATCTTTTCTATAAATGCAGTATCTGCCACATCGATGATATTGGTAAATAGAATACCAAAGTTGTACAAGAAGAACACCGTAACTCAAAATTGTCACAAATTATACTTACAACGTTATTCTATGCAAGGGTAGATTTGATCTTTGTATACTTTAATCATCATGGCACTATTGCATCACGTATCATTCAATAATCGATCAGTATTTCATATTCAACAGTTTTATATACAAAAAATAATAACATCTTTTGATCACTATTTTAATCTTCTTACAATTTTTAGGACAAGCTTACAGCAGCGAGTACATGCTTGTAGTGATCTATCCAAACGAAAACTTACAACTTGGACGCAATGGCTCTAATATTTGTGTGGATGATAAATGGCTAGCCAACACTACTGCAGTTGATCATAATACATCTAGTGAAAAAGACCATCACAAATCTGGTGAAAAAGACCATCACATATCTGGCGAAAAAGCTCCCCACCATTCTGGTGAAAAAGCTCCTCACCATTCTGGTGAAAAAGCTCCCCACCATTTTGGTGAAAAAGCTCCTCACCATTCTGGTGAAAAAGCTCCTCACCATTCTGGTGAAAAAGCTTCACACCATTCTGGTGAAAAAGCTCATCATAGCTCTTGTGAAGATAAAGACAGACCAGATCTCTGTGTTAATGTTAAAAACAACAAAATTTCTGTAACAGCACATAGTGATACAAAAACCAGTGGTCTTCCTGCCCCTTTAATAAATCAAACTATATTACATGTCCATACTCACAATCAAGTATTTATTATAAGACTTCAAAATAACATCTCAAGAGAAGAAGCTGAAGCAGAGAGAAATGATAACTCGAGTGCCGTTTCATCCGAGGAAGATGAAGTTACCCCCAACGATTCATACTTTAGAGTAAAAGTAGAGCAAGAAAACGGAAGTGCAGCCAATCAGGTGAGCGTAAAAGGTGTCGTTTTAATCACTAATACAAAGGACAATACCAGAATAAGATACATTGGAGTTTCTGTCAGCATTCAAGAATATAACCTAACCCTCATTATAAACGGTAGTAGCAGCTCTGGACAGAACGGACAACATAACGACTTACGTGTAGAAGAAACATCTGTTGCTAATTAGCTATTTTATCAGCGTACATATGTTTAAAAAAATTAATAAACAATATTAAAATAATAATTTTTAATAATAAATATTTTTAATTAGAAAATTGTCTTTTGCTTTTTATTTTAGAGTCCTCTTAACAGTAGTAACTAGTCGGTTTAAGTTCTATCCTGTAGTGTATGTCTCTTGCATCGAGCCTAAAATAAAAAAAAAATTGTAAACCATATTGTAAAATAGTGGAACTTAAAATAATTAAGAAACGAGAACACCAAACAAGATATACAGAAATAAATGAATAGGAAAGAATAATAAGACATACAACAAATAACTATTTTATAAAAAAAAATTAAAAAATGTACCCAAACCGCCACTTATAACTATGTATAGTGTAGGTGTATTACAATACATATATATATTGAATAAAAAGCTGGATATACTAAGCGGAAAAAGAGTGCACACTACGTTAAACCCAAAAGAACAAACATGGATGTTAGGAAAATCCTTGTTGAAACTGTGAGAAGATGGGAAAAGGGCAAGGAGGTAGGCTTGCCAGTGTAACACTAAGTAACCTTAAAAAGTCAGTATTAAAGAAGCACTTGGGAGTAACCAGGAAAAACCTACGCTTAACAGTTGATTTTTTATCGGGTCATTGTCATTTAAGCAAGCACCACCACACTGCGGCTAGTAGACACACCTCTATGCAGAAAGTGTGAACTAGAAGACAAAACTGTTAAGCATGTCCCATGTGAATGCCCGGAGTTATCGTTAATACAAGAGTACGCGTTTGGCGAGTCCTGGCCTACACCTGCCCACGTAAGGAAGATGTCCCATGGTGACTTGTCTACCTTCCTAGAAATGGCAGGATGGAGAATGAGCTAACAACGACAGCTCCCTGAGAGGATGCACAATAGGTCAATTGAAGAGTGGCCGAGCTAAGTGATGTAAGTGCCAAAACATTAATTTAATTTTTTTTTCAATCAATATGATCTACGTGCTGATGCCAATATCCTCTAATGAGATCTATGTGCCAACTTCACTCTAGTATTTGCAAATGAAGCCCAAAGTTGAAGCATCATGTACTTTGCTAATTGATGTTAGTGCCAGTATAGTATCGAATAAAATTATTGTATATGTATTTGAGTTTTACCGTAAATACAGTGGATTTTAGTTCGTTTAGTAACAATAAGAATACGCAATCAATAAGAAAAAAAACAGAAAGAAGCTAGATTGAGTGAAAACCCCTATGATACACAAAAATGTTAGCTGCTAAAACCTGGAAAAACCATTCCAAAACATAAGATTAGTACGAGATTTTTAACAGATATTTCACTGCAAACCTCAAACAACCTCAAATTCTTTTTATTGTTAGTTTGGTTTTGTTGGTATGATATAATTATGAATCTCTTTTATTTAAGATCATATGTAAATGTAAATTTAGCTCTAGGGACGTGGTTGATACGAATATAAAGCTTTTTGTATCTAACTTGTATCATGGCCTTAAACTCAACGAGCAAGGCAGCTGCTTCATGGGACTATTGCAAGTCTTACCAGTTCAACGTCGCTTATGCTAGTTATAACTTGCTAATTATAATGATTCACCAGAAAGTAGACGACAGTGTACCGTAGCTTTTGCAGTTCCACATCGGCAAGGTAACGTGACAAGAGTTTGTAAAAAAACGTTTTTGGAAAGATTTGCAATAAGTCCTCAAAATATTACTTCGCTTATTAGGCGTAGAAAGGAGGGGCACACAAACTTCAAGGATAAACTAGGTTTGTTAAAAAACCTAAAGTACACTCTTAATAATGGAAAGATGGTAAAAGATCAAAATAATAGCTTCCCGAGAGACCAAAGCCACTACGTCAATCAAAAAGTGAAAAGGAATATCTTAGTACAGACCTTAACGTTTATAAGCTATTTAACGCTTTTAAAATAAAACATCCTGACTGTACCACAACATACAAATTTTATAGGATAGTTTTTATAAAGGATTTTCTGAATCTTTCTTTTAGAAGACCTAGAGTTAACAACTGAAAGACTTGTGATTTCCTTTTTTTAAAGAAGCAAAGACAAAGACCTTAATGTATCCAGAACAGCTAAACCTGAGTGGAAATTACATAGTAGAAAACAGGTAAAGCTCTTAATGTCATTCAAGAAGAGAGTACGAGCAGTACTCTTCCAGGGAGCGGTACCTGTACTCTTCCCATTGATATACAAAAAGTATTTTCGCTCTTTAAATTGACGCATAGTAGTATGTACTATAGCCACCAATTGTCATGCTACAATTTTGGAATACACGTACAAGATACGTCAGATGGGATAATGTGCACCTGGCATGAGGACAGTTGAGTTGTGGTGGGAACCCAACATACCAATACTGCTCTGGTTCGTAGATTACACAAAGGCTTTTGATTTAGTAAAATGGGATCCGCTCTGGAATATAATGGAAAATATTGGAGTACCTAATGACGTAGTCAACTAAGTAAGAAATCTGTATGATAAAAACTCAGCCAAAGTTAAAGTACACGAAATATATTTAGATGCGTTCACAACAAAGAAGGGTACTAGACAGGCCTGCATACTGTCACTATTAATATAAAATATTTTACATATTCTAAATATATAATGAGAAAAGTACTAGACGAATAAGATGGAGGAATCACTACAGGAGGCAGAAAAATCAGCAACCTGTGATACACAAATGACACACTTATACCAGATAAGTAAATAATTGGGACTTCAAATCAACACCGTTAAAACAAAAATAATGATCGTAGATCCAACACATAATAATCTAACAGACATATACCAGGTGACTAATTTAGAAGTGGTAGACAGATTTGTAAACTTCGGCTTTCAAATAACCAAAAATGGTAATTGGTCCTCAAAAATCAAGCCTAGACGAGCAATGGCTCGAACCGAAGTAGTTAAACTGATTAAAATATGGAAATACCAAAAAAGACCAAGAAATACTTAGCATAGGTTGGCCAATGTCCTTATTTTTCCCATTGCTACATACGCAGCTGAAAAATGAATTCTCAAAAACATTTATAGGAGTAAGATTGAAACTTTTGAAGTGTGTGTTTGTGGAAGAATTTTACGCGTATCCTAGACAAAACATAGAACAAACCTGTCAATTCTTGAAGAGTTTTATATAAAGGAAAGGCTTTAAAAAAAAAATAAAACGAGCATACCTAATTTACTTCGACCAAAATCCTACAAAAACAGGGACTGTAGAACTATTGGTAGTAGAAGTAGAAAAAAGGTAGAAGGCCAAAGTCTAAAAGAAAGATCTCCAACATGTTAGGTAGTCCAAATGAAGACTATGGTTATAAAACTCCCTACAGGACGAATTTTCGATGGAACAGGATCGCAGTAAATGGACATTTAGAGTGTCGCCACGCCCTGACAGGGGTCCAAGGAATGAGAACGTGGACATTTATGAATTACCTAAACAAATTACAAATAATAAATCATCATCATTCTGGCTTTGCAACTCTGCGTAGGTCCTAATCTCCTCAAGAATTTCTCTTCTGTCATCATTATTCATTGTTTTTCTCCGTCTAGCAGATATTCCCATATTTCTCATTTCTTTAACGATGTTATCAAGGAACTGACTAAATAATTTAGCGGATGGCGACAAAAGGGTCCTATCCATTAAGTTATTTACCAGGCGGGCATCGACCTTCAGTGGTAATGCGCAACGAAACCAATGCCTTTGTATTTTATAATAATCTGTTATATGCGGCTGAGTTATCCAAACTACTGAGTTATTAGTTCCATAGTTTCGTTCGCGTTACGAACTCTGGACGCATTCAGGATTACTTGGCATGCGCAGTATAAAAAATGAGTGTTGCGGTGATCAAGTTTTGGAGTTATCGTTCACGGTAACTTAGTCCGTAGTTAAGAACCAGTTCAATCGATCCTTGGGATTTTTCTTTACGCCTATAACTGTTTACTTTTCGATCTTTGTGATATTGTTTAAGTTTAGAAGTTTATTTTTTTTTTAATTTATTATTTATTTTGACAACGTTTAATCTCGTAGGTAAGTAGTGAATTATTGAATACTTGGTTATCTTTTAATCCAAAAAAAATTTCAAAAGTAACGTTTTCCTTTTTTTATTTTTACCGGTTGTTTTTGTTATTCCACCTGAATATGGCATCTTCGCCATTACACGCGTAGCCGTTGGTAGATGTTCCTGGTTGGACATATGAAAACTCGTTCAAATCTAGGGGAGGTGGGCCTAAGACGGAATATGTAAGTAAAACGGGAAATGCTATTTTTTACAACACGGCAACGTCACTAGTTTAGTTTTCCTACGGCTAAGTGTGACGCATACCGGTTATTGTTGATGTGTGTTGTCGTCAGTGCAATTTTGCAAGTAAAACGTAAGTATTATTTTTTTTATGATTTATGTAAATGGTCGAGCTAATATTTATGATAACCTAACGAGTTCCTAGCATGTGTAAAACGCATGGTATTCAGTCGCGGCTGTGTTTACGCGAACTCGATAAGGTTAGGTTAGATTTCATGCATTAACTTCTGCTGCCAGTGTCATACAGTCCTTACGCGCTAAATTTAAAAGTGTGGCTGTAAAGTGTAGGTAAAACGGGATTCCCATGTAAAGGTAAAACGGGATATCCCGTTTTACCTACATATCTCTTTTATATATGATTTCATTTATTTCCCGATGCCTTCCAATTATAAAAGGAAATCTAACCGCAATTCGTGGTCCGAAGAGTCGATGGCTAGAACCCTGGAGTCTCTACGAGATGGTACTCATGGTTTTCTGAGTGCTGCGAAAACGTTTAATGTTCCCAAGTCAACACTAGAACGAAGATTTAAGGATACAAATCAAGTAGCAAAAGGAACCGCAAAGAAACTTGGCAGCAGGAAGTTAACATTCCCGGTGGAATTGGAACAAAAGTTAGTAGAATATGCAAAAAACATGGAAATGATGTTATATGGATTAACAACAAGAAGTATTCATCGTCTTGCATTCCAATTGGCTGAAATTAATAATATCAAACATCGACAAGACCACCAAACTAGCTGGATGGCACTGGTTACGTTCGTTTTTGCAGCGACATAAGCGCTCTTTGCGATTGCCAAAAGCTACTTCTGCAGCTAGGGCTCGAGGCTTCAACAAACAAGCAATAACAATTTTTTTTGATATTTTGGAGCCCCTTCAAGATAAGATGAAGTTTACTCCAAATCGAATTTTCATTGTGGACGAAACAGGGATCACAACACTGCAAGGGCGTCCATCAAAGGTAGTGGCCTTGAAAGGTAGAAAACAAGTGGGTACACTCACATCAGCAGAGCGTGGTGAGTTATTGACTGCAGTGATCTGCATGAGCGCTAGTGGAATATTCATCCCACCGATGATCATTTTTCCCAGGGTAAATATGCAGCAGCACTTTATGCATGGCGTTCCACCAGGAACTTTGGGGGTAACACATAAATCTGGCTGGATGCAGATTGATCTATTTACTAAATGGTTTGATCACTTCCTCATCCACACTCAAGCCTCTAAAGACAATCCAGCATTACTTATACTCGATGGACACAAAACCCACACTCAAAATATTGCCGTTATAGAAAAAGCAAGGGAGAATGGTGTGACAATTTTATGTTTACCTCCACACTGCAGTCACCGTATGCAGCCACTCCATGTTTCGTTTATGGCATCGCTAAGTACCTTTTATACTGCACAAGTGGAAGTTTGGCTGAGTCAAAATCCAGGCAAGTGTGTAACTCTACCTCAAATTGGTTCATTATTTGGCCATGCTTATCTACAAGCTTTAACACCGTTGAACGCCATAAATGGGTTCAAGAAGACCGGAATTTATCCAGTAGACCGTACTGTCTTCACAGATGACATGTTTGCAGGTTCTCTGCCTACAGAGAGACCATAAACTGAGTCTGATAGAGACAATAGCGCAGTATTATCGGAAGAGCCCCCAAAACGCACAGATTCTATTGAAATTCCTAGGAAAGTTACTAGGACTAGCTAGGCCAGTGGAACAAATCGGACAAATCGGGCAGCCACTGGGTTCAATCGAATCCGAGGAAAATGATTTTCCAGTTGAAGACGATATTAGACCATCATCCACTAGCAAAATTCACCACTATATTTCTCCTCAAAAAATTGCCACCTAGCCAAAGGTTGTAGATAAGGTAGCTCCGAAAAAAACAAGGAAGGTGAAGAAAGGTAAAGCAGCTATTCTCACAAGTACCCCTTACAAAGAAGAATTGGAGAAGTCTTTCAAAGAGCAAGAAGGGAAAAATAAAAGAGTGGGCGTTAAAAAAATTAATGCTAATACAAAAATTAAATCTCTTTAAAGCAGTAGCCGAAATGAACAGTCTTCAGAAATAAATATTAAGAATAAAAACAAGTCAATGGAGTTGGATAATATTGAAGTTACAAGAGAGAAAAGGAAAAAGTGAAGTAGCAGTAGTGAATCCGAAACTAAAGAAGTCAACGTCGCATGTTTATATTGCAGCAACAATTTCTTAGAAGACAGGCCCGGCGAGGGTTGGATAAGGTGCTCTGGTTGCCATAAATGGCCGGATGTCGCTTGCGCCGGTGCCGAGGATGACGAGGACACATTTGTATGTGATGTGTGCAAATAATGTCTAATAATCTTTTGTTTCATTTCTTTTTATAAAAATTAATTTTAAGAATATATTATTTGTGCAAAATTCTTATCCCGTTTTACCCCTATTGTTATTTCCCGTTTTACCAACACTTATAGGTAAAAAGGGAAACTGTGCATCTGTTTGAATATAAATTTTTTCTGACTACGTTTTTCAGAATTATTCATAAGTTTGATAACAATGTTTTACATAATTGACTAATAAGAGACAAGCACCATAATTGAGTCTTATTTGACTTTTTACTTGTGCTTCAGAAAATTTCAAAAGAAAAGTATCCCGTCTTAGGTCCACCTCCCCTATATATATATATATATATATATATATATATATATATATATATATATATATATATATATATATATATATATATATATATATATATATATCAAACATAGTCATAAGATAGAGAACAATCTTTACGTACCAAGCTGGAACTTACCCATCTATAGGACATAAATCTATCTAAACATTTAAATATTATCTACAAAAAAGCTCTTAGACAAACCAGGCTAGGCTGTAAAATAAAACAAACTAGGCATAAAAACTGAATTGAAGGTTGATCGAAATTCGTTCGTGGTGTAAATCAATCCTGAACTGATTATGAACCGTGCTTGCGTACAACTCGATTACTAAGAGGATTCTAAACTGATACTAAATGCGTGCATTTAGTATCAGTAATACAAATCACGAAGGATACAAATGTTTACTAAAATAAATGGTAAATTAAAATACTCCAATTATTAATTTATGAATATTTTTGACTCTAAATAAAAAATTATGCCACCGTAGTTTCATTTTCAGTTTTACGTTGTTTGTTACCGATAATAATTCTGTCGAAATATTTTCAAACTCACTGGATCGAATATACCTAGTAACATAATATAGGAGTCTAATATTGGACAGCTCCCTTTAGGCAAATTATTTTTAATTAAAATATTGTAAAATTAAATTATTATAAATTAAGTAGATATAATAATAAAAACAATGTATATTATTGTTCTAAAGGACAGTTGTGATTTATATAGCTTTTATTTATAAAAACTTTAAAATAAAAAAAAAATAAAATAAATAATCATTTTAAGGTTTTTAATAATTGGTTTCTTATTTAAAAAAAAATATTTTATCGATTTTTTTTGTTATACAAAATTTTAATACGAAAGTTTGGGCACGTTGAAAAAAATGCACAAAAGAAAATAAATGGCACCAAATGACACCAAATTACCCCCATTGGAACATAAAGCAAATTAATTCATCTTATGTTTTACTTAAAACAAATTTATTGTCCGTCTTTTTTTGAAAACCAGAAAGCAAATTACGGCCTTTATAATGATCGTGCAATTAATGAAAATATCCCGGAAAAATTAATTTGTAAGGCAGAAAGGCTAATTAATAGCTAACCGAGTAGAAATAATTGGGCCGTTTGGTAGCAGAGATTTATAATGATTTATTTATAAAGATTTTGTTATAATTGTTGGTCTTACCAGAAGCGTCTGACAAAGTGCTTTTAAATATTTGCCATTGAAGCGGAAATTAGTCTTAAGATTATTGGGCAATATTGTTTTATAAGCTGCCTATTTCGGCTTGGAATAGGTGGTGTACCTAATGACAACAATTAGACAGTTTTCTTTGAACTTTCCTAGCATTATGTATTGGCTTTACTGCGTTATTGGTCTCCCGGAGGCCAATGTTAGTTATTATTAAATTGCAAAACACATTTGTTCGTTAATATACGTTTGTTCTAAATGTTATAAACAGCATTATATGAGGAATTCTACAAAAATTCGCACCTTAACTGGAGCCAAATATGGTGATATTGCAATTTGCTGCCCGTACCCCGCAGTAACAATTTTTTTTGTAGGTTGATACCAAAAAACATGTTTTCAGGTGCGAGCCTCAAAAAAGGCAAATTTAAGTTTTTTCTAACAAAAAACTGATTTGTTCGCTAAAGCTATTTTATTCTTCTAGCGATCTGCCTCGAAAAACGAGTGAAAGAGACTTCTATACTTCGAGCACACGTACATATCAGGTACCAATCGCTTGGTCTCGGTCTCCAGAAGGAACTCTGACCCTTTGAAGAACAAAAAAAAACTCAAAGCGTGGCAAACGGTTATTCAGTCCCTAAAATCGACGTTTTTTTCATTTTTTCGCGATTTTATCCGAAAATAGAATAAAAGATACCTTTATAGTTGGAGCACATATACATATTAGGTACCAATCGCTTCGTCTTGGTATCCAGAATGAACTCTGACCCTTTAAAGAACAAAAAAAAACTCAAAGCGTGGCAAACGGTTATTCAGTCCCTAAAATCGACGTTTTTTTCATTTTTTCGCGTTTTTATTCGAAAATAGATTAAAAGATACCTCTATAGTTGGAGCACACATACATATTAGGTACCAATCGCTTCGTCCTGATCCCCAGAATGAATTCTGACCCTTTGAAGAACCAAGAAACACCTGCTCAAAGCGTGGCAAGCGGTTATGCAGTCCCTAAAATCGACGTTTTTTTCATTTTTTCGCGATTTTACCGAAAAATCAAGTTAAACTGACTTCCGTAAGTGAGGTTCATCTACCTATCGAAAGCTGGTGACTTGATACTCAATATGTAGCCTGATCCGTTATCAAATTATAGATAGTAAATTGTAATATAGCTGAAAACCTTCACATATTAATTTATCGTGTTTTAATTAAAAAAATACGATTCAATTTTTTTTTCTTCTTTTTTTTATAACAAACTTTTTTTTTTGTTAGTATGAGTATTAGAACGAGATTAAAGTTAGTCAAGTAAAAAAAAATAAATACATAGAATACAATATACATATATAAATATATTTATTCTTCATTAATTAAACAATATAAAAAAGAACTTATATAATATTAAATAATCTTTTTATTATTTTTTGACTTTACCTGAAAATACATGAAAATATTTTATATTTTATATGTCGATTTTAAGGAATTCACAGTGACAATTGGCGACAATACGTATCCCTGTCTCATTCCACGTCTAATTTCAATTTCTCCTGACAGCTGTTCGTTAACACGTACTTTTGCTCGCTGTTTATAATATAAATTTGATATGATCAGGAGGTCTTTGTAGTCAATCTTCTTTGATTTCAGGAGATTCTTTAATTGTTTATGTCGTACTTTATCGAATGCTTTATTATAGTCATTAAAACATGCGTATATATCTTGATTGACGTCCATGCATCTTTGTATCAGTATATTAAGTGAAAAAAGAGCTTCACGCGTTCCTAGAGGCACATTGCAAGCTGTACAAATAGTCGTAGTTCGAGTTTCTGATTTATTTTGTAAATATGTAAAGCACCATATCCTAGTCTCTGAAGATTTTTAATATTTTCGGCTATCTTAGCCGAAAATATTTAAGGTCTTCAGAGACGAGTGACCCGAATAGCGGAGTATGGAAAAGAGTACAATCCAACAATGAACGTCAAGAAGACGAAATTTATGGGAATATCAAACTCAAAGAAATAACGAGAATCTACTAATAAACGAAACCAACGTCGAATAAGTGGACAAATATGCATATCTGGGGATAATGATTAAATCCACAAATGATTACTTTACGGAGATCAAAATCAGAATAGAAAAGGCTAGAGCAAATTTTAACAAAATGGGAACAGTGCTATGTACAAGGGATTTAAAATTGGAACTAAGAGTTAGGTTGGCGAGGTGCTATATTTTTTCGACTTTGTTTTATGGAATGGAATCTAGGACCTTGAATGCGACATCAATGAAAAAACTGGAATCGTTCGAATTGTGGGTGTATAGAAGAATTCTGAAAATATCGCGGACAGAACACGTCACAAACAAAGAGGTTCTGAGAAGGATGAATGAAGAAATAGAAATTTTAAATACAATTAAAATAAGAAAGTTGGAATATCTCGGACACATTACACGTGGAGAGAAATATACTTTGCTCCAACTAATTATCCAGGGATAGATTCAACGAACGAGAAGCATAGGGAGGCTTAGAATGTCATGGATGCGCAACTTGAGAGAGTGGTACGGATGTACATCAAATGAACTTTTCAGAGCAGCCGTCTCAAAAGTCCGAATACCTATGATAATTACCGACCTCCGCCAGGGAGATGGCACTTGAAGAAGAAGAAGAAGAAGAATGTGCCTCTATGCAAAAACTGTTTTTTCACACATAATTCATAAGAAGTAATATTTTTTGTGTAATGTACTTTTTTTATTTTAAATATAAGTTTGTTTCTTTACTGATGGGATTTGTTTATACCTCCGTTCAACAATAATGAGACATATTTGTCCCATTTCACTTCAAAGTACACAAGGACATGCGCCAATGCAAAAAAAAATAAATCGTTTTGTAAGGTATCAACGAATATCATTAAAGTCATTTTAAACAGTTTTATTTAGCTACAATGAAATCAGGAATGAAAGGGTTAAACTACCCTTAGAATTTTTCCAAATTAACAGACATTATACGCCACCCCGGCATCGGACACACTGTAACACACTGGCAGTGTTTTATCATAATTGTTTCTGTTATTGGTTTAAAACTTGTTTCAATGTGTACTAGACCGTTTTTTATTATTTATACCTATTAATCAAGTAAGTACAATCCCCAATGTACTAAATACGATCGTAATTGGTATTTAATTGTTTTAATCACTTCATTGTGGTTAAAAAAAAGAGAAAAATAAAATGACAAGCGGTTTTCGTATTTCGGTTCTACCTACGAAACCAGACAGCAGAAAAAAGAAAATCCCTCGTCACATGCTTTTTATAGTCGGTTTAATTAAAAATTAACCACATCGCGGCTCACTGTTTATTTAGAGATAGCTCGTTACGTTGCCACGTTGGTACTTTCAAGACAGTGGCTTTCGAATATGCGCTTGCAATGAATCTTGAAAAGAAGTTCGTACAAAAACGTTCGTTATATTATAATTTTGAAGGCCGTAGGTAGAACAGTTTGATAATTAAAAGAGAAAAAAATTATTAACAAAAAGAAAAGAAGCGATGGTATTTAGTAAACTGAATATACTCTTAGTATTTAATTTTTCCATATAAATCCCTTTCGCTTCAGTGTGAGTTCTTTAAATATTACTGACCTAGTTTTATAGATGTTTTGAACTAAATTTTGGCCTTTAACAGTGTAATTGTTAATTGTAATTGTTTGTTTCTTCAATTAGCAAAGTTTCGTTAATAAAACTCTGCGGTTCTCTGCAAAAAGAACAACTTTATTATTAGTTGTAGAACATTAAATGAAAGTTTCATTACCTGCAAAAATAATTAACATTTAATGCTTTTAACTAATAATACAATGACCTCTCTGATGACAGTAATAACAATTAATAATGACAAGACAACCGTCACTGTCAAAAGCTAAATAAAACTTTAAGTAGTCTGACAATGGCGTAAAAAACTATTAAAACCTAAATTACATAATGTAAAGAAAAGCAAAAAGAGTGTTCTGTTGTTGTGTTTTTCTTTACAGTACGGCATTACTGTGAAAAAGTTCATTTGTTCATTTGTTGCACACGATACGAAGAAAATAATGGAGGTAAAAGTTACAGTATAAAAGGACCATGCTTTAAAAATATTTTCAAATATACCGTACCACCGATATTAATAGGGTGACACAAACTTATCTTTTTTAATGGAACATCCTGTATATTTTTACGTTTTTTCATTGATTTCGTATCAAAATTAACACCTGTTTCGGAGAAATTTTGGAGCCAGTATCAAGAGGGACTTGGTTACGTTCGAGTTCGGGATGTCTCAATCTGCCTACTCCCCTCACTCGTGACGTACCAGTAAATTGTTCTCCAGAAACCAAAATTTTTCCTCTGTATATATATATACAGATTGAACGAATTTAAAACGGAACATACAATTTAATATATGTCTGTTTGAATTGCATTTGAAAAAGTGGACCAATATAAAACTTGGACTTCAACTATCTGTCTCCTTTAAAGGAAAGAGGAGCTTGCCTAATAGTCGGAGAGATAGAGCCGAAATTTTGGAATGATCAGTAATATGACATTTCTCTATTGGAATATATTCATTGTAACTGGGTTAAGACTTTGCCTTACAGGCGGACGCCCCTCGTGGTACAGGGGGTGACTATACAGGGATGAAGTTGTAATTTTTTTCGGAAAAATTAACGATCGATAATATGGCTGAAAATTTGCCCAGAGTAAGATCTTGGTATAACTAGACGAAATCCCAAAGGGCGGACGCGAGAGTGGATACATAAGGGGTGGCGGACAGGGGTGAAATTGCAATTTTTTGGGGAAAAATTAACGATAAGTAATATGTCCGCCATTTTCATGGCTCATTATTTAGCCCCTAAAAACTCTAAATCCAAAAGAGCGGACAGCTGGGTTGGTACAGAGAGCCATAAAAGGGGGTCAAATGTATCACTTGCCTGCGCATTTTAGGTCTCGGTATCAATTTTCAAACTGATTTTATTCTGATATTTTTATACCGATTGATTTGAAAATTTGTATGCTCACTTCTGTTACTATTCTGAAAAGCGTCAAGTAGAGTTTTCCTCAAAATTTTCCAAAAAAATTTCCGTAAATGAAAATTTTCGCAATTTTTTGAGGTAAAATCTAATTTGTAGAATCCTTTCGATTTTCTGTCAGTTATACCATAATTTTTTTCCAAAAATTTTCAAACGATTTTTCCGATAAGAAAAAAAAATTTAGAAAAACTTTAAAAATTTCGTCATTTTTCTCACTCTCATTGATGTCATCACATTCATCATCTTCGTCACTTTCACTTTCAATAATATCACATTCATTATCTGCTTCATTTTCAATCACTACTACTCGAACTGATTCTGGCATCTGAGGTCCACTAAACCATTTGAATTTATATGTTTCATCTTCAAACTCCCAACCATGTTCTTCAACAATCAATTCTGTTGGTATTTTTTTATGAGCATTTGTCCAAATATTTGAAATATAATGGGCTCGCAGTAGATGTTGGTGTAATTCATCTTGACATGGTGGTAAGCTTGAAGCATCGAAATTTTTTAGTTTTTTTTTAAAGGCTCGTTTACATCATGCAACTTATACTGCCGGTTAAATAGTGAAAATCTGACATCGTTTACTTTTCTTTTTGGAATTGTTCTCGTCAGTCCTGTTCCATATAAGTGACATATGAAAGTTTCTAAGGTTTCAAAAACTTCATTAAAATCGAAGTCAGTTTCACCAAGTTGGATAAAAGCATCTTGATACTTATTACATTTAGCGCATGCGTCTAGAATTACTGATCTAAATGGAACGCGCATAATTATTATTTTAATATTTTAAAATAATAATGATGCAAAATTAATGTCCAAACAGAATTTGTAAAATTATAATTAACTAATGAAAAAAAAATTCGATCAATTTAAAAGTTAAAAAAAATATTGAAAATATCTACAAAGTAAATTTCAAAACTTAAAAAATTGATAATTCCACTATTAAATTGATTTTGATTAATAATTATTTGTAAAATGTTAAAGGAATTCTACAAATTGAATTTTACCTATTGATAAATAGAAATAATATATTTTGTATTTGATTATTAATGTAATAATAAATCAAATTTTTCTTATATCTGAACAACCATTATTTATGCAATATAAATTTAAAAACCTTTTTATTGTAATAAAAAATAAGTAAAATTACTTTAATTTAATAAAATATCAAATATCAAACATTTATTCAATTAAAAAGTAATTCGCAAAATATTTATATTTAAGAAAAAAATGTGATTTGTAAAGTAAATATGACTTTAGTTTGTAAAAAAAACATACAGAAAATCGAAAGGATTCTACAAATTAGATTTTACCTTTAAAAATTACGAATACGGAAATTTTTTTGGAAAATTTTGAGGAAAACTCTACTTGACGCTTCTCAGAATAGTAACAGAAGTGAGCATACAAATTTTTAAATCAATCGGTATAAAAATATCATAATAAAATCAGTTTGAAAATTGATACCGAGACCTAAAATGCGCAGGCAAGTGGTACATTTGACCCCCTTTTATGGCTCTCTGTACCAACCCAGCTGTCCGCTCTTTTGGATGTCTCCCTTTTGGATTTAGAGTTTTTAGGGGCTAAATAATGAGCCATGAAAATGACGGACATATTACTTATCGTTAATTTTTCCCAAAAAAATTGCAACTTCACCCCTGTCCTCCACCCCTTATGTATCCACTCTCGCGTCCGCCCTTTGGGATTTCGTCTAGTTATACCAAGATCTTACTCTGGGCAAATTTTCAGCCATATTATCGATCGTTAATTTTTCCGAAAAAAATTACAACTTCATCCCTGTATAGCCACCCCCTGTACCACTAGGGGCGTCCGCCTGTAAGGCAAAGTCTTAACCCAGTTACAATGAATATATTCCAATAGAGAAATGTCATATTACTGATCAGTTCAAAATTTCGGCTCTACCTCTTGGACTATAAGGAAGCGATAAGTGGTTTGACAGCATAATAACTGCTTGTGTAGTCTAGTTTTTTCAGTGATTCTAGGCAACCTATTTGGGTGGAGTTTTGACTTGTTCTTGAATGAATTCAGAATCCAGCAGCCCGCTGAAGTATTGGATTTTTATAATATAATTATTTGACAACCTTTTGTTGGCCAACCACCTAGAGCGGAGTTGAGCCGAAATACATTGATTTCGTATGTTCCGTTTTAAATTCGTTCAATCTGTATATATATATATATATATATATATATATATATATATATATATATATATATATATCGGAAAAAGCAGTACTACTGTCAATTTGGATAACAATATGTAGGTAACTAGGATACTTAGACTTTTCTGTTAAACACTGCACTTTTGATTCCACTTTCAGATTCCATATATTTTCTCTTATTACTGCTATTACAACAATTTTTGGTCATACAACCAAATGGCAGCTATACAGAAATTAACGAAAACCTTGGATAAACTTCTCAGCTATCCATTTCGACACCAGCAAAAGCTTTGGCGAACATATAAACTTACTAGTTCCCTTGATGATTTTCTCGCCAACCGAAAAATTTTTTTTAACTGAGCCAAACAATTGCTACAGTTAAGAACAGAATTTAAAAAATTTATCATTGCAAGTGGTAATAGTAAAAAAGTTTATCGGTACATTGGCACATCTTTATTTTCCTAAAATCTCCATACCACTACTTGAAAAATCTGACGGATCTTTATGTTCCTCGAATAATGAATCTTCGAAATATTTATGGTTATTCTTTTGTTAGGGTGTTTACGGATAAACCTAACGATACTATTCCTTAAACAATGTGCTCACGTTTGTCTAAGCTCTTGATAATATCGATCTTTCACACCGGATGCAATTAAACATCATTTATGGAATCTGCGCGATAATTTATCACCTGGATTCGACGAACTCACCTCCTTTTTCCTAAAAAATGTGCGGAATCTGTAGCTATCCTTATATCTCTTTTAATAAATGCTTTTTTCAATTAAGGTTCTCTCACCTCGTCCTGGAAATTGGCTTCGGTTGCTACTATATTCAAAAAAGGAAATAAACTTGATTGCAATAATTATTATCGTCCAATCAGCCTGGTTCCTAATTGTCGGCAAGGTCATGGAATCGATTGTTTCGGAAGCTTTGTCTGAGATTGTTTTTCAAGAAAATGTTATCCCTCACCAACAGCATGGCTTTATCGAAGGTCATTTATCGATCACAACCTTACTTCATTGTGTAAATAATTGGTCGTTATAGTTAAACAATCGGCATCCTGTCGATGTAGTCTACTGATACTTCTCTAAAGATTTCGACCGTATTCTAAACAGTCGATTACTAGCTAAATTGGATCACTATGGTATCCGCGGATAGATTTTCTATCCAACAAATAATTTAGTGTTTGTGGTTCGTGGGGAGACCACTACCTAGACAAGCCAGTCAAGAGTGGAGTCACACAAGGATCAGTGCTAGGATCACTCCTTTTTTGTATCTATACTAGTGATATTCCGCTCATTGTATCCAGTAAGGTTTCCATTTACGCTGATGATACGAAACTATATGTGAATCCAACTATTAACAAACATGTTCTTCAATAAGATCTTGATGTAATATTCAAATGGTTCTCAGAATGGCTACTTCCGCTTAACATAAAGAAATGCGTTGTTTTACATATCGGCAAAAATAACCCATCACTACCATACTTTATTAATGGACATCCCTTAAACTCGGCAACCACTAACAACTATCTCAATATGATAATTAAAAGTGCCTTAAATTGGTCTAATTACATAGTGTCGACGTGTAAACGTGCAAACTCGAAACTGTTTTTGATCCGTAAATGTTTTACATGTATATCTCTAACCTCTGTAAACTTTACTTAATATACGATAGACCTATTCTTGAAATGGTCGGGCCAGTCTGGATAAAATCCTACTTAAAAATGTTTAGCGTCAAGCCACAAGACTGCCCTACGGCCGTATAAGACTCAATTATGAAGATAGACTATCCATGACTCATCTTACGACATTCGAGCAACGGCCTCTTCGAGGTGGCCTAATTATGTCCTTCCGTATTTTAAAACATAATTTTGGGAACCTAAACACCATATTCTTTTTAAATCAAGACGAAAGATTAAGAGGCCATCGTTACAAATTAAAGAGGAAACAAACTACTGCAAGGTCCAAGGTGAACTTCTTGCCAAATATAATATATAATATCTGGAACAATTTGGATCATAACATAGTGACCTTTTTAAAACATATAATGTAAGATTGGAAGACAAAAATTTACCTCCAATTACCTGGTGAATCGAAACTGAAAATATTACAATCAACTGGAGCCTATTTCAAGGAGACTCGTTAAGCCCACTGTGGTTTTGTCTAGCTACTAAACTGAACTGACACAATTTTTAGCGTCAAAATAACACTACTGTTGTGACAAAGCTTAATCATCTATTGTATATGGATGATTTAAAACTATTGGCTTCCACTCGAAGCCACCTGGATCAGATGCTGAAAATATTGAAAAATTTCTCTACTGATATTAGTATGCACTTCGGCTTTGATAAGTGCCTTGTCTAAAATATAATCAAAGGAAAGTTTCAGACCGGTGGATTTAATATACAAAACGGCCAGAACATCGAGGCCATGGGTGAAAATGATATGAATAAATACCTCGGAATAAAGCAAGTGCGGAAAATTGACCATAAGTAAATGAAAACTAAGATACCTACTGAGTTTATACGAAGGGTAAAATAGCTGCTTCGTTCACACCTTAATAGTAAAAATTCATTTAAGGCACTAAATACCTATGCATGATCCGCGTTTAGCTACTCATTTTCTATTGTTAAGTGGGCAAAAGTGGATATACAAAATTTTCAGCAAA
Source organism: Diabrotica undecimpunctata (assembly GCF_040954645.1). Classification (NCBI taxonomy): domain Eukaryota; kingdom Metazoa; phylum Arthropoda; class Insecta; order Coleoptera; family Chrysomelidae; genus Diabrotica; species Diabrotica undecimpunctata. Next base: position 193,473,639 of record NC_092803.1, read on the forward strand.
AAATACGAACACACCTCATACAGGCACAAAAAACATTACCGCGGTATTTAGGAGGACGAGGACTTACGGATATAAGTGAGCAACTAGAAAAACACATTACTAATTTAAGAACTTATTTTCAGGTGAATATTTTTAGAAAACTGAGGGAATGCACATAAACCATGTTACTAAGAACGAAAAAATGCGCACCTGGATGGGTAAACATCTGCACTGGGGACATCCCAATGAGGTCAGTCAAGACCATGTCGACAATATAGCGTCAAACTATTGTCTAACATCAGAAAAAATGTTTCCTGAAACAGAAGATTCATGACTCGCAATACAGGATTAGGTTATACCACCCAAAAATCACCTGAAATATATCGTCAAAGACCCTCAGATCCAAAATGACAAATGCTGATATAAATGTCAAGCTCAAGAAACCATTCAACACCTTACCGAGGGCTGAAAGGAAAGGAAATGCAACTAAATATAAGGAACGGCACGACTCAGTAGGAAAGATTCTTTATCAAGAGATAGCCATCAAATTAGTACTTCTTCAAACAAACCGTCTACCATATTATCAATACGCTCCTGAAAGTATACTTGGAAATGATAACTACAAGCTATACTAGGACCGCACTGTGATCACAGACCAAACAGTGGCACATAATAGACCAGATCTCATACTAGTTAATAAACTAAAGAGACAAAGAACACTAATTGATGATACCCAACAACAATAATCTTTGTGCTAAACAGAACGAAAAGATCGCCAAATACATGGATCTGTAAATCCAAATACGAAGACAGTGGAGAATGGAAAGTACCCAGACAATACCTATTATTCTCTCTACGACTGGAATAATTCCAAAAAACCTCCATAAAACTTCCAGAAAACATAAAAAAGTTAGGTCTGAATGATCATCTCTACAAGACCAAGAAGAAAGCTGTACTGCTATCAACGTCCAGATGTGTACGAAAATTTTTGGGAGATACTCCAGCATACCATGTCACCTAGGGCTCGGTAACAGAGAAAGAGTCCCACCAGAGATCAATCTTTTTGATACCGTAGGTATTTGGGATGAGCGAATTTTCTCCTTAGCGAGAGTGCGATCCGTATGGCTAAATCTGATATAAATTACTTACTGTTTCCATTCTTTGAAATTAATTAAAAACTTATGTATAACTTATATAAATAAATAAATAATTAATAATTAATTATAAATATATAGGTACATTTTTATATAAGTATATTTACACGCATAGTCCTTTATTTGATTGGTGAAGTAAATCTGAGATTAATTACAATGTTTTATATTCTTATTTTTAATTTATGTTTTAAAATTAATAATCCATTTCTTTCTTTTTTCTACAAAGTTTATTTTTTCCAACAAATTTTATTAAGAACATTGTGAGTGTTTTATTGTTAATAGTTATTAACACTACAGTAGCTTCTACCTTTTCTCTTTATTAAACTGCACAACACAAGCGCAATACAATGTCCCATATTCACTTCCAGCTGTTTACATACCGCCAGTTACCAATAAAACGTGCCCAAGTTGACCCTCTAAAATGAAACTCTTCTAGAAATTTCGTTCCGCTCGGTCAGCTCTGGCCACGGCAATCAAAAATCGTAAAATGTGTAATATGAAATGGCGAACGATCCTGAAATCAGCAAAGCAAGCGAAATTTATTCAGAATTTAAAAGTGGCTGGCGTCGTTTTAAATTCATACTTTTTTAGTTACTTTGTTCACTTCACGTACTCGGAGCCTGAAGGAGAGACTGGGATATTAAATATTCTAACTAGTTCATTATCTGCTACTATTTGAAATGAAACAAGTCAAAGATTTATTAAATTAAATATTATTTGTAAAGGAAAGCCCTATTTAGTATGTATATTGAACTGACCTTTTTTAAAGCTGTTAGAAAATTGTGCATGCAACCAGGGGTGTTTGAAAGAATTTTTGTGTTCATCGTAAATGTTTTGTAATTATTTGTGTAACTTGAAGTCCTCCTCAACATATCTTCATTCTTTCGTTTTTGTTTATGTTTGTCCATTCTCTAACTAACAAATTTGAAAGACACCAATTATCTGGTTTTCCCATCTCGTTATAGGTCTTTCTCGTGGTCTGCCTGATACTTGTCTCCATTTAGTGATTTTCTTAATAAATACATCTAAATTTCTCGGTTTTAGATGTCCCATGTCTCTCTACGTTTCTCAATTTTTCTTCATCTTTTTATGTCAATGACATTATTTTAGCACCATAATATGTAATTACTGGTCTAATTTCTGTAGGCTTTTCAACTTTGAAGAAGTTGTTACATTTTCAGTAAGTTTCGTTTCCTGTCAGAATTCTTTCATTGATTAGTATGCTTCTATCATTAGTTTCGTTAACTGAAATTCCAAGATATTTAAGGTGGTCTACCTTTTCAAACTCATATTCGCTAATATTTAGCCTTGTTATATTGGCTGTACTTTTGGTTAGCATATTGGGTATTTTGTTCTATCTTAATTTATTTCCAAACCCCTCTTGGCTGCTTTCTTGAACAAGTTCACAAATTCTTATTTTAAACTGTTTAGTTTTCTTCTAGTCAATATTATGTCATCAGAGTAAGACACTAGTTCCAACGTTGATGTTATAATTGTACCTTTAACTTCGGTAGCTCTTAGTGTTCCTTCTATAGCGCCATTAAATAGTGACGTTGATAGAGAGTCACCCTGTTGTACTCCAGTTGCTGTTGTATATGTTTTTCATGTTCTCTATTAGATCTTCTTCGCGGATTTAACCATTTAAATAAATTTTCAAGACATCCTGGTAAACAAAATTTATGTATTAGATTAAGATAAGATTATATTAACAGAAAGTTTTGCCTGTCAACAACTGATTTTTAAACACTCGCAAGTAAAATCTTTTTATATAGAATTAGAAAGCCAATACTCATTATCATCTTTTAATTGTTTGTATATGACCTAGGATTAAGATATTGTAATTAACCTTTTGTTATGGGAATGAATTAGGTATTTGTAACCAAAGGGAAAGCCAGTTTTAAAGCAAAAATTTTAGTTTCTCTGGTTTCTTTTCTGGGGTTTTTCTTAATGATTGTAAACAAAATAAAGCTTTTTGATTGGACAGTTTTTTTAATGGGAGAATTGATAGTCGATGTATGAGAGAAAGTGGCACTTGTCATTTTGATCATAAAAAGGAAAGGTCGCGTCTCGATAGAGGGTGTGTAGGTGAGTTTGGATACCGGCATTGTGAAAGGAAGTTAGCAGAATTGTGGAAGGAGATTACAAGTCGATGAAAAGATATCCTTGGATCTAAAGTGAGCACTTTCTGTTCAGTTTTATTGACGAGGCCAAGGCATTTGACCGTTGTCAGTACCAGAAGATATTCACCGTCCTACAAAGAGTAGGATTGGATGAGAAGGACATTCGGACCATCAAGAATTTATACTGGAACCAGGGTGCTTAAGTCAAGGTCGAAGACTAGCTGACCGACCAAGTGAAGATCATGCGAGGAGTAAGGCAAGGTTCTATGCTCTCGCCGACTCTTTTCAATATATACTCTGAGGACATTTTTAATGAACCCCTCACATTAAGTGAACGGTAAATACATCAATAATATACTCTTCGCAGATAACACTGTGTTATTAGCAACCAGCCTAAATGATCTACAAGCCTTACTAGACCCAGTGAGAACTGTGAGCGTAACATAGGGACTTCTTCTTCTTCTTCAAGTGCCCTGTCCGTTGCGAACGTTGGCTATTAACATGGCAATTCTGATCTTATTTGCGGCGCTTCTGAATAGTTCGACCGATGTGAGCCCGAACCACTTCCTCAGATTTTGGAGCCACGAGTGTCTTCTCCTGCCTGGCCCTCGCTTACTGTCTATTTTTCCCTGGACAATCAATTGCAGTAGACGGTACTTATCGTGTCTCAATATGTGGCCTAGATATTCAAGCTTTCTTTGTTTAATTACATAGGGACTAGACCTTAATATTAAGAAAACTAAATTCATGGCTGTCAGCCGTGTAAATTTAGATCCCGGGGCACTAACGGCAGGTAGCGAAGAGATCTAGAGAGTCGACAGATTCGCTTACCTCGGAACTACCCTCAACTCAAAATGGGACTACTCAAGAGATTACATCCAGAATTGAAATAGCACGGTCTAAATTTATCCAGTTGAGATCCTTCCTGTGCTGCTGATCCATCGCTATTGAATCGAACTCTTTACTGTTCATAATTCTTTTTCTTGTTCTTTTTTACGACCATAGAACACTTCGGCCTTTCGCAAATGAAATTCATGTTTTATTTTAGTTCTTAAAGAATTTTTTGCTATTTTCTGGCGTCGTTGAATTATTTTTATTTTTAAATAGTGCTGTTTTCTCAGAAGTATATCTATCGCAACTACTGCAGGTATCGCTGCGTGGATATCCAAATTTAATGTTGAAGTTATTATTAAAAATTTTGCGGTAAAACTCATATGAAATATCTGAAAGAGATAAAGCCTTATACATATTGTACATTTTTCTTATTGTTAGACTGTCTGGTAATTACACCACTTTTTTCGATTTTTTTCTACTATAGTGGCTCTGTAGGCCCTTAAAGGAACTAATATGATCTTTAACAGCCGCAAATGTGATCGAAGGCTTTGCACAATATATGTGTTTATATTTATCCCTCGTATATGTAGGTGCCTTATCAGTTTTTTTAGAGCCTCCTGAATCGTTTGTAGACGACGTCCAGTAATGCCATGTAATGAAACAAAAGCTCTTATGCAAACTGGCACTTTAATACAGTTACTATGGTTATCAACCGGACGCTGAACTCTTACTTTATAAAAATATGCTTTATCGTGAAACTTGGCATCATTTTCATTTGTTCGTTGTCTGCGGTTCTTTATTGAAGTCATGGATACAAGACCAGTCAAGTAACTGTTCTGCCAAGCTCTGCTCGACATTTTAATAAATTCCTAAATAATGGTATTTCTTTTCAAAAGTCCAATTTTTTGAAATCTGGCCCAATTTTGTGTTAACTTAATTTCAAGTGCTTCATAACATCTCATAACCTTCCACTACTTCTTTTTCTCTTCTTAGATCCCAGGTTAAAGTTCGGCACAGTACTTTCAATCACTGCTGCCATAATTTATAGCCTCTGTCTTTCTTTCATTATAATATTTTAAAATACACTACTACTTATTTGAAGATGGACAGAAACAAAACAGACTCTAAACTAAACCGCATACTTGCACGTGTACGAGACGAATGACTAATCTTTTTAACCGTGCGTCGTATAATAGCGACCGCGCAGAAAGAGTTACAATATTTTTGCAGTGTTTCACATGGACTTTTATCGTTTTTGTCGTGGATGGGATTATTTTATTTATGGATAACTCTTAGACTTACAGTGATACTGCCAAGCACCCCAGGCGATTCGAATCTACTTTTTACAAGTAGTTTTTTGTTACAATATTCCCTTTTACCATAAAAACTGACTTTCATCGTTTTTGCCGTGTAGCCTTTTATTATCTTCTGTTTGTACTGCCAAGGCTGCTAAGGTAGGATTGGTATAACCAATACAAATGCATCTCTATTTTTAAATTTTCTTAAAAGTGTCTGTGTCTGTTCATTACCGTTGCAACACTTCGTAATTTTTATTTTTAAGTATGTGCCCCAAATATGCTATTATCCTTTTAATGGTAATCAAAAGTTGTGGTATTTTTAAAAGTCTCCTAAAAAGCTACATCTCAAGATTTACCAAATTTCTCATAGAAAGCTAAGATTTTTATTAAAAAGACACTTACTGCAAAACACCCGAGTTTTATTTACTTTATTACTGAAATAAAAGGTATCTTTCAGTGTTACCATTTTGTATTTTAATATTTAATATATGTATTATACTTGAATATATAAATGTTTATATATTCAAATATATGATCTCATATTTTACTATTCATTTTTACAGTTGACATGTGCTGAAAAATCCTTTTACAAATGCAAAACACGGGTAGCTCCGTAACCCTATAAACATATTTAATTCACAATACTGTCAGTTGGTTGGAAAACAAAACGATCGACTAAATGTTGCATCGAAAAAATGGAGATACGCCATTCTCCCTCAGGTATAACGAAGGCCAATCTGACACCATGAAGCGCGCCATTTATGTCCCAGGATCGGCGTGACCAGCAGATATCCTGTCTCCCGAGGGACAGTCACATCCATGGATATATATGGAAGCTAAATTACATTTTCTTTCTAGCTTATTTCAAATCCGACATACACTGACAAAACTTTTAATTTTATTTTATGATTTTACTTATATTAAATTATTTTTAAATTTTAAGTATACAGAAAATTTTAATTTAAATATACATAATATTCTGAAAGTTGATGATGACATTTTTATTATTCATAAAAGTTTATAAAGAATGTTAAACAAATTATATACCTACCTATTATGTTTAAAATGCGAAAGCTGAAAAAATTACATTCTATGTTAAATGTTAATTATAATAATTAATTATAGATGTGGAAGGTAGACACTGGTTACTTATTTTATTATTCTAATTTGATTGCTTTTTTAATTATTTATTGATTTTAAATAATAAACATTAATAACTAATGGATTTAAAAAAACAAAATATTTGTCGTCGTCGGAGAAGCAATCCCCAGTAATTTGACTGCAAAGTAAATAGACGTGAAGATAGCGGCGGCTTTAGTCAATTTATAGGAGTATATAAAGCATTTTTGTGTGAAAATGAAACTGTTGTTTTCACTATTTTCCTTACAACTTCATCATATTTTCTCACCTTTTAAACCTTACTTGGACTTTTCAAACATTTCAAAATCAAAATAAGCCACATTGATCCAGTCGTTGTCATTTCATTTTTATATAGAGATTAAATTACCTACAACTATAAAGATGAAGATCAAAATCCAATCAAAATTTAATTATTAAGTTCATTTTCAATAAAAAAATAGGAGTTATAAATCAAGATAAAATATTTTACCACTCAAGTACCAAATAATACACTTTTTCAAAAAATTTCATTTTATTTCATATATATTGTTATGGATCAGTTTATCGATCAGAAATAGAATAAAGAGTTTTTTTATTATTTTAATATACCGCGGGCATATAAGTTAAAATACAACCCTGTACTTATTTGTAATAGTTGGAATAAGAGAGAACATTGTTCCGTGACGGGACCCTGACGAGTTTTTCCGTGAAAGACTAAGTGAATAGTGAAAGGACAATGGAACCCGTATAATTATAGATTTAGGAATAAACTTGTAATTGTATTTTGCGATTTGCATTTTTCGAAAGTAAATAAGAATTAGATTTAGATATGAGATAACAAGAATTTGGAAACTTATTTCTGTTGAAAAAGGCAAAATTGTTAATGGTTTCTGAAAAGTAATTTGAGTGAAAGTAGTTTATTTGTTTTAAATATCATGTTGGAAATTTTCTAAATCGAAAATAAGTGGGAAAGATGAATTCTTATGATTATTTAAAAAGGAATGGTGGGAATGAGAGAGTTGAGAAGGTTGTCTGGGAGAGATTGAAACAATTATTATGTTACCGGCAGACCAGAAGAGAAGACGTGTTTTCGTGGAGTCAATCTGAGTACCAGTGTTTTCGTTTGTTAGTGAAAAAGGTGGAAGCTGAGAGCAGATCAAAATCGAGAAGATTAATACCTCTTTTGAGTCTGCATAGTCCACGAGATATAATTGAGAAAGAAAGGAGAATTTGTGAATAAAGAGTACCGGTCAAAAGAGGCTTGGGCTTGTGTTTTCGGAGGAGTAGTTTGCTGGTATGCGGTTTGGATCGATGCTGAAAACAGGAAAGATTTGATGGTAGCCGGACATAATCAATCAAGGAAGGAACTGTGGTTTGATCGAGAGTAGACATCATTGGCGTAAAAAAATAAAGGTCAGTCAAATAATTTGAATGAAAGAAAACTTTAAGATATTCTAAAGATAAAATCAAATATAAGCATACGAACTAAGATTCCAAGTTTCAAAGAGTTAATTTTTTGTGAATAAATTATATTTTTATATGGTCATTTTTTTGTAGATATTATTATAAAACAGGTCAATAGATAGTTTGTAATTAAAATTAAATTTAGAGTATAGAAGTTTGTTGGGAAAGATAATTGCCCACAAAAGTTATTTATTAATATTCATCGTATTGCTTATTAAAAATAAATAATAGTTTGTGTGCATATTTATGTTGTTTTAATGTTAGTTCCGTTTCTTGTTCTATCCCGATTATGAGCAACTAGGAGATACTGAACCCACTAGAAGAGATATATAAAGTAAACTGATTAAAGTAAAATTAAGAAGGCACCCTGAGAATTTTTAATAGTAATTGATCTGTGCATAAATTAGTGTTAATTAATAATAAAACATTATAAAGCAGATCACAACAATAATATATATATATATATATATATATATATATATATATATATATATATATATATATATATATATATATATATATATATATATATATATATATATATATATATATATGTATTTTTTTTAAATGGCTTTATCGTTTCATATTTTACGTTTTACTTTACTAACACAACTCAAATCTCTTTTCTTAGTGTGCGACTAAACAAAATTTTCTATATCCAGTTTGGTCGAAATCCAGAGTATAACTCCAAATCAATGAGAATCCCGCATGTTTCCTATTATTTCGGAATCGAATCAGGATTTATCTTTTTTTTATATCGTGGCGTTATATCGTTATCTCAGGTCTATTATAAAATAACGTTGGCATTTTCTCTTTCTTTTTCGACTTGGCTACTTTTTGCGGATAAGACCTTATCCTGCCTTATAAGGATTCAATCGGACAGCAAAATATAAGTAATTGAGATTGGTTTTTGCGCTCAATTTAACAGGACATATTAAGTTTAGGAGATCATTGGGCTACGGATTTTATTCAGCGGATTTAACTCGATATCAAAATAGGTCACTGGGGTAAGATCGCTAATGAAAGGATTTTATATTATAAAAGTTAAATGGAGCTTTTTACTTTGAATTAATTTTATGAATTTTCGATGAAAAGGGGAAGGAAAGGATGAGTTGGATTAAAAACTCTAATCTACGGGCTTCAGCATTTCCTTTTTATATAATATTTACAAACGAAACTGATATTAATACCAGGAACACAACTCAAATAGAAAATCACATTTGTTAATAAATAATACTCGTATTTGTAAAAATTACAAAAAATTACCAATATTGCTATACGCACATTTTATCTTACATCTTTACATCTCTGTCTTTTCAGTCTTGTAGTCTATGGCCACAAAAACTGAGCAGTATATAAAGAGGTATGACTATCATTATGTACGTAGATGTGATTGCAAGTTTTAAAAAATATTGGGGGAATAATTAAGTTAATTATGAAATTGATCACTCTAAAATTATTCATTTAAAAATATGATAGTAAATTGTAAAATCACTACATATTTTATACTAATATGATTCAACAAGATTTATATTAAATATTTCTCCATAAAAAATATTTTTTTGATTAAGATTTTGACTAAAAAGTGCAAACAACTTCATGAATAATTTCATACCCCTAATGGAGCGAAATTTATCACCCTTGTGTAATTGAATAAAAATGGCATAATATGTTATGCCGGCCGATCGTGTTCACCCACATTATAAATATTTATCAAAAAATGAAGGCATTTTGAAAAATGTATAATGTACTGCTTCTTTCTTCTTCCTCCCAATACCTTTACTAACAGAAAAACTCCTTCTTTGATGTCATCCTTGTTATAAACAAAATTTTCAATCCCATCATTATTGTCAGACTTATCCAAGTTACACGTTTTACTCTTTGTTTCGATATCACTTGGTGGCTCTTCTTTACTGTCGCTTTTAATTTCATCAGTTTGCTGAGCTACAACACTTTTTCCTTGGTTCAAGCTCCAGCTCCAACAATATTTCGCCTAGATGGTGTAGCTGAATATCTTTTATAATTTAGATAATCTTCCAAAAGGTTGTCGATTTGGTCCTCTATTTCTTCATCGTCTCAAGGTAACTTATTTAAAACTTTCTCAGGTGAGAAAGGGTAAATTCCCGTGGCTGTAAAGGAGGAAACAATAATTCGTTTCTAGCGCTGTTTATGTCAGCTGTTTTTGTTTTTTTGTCCATGTATTTAAGGGTAGTGTTTAACAAGTTTGGAAAATCTTTTTTATCTATTGTGGTTAACGTGAGGTACCAGTTTTTCCAATTACTAAAAGTTTCCCTCTAAGCCATCTGAAAGCGACAGAAAAAAACCGAAATCGAGTGGTTGACTCATAGGTGTTGCATTTTTGAACAAACATATAAAGCCCACATTGATTTGTTCGCCTAAAGATATCATCTCATCGGTAAAATGTGAGGAAAGGTTATCCCTATGATGATTTTTGCCCTTCAAGATATTTTGCATGTGATAGAAAAATCAAAGTAAACCAATCTGTTAATGTCTGTAAATATATCCATCCATGATGAGTGTGATTATATCATGAACCTACAGAGCAGCATCTGTCATTACAGCAAGGTGATCCTTTTGGACCATTGTCAGTCCATTGTAACCACATTTTTTCTACTTTTTAAATTATATATGGTAGTAACAGCAATCCTGAAGCCAAACCATACATCATTATAGTCGTTGCTGCTTTAGTAAAATTAAAAACCCATTCGGGATATTTGGTGCCGCGTTGAAATATCATTTCCAGGGTTATCTTGTACATTGGTCTCGTCGTAATTGAATATGTTAGTCTCGAAGTAGTCAACTTCAAGATATCATAACGGACATCACGGCATCTCTGAAGTAGGACTTGTAAGGCGAAAAGTGCTTCACGTGTACCCATGGAATGGCTGAATCCAAATTGCATTTCACCGACATTTTTTTCGCATTTCTTGTAAATTCTGGCATGCACGATTTTAAGAAAAATCTTAAGTACATGACTCACAAGGCTGATAGTTCGGAAACATTTGCACGTTTTCGCCGATTGTTTTTTGGTAGTGTTACAAATGTTGACAGTAGCCATTCCTCTGGGATATAACCTGCAAAGTATGGAATAAAAATATTAGCGCTTGTTAATTCCACATCATATTACACCTATAATTTAGAGTTGTATGTTGGAACTCAACCAGATGGGCACAATAAAGTTGACAATAGCGCCTCTTCAGTCGTACAAAGATTAATTAAACCAATTTCTGGGACTGGAAGAAATGTAATTTTGGATAATTGGTTTACGTCAATACCTTTAGGCTTAGATTTGCTCAAAAACACACTGTTCAGGGAACAATTGGCAAAAATAAAAAAAGAGATTTTTATCGCAAAGTTAAAGGAGCGTAAAGTTACTTCTTAGTTGCATCTAAGATCAGAATAGCCGTGATGATTGCCAACCTCCGTCGCGGAGATGGCACGTGAAGAAGAAGAAAGTTCCTTCGAGCATTTTTGGTGTAACCGAAGACATGACATTGAAATTATACAAGCCTAAGAAAAACAATATATTTACATTATTGTTAACAATGCATTATAAAGACGAGGTTGATCCAGAAAGTTGCGATGCATACAAGCCAACAATCATTACATTTTACAATGCAGCAGAGGGAGGTGTTGATTTCGTTAATGAACTAAAAGGAACTTACTCTGTGTCACGAAAAAGTTGCCGATGGCCTCTGACATTATTTTTCACTTCCTTGATTATATCTGGAATAAACAGCCATATCTTTGCTGACAAAAATAACAATACTCATAGTACTCGAAGACCTTCAGAATAAATATGATCTGTTTAACCTACACAAGAAAGTTAAAGGAACTGGCAGGACGAAGAAAACAAAATCCCACTCGTGCAATTCTGGATAGACACGGGAGTACTATAACACATACGGACGAGAAAGTACAAAGATGAGCAAAATATATCGACGAATTGTTCGATGATGAAAGAGGAGATCAAAAACGCGTAGAAATTACGTGTAAAAGCAATGGGTCCATATATTACAGAAGAAGAAATATTACACGCATTAAAAACAATGAAGAGTGGAAAAAGCCATGGACCTGACATGCTTTCCATAGAAATCCTTAAAATTCTAGATGAGAAGCACATTGATGTTTTAGTGACACTCTTGAACCAAATTTTTATTTGTTTCTCCAAAAAGAAACACGCCAGAGAATGCAGCGACTACCGCACCATTAGCTTAATGTCTCATGTGCTAAAGTTACTACTAAAAGTCAAACATAACCGAATATAGCATAAACTGGACATAGACGTTAATGATGCACAATTTGGTTTTCGCAAAGGCCTAGGAACGCGTGAAGCTCTTTTTCACTTAATATACATATAATAAAGCATTCGATAAAGTACGACACAAACAATTAATGAATGTCCTGAAATCAAAGAAGATTAACTACAACAACCTCAGGATCATATCAAATTTATACTATAAACAGCGAGCAAAAGTACGTGTTAACCAACAGCTGTCAGACAAAATTGAAATTAGATGTAGAGTGATACAGGGATGTGTATTGTCCCGAATTCTTTTTAATACCTACTCCGAAGAGATCTTGAAAAACGCTCTTGAAGGTGAAACAGCTGGAATAAAGGTAAATTAAGTTTTCATTAAAAACATTAGATATGCCGACGACACTGTGATCTTAGCCAAAAATATTGAAGATCTTCAGAGACTGGTGACCAAAATAGCGGAGTATGGAAAAGAGTACAGTCTATTATGAACTGTTACATCAAATGAACTGTTTAGAGCAGCCGTCTTAAAAGTCCAAATAGCTATGATGATTGCCGACCTCCGCCTCGGAGATGGCACTTAAAGACGAAGATAGTACTCGTCGAAACTTTTTGAAATCATTAGCAATCTTATATACTAAAACGCTAAGCCCTTTTCTTGTCCACCACTTTACTCAAAAACCATATTAGATAATTAAAATATTTTTTTCGGAATATTATTAGTATTACGTATGAGATTGTCAAGATATACTTTTGGTACAAAAATTAACTTCCGGCTTTGAGATGACCGGAAGTTAAAATTTACTTTAAGTTTAAGACCCCACAATGTATATATGGATCGAAAGGTCTCGTCGAGACGAATCTAAATATGTACTTCCGGTTGCGATCCGACACAAGAAGTGACCCGAAACGGGCATAAAACGTCAAGATAGAGCAAATCTGACACCGGATTCGTGATCAGCATGCAAAATTAACTGCTAAATGATATCCATGTCGACATTTGATGAACTAAAAATTGCATTCCGGTTTTGAGGTCGACTTCCGGTTTCGTTTTCATTAGTCAAATCAATAGAGAATTCAACGTAGAGTTCAAAAATGCAAGTTCACGAAATTATCATTTATAGTTGTTGAGTTATTGATAAAAATATTTTTACTTCCGGTCATTGTATATATTGTATATTTTTCTCGCAAAATAAAAATTTCATTTAAAAAACTCGATGTCGAGTTGGTCCGCTAGTGAGTCTTATTACACTGCAACTTGAACGTCGTCGAGAAATTTTTATGTTATCAGTAACTATGAAAAGTCATAAAAAGGAAATATTGGACATCCCTGAGGTATCTTAGCAACATAGCCAGTATGACGTTCCAGGCAGATGTCATTTTTGCCGTTGAAAAAGAACAGAAAGACGAAGACCCTACGCATACAGTGTCAAAAGTATATTTTTGCACATACTTCCCAGCTTTGTACTGAATGCTATAAAAGCCAACAATAAATAAAAAATTATAAAATGAAAAAGACAGCAAAGATTTGATTTCACGTTCAAAGCGTCTATGTACCTGTTGATACGTATTTCGACTTAATAAGTCTCATCAGAACAGTTATTTATAGCCGTTCTTAACGTGAAAATATAAAATAAAAATAAAATAAAAATAAAAATAAAAACGTTTATTGCCTTAAAAATATATGTACATGTCAAACTTAAATAAAATTTCAGCCTTCTTTCTTCGGCGTACCGCTTTTGCATTGCCAGCGTTTGTTGCTTCTTCCTCTCGGCTCCTGGATTTTCCTTGGTGGTGTCCTCGTCTGCTTCTGTAGGTACTTGTATCGGCAAACGTACCTACTTCCCTGCATGCCTGGTTTTCTAGACCCTGATCAGGTGGTCGATCAGTCTATGGGTGGATCTAAATATCCTCTGGATCCTGTTCTTCTCGAGGATATCCCTGGTCTTACGTAGTCTTCTTGTGGCCTGGTTGAAGAACCACCTGGTTCTATTCTCGGCCACCTCCCTCAGTAGCGTGTATCCTAGTCTGTTCTTGATTGTCGCGTTGGTAACTCTATCCTCCCATGATGCTCCGTCGATGATTCGGTAGCATGATGTTTTAGATGATGATTCTAACTTTTTCCAGTGTGATTCCGCAATGGAGCTCCACACTTTTACAGCATACAGAATCACCGACCTAACATATGCTTGGTAGAGTTGAATTTTCTTTGCCTTCAAAAGTGGACTTGACCTAAAAATAAAAGTAAGTATTACTTTTTTAGCTGCATTAGCTTTTACCTTTGTTTTTTGTGTATGCACCCGGAAGTTGAGTCTTCTGTATATAATGCCTTTTTGAGTATATAATGCCTTTATAATACTCAAAAAGTATGTATTGTCGCATTTTCGGTTATTATATTACTATTAAAATAGACTAAAACCTATAAAGAAAACAGGTTGATGTGTAAGATACAAAGTCTTGAAAAATATTCACTTTCCTGCACAAATTAACAGCTCGAAAAAGAACCGAATGAAAACAATTAAAAGCAGTAATTTAAATCTGAATGGCAGTGGAAGCAAATTAAAAAAATAATCCACGGTGATCTGAAGTGCACGACAGAGTAATCTGATTGAATTTGATGCTCAGTATTCAAAGGAAGGAAAGTTTTTAATAGAGTTTTCGACTCGAACACAACTTTACAAACTCAAGTTTGTTGTGCAATTACTATTTACCCTAACCTAGTTACAAAACTAATTCCAGATACCTAGCGTTTATTTAAAATCTTAAGATCGCTGATCAGCTTAGCTCTACCAGATATATCGAATGGTGTTGAGCTCATGTTAATTAAGTTAGTAAGTTTGTAAATTTGATTATACGCATATTATTATAACATATATTAAGTTACAGGAAAACATTCAATTTTAGTAGAACAACATTTCACAATTTAGCTTAAAATTTATTAAAAGCTTAAAAATGTTTTAATACTAAAAAAACTTTAAATTTGCTAAAAGCTTAAAAATAAATATATAATTAAGTCATCAATATTCAGGGTGTTTCAAAAAAAGGTAACCCCGTCTCTATGGTAGGTAAAAAACTAAAAAATAATTGGTGTTTGCTTAGTAAAAAATTTTTGTAACGCCATCCGTTTTCAAGATTCAGGGCGTTGAAGAAAAAAAATTTGACGCATTTTTTACGATTTTGCCGAAACTACTGACAACATTGTAATGAAATTTTATACGAATATGTTTTGGAAGCTGATACATCCCATGAATTTGTTTTTATATCTGATTCTAATAGAGGGCGCTAGTTACACGGATCGTACTAAGTATTAGTCAATATAACTTTTTTAAGAGTATAATTTATTAATCAAAGTTTTAAGTAAACTTAAACATCATTCCATTTTACACGAAAAAGGTACTCTTGGTAAAACTCGATACTGTGTACCGTTTTTGGAATATTTTGATTTGAAAATTATGAAGTAATAATTGATGCTGGTAGTAATGATAAAGTTCTAATAGGTATACCTCTATTTTCTCCAAGTGTGCCACCAGGAGTGCCACCTGGAAATCTGACATTTATTGATTGTTATGACGATAAATCAACAATAATTAGAGTTTGAAAACCTTGTTATTTGTAAAATCAAATCAAAATGTACTCAAATGTTGAATACACTGACATGTTATTAACCTTGGGCGAATGTTTAGGATGTTCTAGTGCAGCTGTGACACGTTATGCAGAAAAGTTTCCTAGAAGAAACTTACCAAGTAAAAAAACATTTAGAGCCGTTGAACGACGTTGTCAAGAAACTGGGAATGTGAGACCAAATAAAATAAATTCTGGTAGACCAAGAACAACAAGAACAATTAATAAAGAAAATAATATTTTAAATTTACTTGATCAAGATCCAACAGTTAGCGTAAGGAATGTAGCAAGATAAACAAATACTTCTTCTTTAAGTACTTGGCGGATACTGAAAGAACAGCAATTACATCCTTATCATTACAGATAAGTCCAAGAGCTCTTGCCAGATGATCTACCGGTTAGAGTGGATTTTTGTGAAACATTGCAACAAAGGACAGCCCACAATCCAAATTTTTTAAATGAATTGGTCATTTTAAATACCACATATATCCACATTTTATCAAAAATAATTTTTTAATCTTATCATGTAGTTTGTACCAGTCTCTATCATTTCGTGAACAAATCACACTAATCCCATCCTTAGTTAGTGATATAAGCAATCCAAAAATATTCAGTTCATTTGAAAACCACATATATCCAGGATATATGTTGTTTTTTAAATGACCCGTTAGGAAGCGCGCTCATCGTAATGTTGACATTACTATTTAAAAGCAACAATAATTCTGTGAAAATGGATACCGACGTACGTGAATCAAAAAGCAAAAGTTACAAGTAAGTATTTCTTATTTCATAACCTCAAACAGTCGATTATAAAATGTTACTTTTAGATGCAGGAAGAAGTGTATTGCTATACTCTCAGATGAAATAAAGTTAGAAGTGTATGCAAAATTTAGAGGATTTGCCACAAAAGATGAACAAGATACGTATTTACAGAATCTTAGTACAGGGCGTCCAGTACAGGGAGAAAATGTAAAAGGAAAACCTCACTGCTCCTCATATACATTTCAATATTGTTTTCTTCTGGCAGAAAATATGTGAGTAAAGAAGCTTTTGTCAAATTACACGGGATAACAGACAACAGAGTATGTCGTATTATTTGTAAGTTATTAGTTATTGCCAAAAGATTTAAATGAAAAATTAAATGTGAAAATCATGCATGAAATGTTTGTGGCGCTACATCCTGACTTGACAGTTAAATATAAATTTTACTTAAAAGTGTTCAAGCAGAATTATAATTTTTCATTTGGGAGGCCACAAGTGGATAAATGTGAAGATTTACACTTAAAACTTAAATCAAAAACCCTCAATGATACTACAAAAGTAGCTATAGCAGAAAAAATGGTCCATTTGCGTAGAGCAAAAAATTTTTATAATAAAATGAAAGAAATCACAGAACTATGTCAAAATGATCGTTCTGTTGGAGGTATTTGTGTAGATTATATGCAAAATCTGATGCTCCCGTACATTCCAGTACAGGAAACTTTTTACCTGCAACAATTAACTATCAACGTATTTAATATGCATGATATAAAAACTGGAAAATCTTTCTTGTACCTATATCATGAAGGGGTAGGAAGGAAATGTCCTAATGAGGTTTGTTCTTTTATTGTTGATTTCATCATGAAACAGAAAATTCTATCGGCAGAGGTAAAACATATTTTCATGGATGGATGTCCGGGTCAAAACAAAACCCCCACGGTAAGAATGTGTTCTGCTTTCGTTCAACTTGGTATATTTTCACATTCATATTCATATATGCCATGTGACCGCGATTTTGCTGTTATTAAGCGAAAATTAAAGAAATTTTACCAAATTTATACACCATTTCAGCATGTGGAACTAGTATTGTCATCGAGTCAGAAAATAATTTTACCGTATTTTTGATTGAAAATAACAGCCTCATAAAGGATTTTAAACGATAGTGGCCTAGATATTATAAAAAAACGTGCTTATCCGTGGAAACTTCTAGCAGAGATGTACCAAAAGATCAAAAGCAAGCATTTACCATTGCATCGTTCAATCACTTTTCTTACTATAATACAACAAAAGGATATGTGATGGCACGTGACTTCATAGATGGTTTTACACAACATTCGTTTAAACTTTCAATAACAGGTACTGTTTCTGGTTTTCCTGTAGAGAAAGCTTACCCTGACCAAAAAATTTGTATTAAAGACAAGAAAATGATAAATTTACGCAAGTTTAAGCCTTACGTAGAAAATGAAGAAGTAGAAGACTGTAAAGAGTTTTATTCCGAAATTTTTGACTGGCCTACAACAGCAGTAGAGTACAAAGATGATTAGTAAAATTATTATTTTTTGTTACATTACCGTTTACGACAATTTCTTTCTATTGTTCTATTCAAAGTTTAATATGTTAAATATATTATTAAGTTGACATTGCGAAAACGTAGTTTTATTTTAGAAAATTTTCGAAAAATAGCAGTCATTTTAAAAACCACATATATCCATCGACTTTAATGGTGTTTTATGAAAAAAGTATTATGTCAAAATCTGCAACATATGATAGAAAGCATTGCATAAATATTAGGTACATTAGTACCAAGCCACAATAATTGGTCGCTTAAACAATATATTGCATTAAAACAGTTTTTCTCGTTTTTCTCAAAAGCACTACTACTGGATATATGTGGTTTTTAAAATGACCGATTCAAATGCATTCTTTTTACGGACGAGGCGACCTTTACGCGACAAAGAATGTTTAACTCCCATAATGCACACTACTGGTGTGATGAGAATCCACGAGTCAAAAGGGTATCACATTACCAACACTCATTTAAAGTTAATGTTTGGGCAGCAACTTTAGGTAACAAATTAATAGGTTATCATATTCTACCTGGAAATTTAAATGGTGATACGTATCTTGAGTTTTTAAACAATTCCTTATTCGAGATATTAGAAGATTTAACGCTAAACGAGCGAAGATCTTTATTTTTTATGCACGTTTGAGCTCGACCACACTTTGATAGAAGGTGTCGTAATTGGTTGAGTAATCATTTTCCGAATCGATGGATTGGTAGAGTTGCAGAAGCTCCGATTCATTGGCCTCCTCGGTCATGCGATTTTAACCCTTTGGACTACGCAGTTTGGTCGTATATTAAGGAAAAAGTCTACGCTACAGAGGTAAATTCACGCCAAGAATTGGAAGAAAGAATTCAACGTCAATTTAATGACATCATAGCTGATCCCCTACCGTTTAGAAGGTTAATGGAATCTTTAGAAAAAAGAATAGACTTGTGTATTCGCGAAAACGGAGGGCATTTTGAACACTTACTGTAATTAAATTTTATTTTATGTTCTTAGTCATTCATTTAATTTTCTTCTTGTGAGTTTTGTTAAATTACTAACTATTTTATACCAGCATCAATTATTACTTCATAATTTTCAAATCAAAATATTCCGAAAACGGTACACAGTATCGAGTTTTACAGAGAGTACCTTTTTCGTGTAAAATTGAATGATGTTTAAGTTTACTTGAAATTTTGATTAATAATTATACTCTTAAAAAAGTTATATTGACTAATACTTAGTACGATCCGTGTAACTAGCGCCCTCTATTAGAATCAGATATAAAAACAAATTCATGGGATGTATCAGCTTCCAAAACATATTCGTGTAAAATTTCATTACAATGTTGCCAGTAGTTTCGGCAAAATCGTAAAAAATGCGTAAAATGTTTTTTTCTTCAACGCCCTGTATCTTGAAAACGGATGGCGTTACAGAAATTTTTTACAAAGCAAACCCCAATTATTTTTTAGTTTTTTACCTACCCTAGAGACGGGGTTACCTTTTTTGAAACACCCTGTATTTAAAAAATTATAAAAAAATAGGTCAGATAAACAGAAGTATTATGATGACATGAGTTCATTCCTTAGGAGCTACAGCCTTTTGAAAGTTTTCCAATTTTTTATTTTCTATAGGGTTTCTCGTATCACATCAGTTTTTATTATAAGTTTATATCTTCGCACCTTATTTAAAATTGAGGAGCTTGGTACAATAACCGTCCACATGCACATTGCATAGTTTTAAGAAAAAAGGAAAAAACGTGTCATTTATTCATAGTCGAAATTATGTGAATTTTTAATTTTTCATTTGTAATATAACCAAAAATTCATATTTTCTAACAATATTTTCTTGAAACTTTGGATTTTTGTTGAAACTAGATGATAAATGTTGCACATAGACTGTTATTGCTACCAAAATAAAAAACATTGTCTGAAAAAATAGTAAAAATGCTGTCTTTTTGCAAAAATTCTTTTTTATTGGGTATAACAGAACTAACCTAAGAACAAAGTACATAACCCAATAATAAATCCTACTATACTATCACTGTAATAATGCATAAAATCAAAATTAAAATAAAAGAGGATAGTCTAAAATACTCTATCAGAATTGTCATTTTTGGCAATCAGCATCTGCCCATTTGATTGTTCCATAAAATGATTGGCAAACAGTGAAACATATTTTTTCAATAAAGGCATAATGCTATCGTATTTTGCTGATTTCCTTATAAGCCAGAAGAGCTCCGCTTAGGTCAATATTCGTTCCTGAACTTTTATTTAAAGCATAATATGACGTTAAAGAGATAGGATTATGTGCTTTAGTTACAGAAATGTTCTATGTGGATGCACATGCACAATCATAAAATATATAAATAATCTATATTTCGTTAAAGTAAAACCGCTCTTTTTAACCACAGCAGATTTTTTAAAAAAGGCTCAAGATATCTTTTGAAATCAAACACCATGTCCTGTGTTACACGTTTCACAGTGAACTATATTACCACAGCTTTCAACGAATGAATACCATTCTTTGGGTACATATAAAATCTCTTTCTTACGCTTCTTTTTTTCAATTTATGCCAAATCTCGGTCACACGGTAAGAAGCTGTAACTCGGGCTCGGGTAAATGGTGTACTATTTTTGAAAATCTTCCGTTCTTGGTTAAAGTTGAAAGAAAATGGATCATAACAGCATTTTTGTTTACCTCCACAGCTGTCAGTAAATATATGCAGAACAATAACAGAACTTTTAATACACTTCTGTATAAAATGCCACAAAACCATACAGTTTCTATGGAGCCTTTCTTCGCCACTGTTTTGTCAAACCTATAACTGACTGATTAATTATTAGAAGAAGAGTAAAAAAGCTGATTGTAAACCAAGAACTGCCTAGCATAAAATATTTTTTCGGTAGTAAAAAGAGTAAATGGCAAATGTTGCTAAAAGTCGAAACAAATAGTCTCCACAGTTTCTTCGATTTGCGCCATTTCAATTTTTTCTTTTAAATCATCGTAGAACGCTTGGGCTTTCCAGAGATAAACTTCTTTTTGAACGTTCAGTTGGAACAGATCACAATTAGCACAAGTGTCGATCGCGGATAACCAAATGACAAATTAAAATATTCTGTGAAATATCTACAATAGTAATCATACTTAACTGTAGATTTTATTTTTTCGTACCTTTTTAACAGACAATATTGCTCGAGATCATATTTTTTTATTATTCCTATTATTTCCTTTTCAAGCACCACACCAGAAGTTTTTCACTGTGTACTTTTCAATACTCTTGATTTGTGAACCGCATGTAAGTGACAAAATGCTGAATCACACACTTTTACAGATTTTGTACCCATTTTAACACTATAGCAAAAGAATTCTTCTTTCTTTCACGTACGCTGGTTTTTCTCCTTTTAGATACTTTTCTTTTATCCATGAGCCATTAACTTGGTGATAATTGCTACCCATTTTTAAATGTACTGTGCCCCTTATCTCGAGATAAGCCCATAAACAGCGAAGTGAGATTTCTTTAATCAGCTTTAGTTGCATATTTTTAAATATTACGAGGCTCCCTTCGCTGATAATTTAATTTGAACATGATTTTATTATATTGTATCTGTAAAGGTATTTCTTGATCATAATAGTGTATATTTTCCTATGTATACAACCATTTATTAATTAATGGTGCATTTTTTTACTTGTTTACTTTAGTCGCCTATATAATTGTGTTGTTGAATATATTATTTTGTTTTATTAATGAATTTTATTTCTCGACTCCTAATAAGTTTCCTGATAAAATAACACCTCTGAATATTTGCTTATTACATTAAATTATTATTATACCTTCGACCAGGAGAAAGAGCTGATTAAGGTAGGTAGGTAACTTCGACTTCGTCCACCTAATATATTTATTATTTGTTTATGTAGTGTGTTAACAAAATTTATTGAACAATTAACTGTTGATATATTTATTTGAATTTTTCTCAGAACCTTATTATCTTTTTCGTTTCTAAGGTTTCTTAACTTTTCCCTTACACCCCAAGAAGTTAAATGGCGCCCTTTTTCTATCTTATCTTATCTTTGGTTATTTTACTCATCTATCTTTTTGTTTATTTCTGTATCTTTTCTAATACTTTCTACTAAACTCTCTTATTTCTTGTGACCAATCTTATATCTACTTAAAAAACGATATTTTGTAATTTGTGTTATGTAAAAAAAATATGGAATGTATATTTTCTATTTGTTTTATGAACAAAAAATTAATCTTTAACAGACCACAGCGACAAATAAAAGCTTTTAAAATAACCGTATTCTAATACTTACTTTTTGGTAAAACACAACGCAGAAAAACAATGAATTCCAAAGTGTTGGGATTAACTCTTTTTAGCACAAAACGTTTCATCTTAAAGGCTTTATTAAAAAAGTTAGATATATTTTAAGAAACCAACAAAAACCAGAATTACTACTGGAAAAGTGTCGTTGGAGGGCATGATACTTTGAGGAAAAACAGAGGTGGAATTAGGCCAGTCTTTGAACACAAGCTCTTAATTGAATTAAACTTTTGTGTTGGTTATTATATGAACAGAATAAACATGATTAACTGTCTATATAAAAGAGAAAATACAAAATTAGGGAACTATAAATAACCTAAATTGGCACACAAAAAACACTTGTAGTATGCAAATAGGGTAAATGAACTGGAAAACTCGGCAAGACCAAAAATAAAAATGGAAAAGAGTAACAAAAAACGAGGAAATATAGGAAATATGCAGAAGGAAATTAAATAAATACAGGGGTATTAGAGTGTCAAAAGAATAACTAAATTGCAAATTTAAGCAAGATTAAGTCAAATATAAGAAGTATCTACAAGGATATACTGGTTGCTGATTCTGGCTCTAAGGCAAATATAGAGAAGTATCTATAATTAATATAGACTTAAGTAAGATACAAATATTATTATAAAGTATGACTTTTACTAGCAAGTGGAGAATATTTAATACAGTATATCAACGTGTGAAAATTGTGGTCGGAAATTCCAATGCGGAAATTGATAAGAAAGATGTGTACAAAATTTTTAAGCCAAGGAAAAATAAACAAAAGACCTTAAAAGAAAAAGGGCAAACTCCTCATCAATTTTGCAACAAAATAAAAACTAAAAGTAAAAAACACGCATTGATTTCTTCATAATCTTTCTTTACATAAACAATTTTGCCTGTTCATTGACGGATTGTTGCCACTATGGAAGATTTTTATTCTGTTTAGAGTTCACTGGTTTATACCCTGTACATTATATTATATTCTGATCTAGTCACTCATTATTTGATCACTCAGCGTGGTTCCTGTAATTATTTTGAGTATTCTTATTTCTGCTGTTTCCAACATTGTTTCCAACTTTATTTTGACCGTGTCTTGATTCTGATGCGTAAGTTATAATTGATCTTATACTGGCCTAATAAATTCTAAATTTTAACTCTAAATGTTAATATGTCTGTTACGCCATAAAGTTTTTTCCATACATCCTGCTATTCTATTTGTTCCTTGTGCTTTGTACTTTGCTCTTACTTCCTTTTAAACGTTTCCATAGCTGGACATCCCTAGGTTTATTATTTTCATGTCTTGTTTAAGCATCGGTTCTTTAATAGTTTTTTATCAATTTTTTTAGTGTTCTGAGTTAAAATCATCATTTTAAATTATTTTGCTCTTGTGGTAAATCCGTTAGCTAGTCTTTGAATGTTATCCTTATTTTGGGCTATTAATACTGCATCGGCTGGGTAACATTCTGTATGCTCTTCCTTTGTGGCCCATCTTAATGATTTTATTCATGATAAGATTGAATAACTTAAAGCTTAACTTATTTTGTTGCCTTATCTATAAATTCCAAAAAATGTTTATCTATTCTGATTTCCATTTTGTTATTTTGATTCATGTTTTTAATTTATTTATATTTAGCTGACCTACCGAACTTCGTATCGCCTTATATCAAATTAAATTAAATTATCAAAGTTCAATAAGCTCCTCTTTCGAGTCTGTTAAGTAGAAGAATTCTCTGGGTAATGAAATAAATCCGGTTGAAGTGTCCATAGCGAGTTTACCATTTTCCAATATCTACCAACTGCTTCGAAAATACAATTGCACTTTGGGCTCGCTGCAGAGACACTCGCATTTTATTTGATAAATAAAGTGTCTTTACATGCCGCCACAAATTGTATGATGTTAGGCATGCATTTAGTTCATCCGCAGCAGTTATTTGGGAAAAAATTTATAGTAAAACAGAAAAATTAAGAATTTTTTTGCTTTTATTGGACAGGTTATCTTACAAATTTAGCAGGTTTTGAAAACTTCCGTGAAAGAATCAGGTGATTCATAAATGTAAAGAATGTATAGATTAAGATTCTTGTTATAAGCTAATAAAAACTCAAAAAGGCTTCATTCAACAGAAAGTCATTTTGTCACCAAGAGAAATCATTATTTGTAGAAACAGTTAGGGTGCCACCATAATCTGAACTTAGACGATCATACCTAGTAATTGTGGTATGATCAATGTGGTATGATTGTTTTCACAAAAAAAGGCTTGTTGACTTCAAGCCAGTGCTCTGTAACAGCAACTATCGTTAGAAATCCTAATTCCTCTTGAAACAAAAATAATTCATCTGTTTTATATCTTCTAGAACAAATATTAATGAGAACCATGCTAAAGTTATCATCACTGAAATAATTTGAGGTTTCTAGTCCCACAAAATACGTCCGTATTGTTTAAAAATATCCTTTTGGAGAGATAAGGGAATAGTAATTTCCGTGACATTCCCTTGATTTTTGCAGATGAATAATTTTTTCCGAAGTGAAAAATGACCTAAAAGTAGCAAGATCAGCTTTCACCTCAGTGATACCAATTTTATAGGCATTGTTAAATTATATAAAGATTTGTTGTAGATCTTCAGTCTTAGTGGAAGTCCTTCGAAAGCCAAAAAGAGTTTAACGCTTATGTTGGTGAATCCTTCATAACATACTGAAGCAGGGTGGTCGTTTAGAAAAGCAAAATGTAGCTTAATGGATTTTAGGATATCTGGATTCTTAATCTGGCTAAAAGTTACTTGACTGTTCGAGTTATTGGTTAATCTAACTCTTGGTGGGGTCAAAGGTTCCAGATTTATCGATGTTTTCAAAGTATCTTTCTTAATGAAGGTAATATGAGAATATATAAGAATAGAAAGCATTCTTAGATTTGCTGAACTTGGTGGCCTGCTTGTCTGTGTTTTGTGTTTTTCACTACGTTTTTGTTATTGTTAAAAATGGTAACGGAATTTTTCAAGATGTTCATCGGACTAATATTTGACTCAGATAAAGGCATTGTATTTCATATTGGAATATGAAGATTCTATAGACCATTTACTGTTTATACCAGGTAGCCAAATTTCCTTATTAAATAATAAGTCAATGGAGGTTATAGATTTTATGTCCATTTTGAATGGGGAATCACTTACTGTGTCGGCATTTTGAAGGAGTGCATAACATCTAATATATTCCGCGATACGTAGCTTCTCTTTAATAACATAAATAACTTGTATAGGGGTGTACATTGGAGTTAAGTTGGTAATTACTACATAATGACTTTTATCTTCTGTAGTTTTTGGCTTTTTTCTGCACTTAATTCGAAATGTTAAGGGTGTTTAGTTTGGGTACCTACCTGAGGGGGCATAAAATTAATTCTTTTTAATACTTTTTTTTCGTTGGTATATTAAATAATTTGTTAGTAAGATTACTCATTATTTTATAAACATTTGACTAATGTTTGAAGAGGCCTTTCTTAAATTCAGTTGGTAAATATAACAAAAATAACTCTTGAAAAAGTTGAATGTAGCCAGAATGATGATGAAGACGATTGTTTTTGTTTTATGGGTTGAAATAACCAGGTATAACTTCTTTGCAATTATGTTGAACTTAATAACCATTCGCTGTAAGTCGTCCTCATTTTCTGGTGTTAGTATTGCATAATCTGCAGAGCATTTAATTTTTTATTTCCCATCTTATAACCTTTATCTCTCTTCACGGTTTTCATTATTTCATCGATTATAAGATTAAAGAGTAAAGGGCTTACTAAATACATCTCCTATGCGTAGATTTTCTAAAAGCATACAACAGTGTACCCCAGCAAAAACTATTGGAAACTTTGGAAAAAACAAACATCAACGTACCTTTAATCAAGACAGTGCACAACATAAACAATTTAATTTTGTGTGATAACTTATTTTATTTTAAGTACGTTTCTTAACAATACCCTGTATATTTATAAAAAATCTTGTCATGTTGTAACTTCCATTAATTTTTTGCTAAAGTACCAAAAAACCTGGTAAAAATATTAAACTTTATTAACTCCTTTTAGTGAAAAAACGACTTCAGCCTATTTTTTGTTTCGACATTCGGTATCCCGGCCTAAAAAAGTATCTTTAATGAAAATATATTTTCTTAATTAAAAAATTTAATCATTTTTACTCTCCAGTTTGCCTGTTAATTTGAATCTTAACGTCAAGATATTTCGCGGATAAGGTAACGACAGAAATTAAGGGAACGAAGCAGACGAAAATCTACGTCATGTAATCAAGAGCGATTCATGAATATTTAAACCTGAGTTTTGTTGCGACAAATACAAATTTATATAAAACGGTATAGTATTTTAGTCTGAATAGATCCTTCAAATTGTTGAATGGGTCGTCTTTATAAATTTACAGGTTGAATAATGAAATGGGGTGAATTGTAATGCTAAACGGGAACGAAAAAATAAGGTCAGTTTCGCATTCCTTTTGGCCAATTAGGGTCGCTACTAAGATTTTCGTTGTAAAGTATACTAAGCATGTCACACAAGTTCCTATTTTTGTTTTATATTTAATATCAAAATTGATGTTACCGCATTCTATAAGTACATATAAACATAAACGAAATAATTAAATTCATAAACTCACTGCCTTTCTTTTCTTCATGCTTGCTATAAACAATTCTGTTTATTCATTGGCCGACTAATAACTCTATGAAAAGTTGTCAATTCATTACCATTCATGTTTGTAAATTTTGGGTAGGCCATAATCGACGAAATCTGAAAAACTTTTCACGAGCAATTAGAGATTGTATTATTTCAACAGGAAGAGAGGTTTTATTGATTACCGCTTTTGTTGTTTGCTATAGATAGGATAAAATAGGAAAAAACTAAATTTATGGTAATCACGAAATCAAAGAACATCAGAGCTAATCTTGTAATAGACAATACAACGATTGCGCGTGTGTCCTGTTATAAATATCTAGGTGCTTGGATCACAGACGATACTGATCAAACAAAAGAGATTAGATGTAGAATAGAAATCGCTAGATCAGTCTTTAATAGAATGCGCAAACTCTTTTGCAATCGTGATATCAATATAAAGTTACGAATACGAATGCTGCGGTGTTATGTCTTTTCTACCCTGTTGTATGGAGTAGAGGCTTGGACACTAAAACAGTTGACCACAAAAAACATCGAAGCTTTCGAGATGTGGTGCTATAGGCGCATTCTCAGAATATCATGGATGGACCGCGTCACTAACACGCAAGTACTCCAAACTTTAGACAAAAGATGCGAAATTCTAAATGAGATAAAAACTAGAAAGATGGAATACTTGGGGCACATTGTGAGAGGTGGAAAGTACGAACTTTTAAGAAATATCATGCAGGGCAAAATTAAGGGCAAAAGAAGTGTGAGAAGAAGAAAAATATCGTGGCTTCGTAATCTACGTGAATGGTTCGGGTGTAATTCGATTGAACTTTTTAGGCGCGCTGCTAACAAAGTCGCAGTGGCCATGATGATTTCCAATCTCCGCTAGGAGTGGCACGAGAAAAAGAAGAAGATAGATAGGATATTTGTTTATTAGGAATTTGTGTTTAGGATGATGGTAGCGTTTTCTTTATCGGCAGGAAGAATGGATAGATTTATATTCGACTTCGAAGTTCTTTCAGCGCTTTTTTCTCGGATTGGCTATTGTTTTTTAGTAGGAAACTTTGAGTTTTTAAGAACTTCAGCGATGTCTTGTCTATTTATTTCAGCATCTTTGGAAGGTGAACTGGAGATGACTTTTTCAGTTTGACAAATGATTGTCTCAATTGGAATGTGAATTGGGGTAACAAAGTAATTGAAACCTTTTAATAAGGCTTGAATGGTAATGGTCGGTTTATTTGTTTGAAAAGCTCGAGTTTTGGATTATATTTTTTACCGATCACCAAATTCGCAGCCAATTTTTTAGGATCAACCAAATTTTCCAAAGACTGATGAAAGAAACCATATCCGAGAGCTGGGCTTCAGGCGTATCATAAAGGCAAAGCAAGTAATATCTGAAAGTGATTCTATCAGGATATTTAAACCACCAACCCTAAACTTTAAAGCTAAAGAGTATTACAAAATTATCGATTGGAACACCAGTACACTGACTTCTCCTCCACTGTTAAGAACATTGACTAATGAAGAGATAAAACAGTATGTGAGCAATGATTTCAAGCCTGTTATGAGTATAGATGCTTTCCCATGCCGTACACAGGCAGTTGAAAGATGCGTTAAGCTAGTAACCGAAGCTTCAAGTAAAGTATGTGGACACAGTTCCAGAGACGGCTATATTGGAACCACATCACTGTCACGCTCAGCGATGCCAACTTTATCACAGAAATCCGAATTTCGATGTCTACCGATAGATAAAGACAAGAAAGTAAACATAAAGAAAGATAGAGAAAGCAAAATAAATTTGAACATATTGTAAATAACACACCCTACATTAAATGGTTGGTTGGGTAGGGTGTGGGTGGAACTCGAAGTGCAGCCACCTCCCCGTGGTGAGTTCTGGGTCGTTTTGTAAACAAAATGAGCGAAGAGCTGCACCAACAGTTGAATATTGAAACAAAAATATTACTAAATATTATAAGATAATGGCTGCGATCGCTGGCATTCGTCACTTCCGACGCGCCTCTCGATAGCTTGCTGTTTTTGATGAATCTGCGCCACCGAATTCTACTTGAATATCAAAGTATGCTTGGATTTTAAATATATTAGTATAATAGAATTAAACTATAGCATCTCTAAAAGTCGTATGATTAAAATGTACTAAACAGTAAAACTTTGAAATTTTGGAGAAACTACTAATTTTACTCATTTTGTATTATCTTGCTTTTTTAATGTTTTTACCAATCGCAACTTTTGCGCACAATAGCGATTTGATATAAAAAAAAATTCGAACCATCCTACTCGCTAGGTTATACTCGTAGAATGTTGCTGTAGATAACAACGGTTGAATTTTTTCAACTTTACATCCACTTCCACTGGATGAAGTAATACCTAAACCTTCTCTTGCATGCATAAAAAGTTATGTTGCGTATCTGGTTCTAATATGAAATTCATTATAGAAATTGGATTGTCTAGGGGACTTCTTAAAAATGGCTTTAATTTATTATCAGAATCTCTTTGTAAGAATCCATTTCTACTCTCTTCATTTAAACTTCTTTTTAAGAATACAGAAATAAATCTGTAAAATAGTTTCGAAACAAAATTCAGATTTCTGCCTTAATCATAATAATAATCATAATACAGAAATGTTTATTCCTACCTGGTAGGTACTTAGAAAAACATAACATAAGTATTACGAAATTGTAGACTATAGAGTACAACAAGGCAGGAAGAATATTCAAATTCTGAATTGGATACTTTGGTCCAACAAAGCTACTATGAGAACTAAAATGACTATCTACAAAGTAATTGTAGAGCCCATTCTTACATATGGAGCAGAATGTTGGCAAATGACAGTAAAAGGAAAGAAAAAAGTTGACACGGTTGAAATGGACTACCTAAGAAGAGCTTGCCGTATATCAAGAGTAGAACGTATACCTAATTCTGAAATTAGAAGAAAAACAGATAGAGTACATACAACTTCTGAAAGAATAGAAACTAGACAGTTAATATGGTATGGACACGTACAGAGGATGGACGACAACAGATGGACAAAAAGAGCTATGGAATACAATCCAAGTAATAGAAGGAAACGAGGAAGACCAGCAAAGTCTTGGATACAAGGTGTTATGGAAACCATGAAAGATAGAGCCATTGATGAAGACACCTGGAGAGATAGAAAAAGATGGCGATCGAAATGCGGGAAGCGGCAGAAGCTGTAGGATCCCCGCTTATATATATATATATATATATATATATATATATATATATATATATATATGTATATATATATATATATATATATATATATATATATATATATGTATATATATATATATATATATATATATATATATATATATATATATATATATATATTACGAAATTGTCAGAATTTAAAATCAATATTCCATAATATATATTATATAGAAGATGTATTAAAAGTTTTCTTTAAATAGCTTAACACTGTCGAAATTTTTTTGGTGAGAACTGTCTTGAGATCAAGACAGTTCTCTCTCTTTGGACAACCAAGCAGGATGTGTTTCACAGTCAGTGGGTTAGAGCATGAAGATAGCTACTCCGCCACTGGCCTGTTGTGCTATTCTGTTTTTTGGAAAGCATTGATAATTTCGAAGATTTATATTAAATTGTTTAAAATGAGTTTCTTGAAGACATAAGATCTTTGGGCATAATTCATTTATTAATAGTTTTAACTGTTCCAAATGGGTATAAAACCCATTAAGATTCCACTGTAAAATAAAGGAATTAGACATGTTAGAATTCTACCTGAGATAATTGTTCATCTGTTTCTTCTGTGGAAGAGATATTATTGGGCTTTAGTTTCTTTTTTAATCTATATTATATATTATATATTATCTATATTATGAAAATATGTATACACCTACTTTTATAATCATTTATTAAAAATATTTACTTAATCTTAACCTTTTAAAAAAGTCTTTATCATTACACAAATTTAAATGTTCAATTCTGCATTAAATATTATATTCTCGCACATTTATAAACATTAAACATTATACTGATAAGCAGGTAGAAACTCAGGGCTTGAGACCTATATATTAGATATGTTGCCCTTCAACTTCAATTATATTAACATAGAATTTATATTTGTATTTCCAAAGTATTATTTCGAAATAAACATCGTGTAAACGCTTGTAGATGATTTCCAAGCTGAGCGGTATATAATTGCTTTTGTAATAAATTCATAGAGGTATTTGTACAAATAGACTACAAATATTTCTATAATCCGTTCAGATTATAATGTCTTTCACTGGCATATTTATTACAGCATTGGCTATTATAGTCTAGTAAATAGTTTAAATTTAGTTTTAGCTATAATTAAAACGTAATATGTATAAAAATTATTTCTTAATTTTTACAAATAACTCTTTGAAAAAGGAACTCCCAACTTCTTTGCCAAAAATAACAGGAATATATTACATCTATAATTAATTACACAAGCATAGACAGACCAAAATGTGATTAATCTCTACACTGTCAAATTGATATCACCCATCACCAAATTTTTTAAAACGATTGACGGATTGAAAATCTTAATGTCAAAAAAAAATGTAAAATGAAATTCTCTTCAAAATCAATTGTAGTATAGTCCCATATAGAGTGCCAGTCGCCAAAAAAGATTAGGCTGAGTCTGATACGGTTTCTCTTTGCAACTTTTTTTGGTTCTGCGGCGTTTTTCTATTATTTTTCCCGAAATATGTCGATTTTACGACATACTGAAAATTTATCGATACTGCTATTTTTTTTTAATTAAATATCTTAAAATTATAAGTAAAATGACGAAAATAAAATTATCTGATGAGAAATGTAGGTTCTTTAACGCGTTTGGAGACTCAAACATGTCACAAAAATGACTGTGACGAATCGCATATATCACTAGCTGATTTTTTCATAACATTTAATTTGCACTTACATTACATTACAATTACATTTTGTTCATCTTTCACGAAACTTCGTTAGAGGATGGATATATCACAGTTCACTGATTATACACATCAGCTATATTGCAGTCCAATAATTCAGCTGATCAGTATTTTCAACTTCAGATTGTTAATTAATTTCACATAAAGATACACAATATTCCTTTTAAAAGTCAGTTGGTATTACTGTATTGGCAGTGACTTTGTTAAAGTTTTAAAAAAAAAGTATTTTTAGAAAGTAGAGTTGGAAGTAAAAACCCTTAAGTTGTGCGATAGGTACGTTAGTTATAAATATAAGAGTCATAACCAAAAATAATATATTGAAGTTAAAGTAATAAATAATGTATAACAAAAAATATTGAAACATAGTCATCCCAAAACTTGTAACGATGTTACCGTTAGCGCTTGCCAGCAGCTGGCCCTTTCTCTGTATGTCCGCACTCCCATTAACAGCCTACCACTACTATCGATGGGTGATGGAAATGGTAGACCGACCAAAAGTATAAAACTCTCAAACAAAAAAATGAAGACTCCAGAGAAAGATGCTTACCCGACCAACTTAAACAATTGTAGAGAATTACAAGACAAAGAAAAGAGAAGACAAGAGGATATACAAAAGAAAAAAATGAAACCACCAAAATGAGGAATTTAAATATATAGAAAACCTCAACCAGAAGTCAAAATGGCGACCTATTAACAACAAGAAAATACTTTAACTAGGAACTTAACATAGAGGAAGAAGAAGAAAACCTGGAAGACGAAAGAGACCAGGTAAGGAATACAGACGAGAAGGAACAGGAACCACCAACGATTCTTGAAGTTAAAGATGCAGTTAAAAAAATTGCCAGAAACAAATAACCCGAAATGAATAATGTTCCAGCTGAACTATATTATGAACAAGGTGGACATGATATCATATTGGCATGACAGCAGCTTACAAAAGAAATATAAACACAAAAATCCATCCTCAATGATTAAAATATTGGAATACTTTGCACCATACACAAAAAGGAGATATCTTTGAATGTTCTAACCACAAAGGAATTACGCTTCTAAATGCAGCGTATAAAATACTTTTCACAGTACTATGTCACCGTGTGGTACCATATAGAGAACAGATAGTAGGAAAATACCAGGCTGGTTTCAGAGGAGGTTATTCGACTTCGAATTCATCAGATTGCAACTGAAAAAAATTTTGGAAAAAACTGGAATATGGCATTGATACTCATCAGATATTTATAGACTACAGAGTAGCCTACAACTCTGTGAATGGAACAAAAATGTTCAAAGCAATGAAAAAGCTAGGAATATGAAATCAGTTGGTAAATTTAACAACACTAACTCTTGAAAAAGTTGAATATAGAGTATGAATTCAGGGGGAACTGTCTAAACCTTTCAACACAAATAACGGGCTGCGCCAGGGAGACCCTCTCTCCTGTATGCCGTTCAATGTGGCTCTGGAAAAATTAATACACATTACATGTATGTCACAATCACAACCACTTGTTTAATATACAGATTGAACGAATTTAAAACGGAACATACGAAATCAATGTATTTCGGCTCAACTCCGCTCTAGGTGGTTGGCCAACAAAAAGTTGTCAAATAATTATATTATAAAAATCCAATACTTCAGCGGGCTGCTGGATTCTGAATTCTTTCAAGAACAAGTTAAAACTCCACCCAAATAGGTTGCCTAGAATCACTGAAAAAACTAGACTACACAAGCAGTTATTATGCTGTCAAACCACTTATCGCTTCCTTATAGTCCAAGAGATAGAGCCGAAATTTTGAACTTATCAGTAATATGATATTTCTCTATTGGAATATATTCATTGTAACTGGGTTAAGACTTTGCCTTACAGGCGGACGCCCCTCGTGGTACAGGGGGTGGCTATACAGGGATGAAGTTGTCATTTTTTTCGGAAAAATTAACGATCGATAATATGGCTGAAAATTTGCCCAGAGGTATATTTAAGAAAAAAATGTGATTTGTAAAGTAAATATGACTTTAGTTTGAAAAAAAAACATTATCATAATATCATTTTAAAACTACAAAATATTCTATAAAAGATTCAGACGATGACGTAGAGTTTTATCAAATGTTTTAGAAAAGTTTTTCTAATTTTTTTTGAAAAATTTTGAAAATTTTTGGAAAAAAATCATGGTATAACTGACAGAAAATCGAAAGGATTCTACAAATTAGATTTTACCTTAAAAAATTACGAAAATTTTCATTTACGGAAATTTTTTTGGAAAATTTTGAGGAAAACTCTACTTGACGCTTTTCAGAATAGTAACAGAAGTGAGCATACAAATTTTCAAATCAATCGGTATAAAAATATCATAATAAAATCAGTTTGAAAATTGTTACCGATACCTAAAATGCGCAGGCAAGTGGTACATTTGATCCCGTTTTATGGCTCCCTGTAACAACCCAGCTGTCCGCTCTTTTCGATTTAGAGTTTTTAGGGGCTAAATAATGAGCCCTGAAAATGGCGGACATATTACTTATCGTTAATTTTTCCCCAAAAAATTTAAATTTCACCCCTGTCCGCCACCCCTTATGTATCCACTCTCGCGTCCGCCCTTTGGGATTTCGTCTAGTTATACCAAGATCTTACTCTGGGCAAATTTTCAGCCATATTATCGATCGTTAATTTTTCCGAAAAAAATGACAACTTCATCCCTGTATAGCCACCCCCTGTACCACGAGGGGCGTCCGCCTGTAAGGCAAAGTCTTAACCCAGTTACAATGAATATATTCCAATAGAGAAATGTCTTATTACTGATCAGTTCAAAATTTCGGCTCTATCTCTACGACTATTAGGCAAGCTCCTCTTTCCTTTAAAGGAGACAGATAGTTGAACGATATTTTATACAATGTCTATCACCGGGTATGGATTTATTTTTGTCCAAGTTTTATATTGGTCCACTATTTCAAATGCAGTTCAAACAGACATATATTAAATTGTATGTTCCGTTTTAAATTCGTTCAATCTGTATAATAAATCAGTGCAAATTCTGGTCTTTGCTGATGATATCAATATTGTTGGGAAAACGGAAAACGCTATACGAGAGGCGTATGTAGCAATAAAAGAATCAGCTACAAAAATAGGTTTAATAATAAACACCAACAAAACGAAGTATATGAAAATAAGCACGCAACCATAAATTCTACGACAACTTGTTATAAAAAACGACGTCATCAAAGCAGTGAACAAATTTGTATACTTGTATATTTGTATACTCCTTAACACTGAAAATAATACTACCGCAGAGATAAACCGCAGAATTTGCACGGCCAACAGATGCTATTTTGGGCTCAATCTCCTCCTTAAATTAACAATTATATCGATAAATACAAAAACAATAAGCAATAATACCTTTCCTAAGTCCTAACATATGGTTCAGAGACCTAGACCAAAAATAATGAAAACATGTTAGGATGATTCTAAAGAAAAGTACTTAGGCGAATCTATGGATTAGTACATGACAATGGAGTGTTGAGGAGACGATACAACTTCGAACTTGATAGAATATACCAAGAACCTGATATCGTAAAACATATTAAGATAGGATGTCTGAGGTGGATAGGGAATGTAATGCGGATGGAGCAAAATTTAGTAAAATGCTTTATGAAAGATCCA
Organism: Diabrotica undecimpunctata; assembly: GCF_040954645.1. NCBI lineage: Eukaryota > Metazoa > Arthropoda > Insecta > Coleoptera > Chrysomelidae > Diabrotica > Diabrotica undecimpunctata. The sequence continues at coordinate 193,509,368 of NC_092803.1, forward strand.
TTCTTCAGAGAAGAAGAGGAGGACAAAGAACAAGGTTTCTTGATAACATCGATGAAGACATGAGAAATATGGGAATATGTGCTTGGTAATGAAAGGCGATAGAAAGAGACTGGACACTGGAGAGAAATTCTTGAGGAGGCTAGGATACACGCAGGCTTGTAAAGCCAGAATTATAATGATGATGAAAAAACGACAAATAACTAAGTTTAATCCGGAGTATTGATGTGGTAAGAGCCTTCTCTAAGAACTCACCGTTCTTTCCCATACCTACGCTTGAATATTGATCGATCGCTCCTATTCCTTGGCTGGGTCAAGTATTAATCGACCGATTACATCTAACTCTTTGGCTAGACTGATCGTTTATAGAAACATTTACATAGTTTTTGGGTATTGACCAAAAATCGTCCTTTCCCTTATCGAACCAAACGCCGCTTATATTCATTTTTATTTCACCGGCATCAACGTCAGACCGCCGCCCGTCGACTTTATTTACAAGTTCCACAAGGAAACTAAGTTCCTGTGAGATCCTGTGAGATCCTTTTATACAAAGGATTTTATTCAAAATTTTTATTTACAAGTATTCAACTTTTTATTTCTATTTTACGTATTGTATAGATGTAAATTTAATTTTGTTAGTTATTTATTTGAATATACTTTTATTTTGATTAAACTTGCGTTTAACTATGTCTGGTGTCTGATAGAACTGCCTGTCACAAACCAAACTGTACTGCAACAAACAGTTTTATAATTTGCTAATTAAAATAGAGACACTAAAGCATTTACTAATTGCATAATGCTTCCTGGTCTATTGAGAAATGTTCAGAAGGGATGCTAGGCTGTAAATTGGTTGACTGAGAGATGCATCCGGTATAAATTCTAATTCCAGTAACAGGTTTAGTTAGTTAGCTCTGTCAGCTACTTATACAAGAGCTAGTTTGAAATTTCTAACCATTCAAACTTTACCAACATTCCTGACGTTTGTTACACGGTGCTATCCATGCAGATATCAGCGTTAAGGTTTCGTCAAATTCGGAACAATTTGGATACGTGCATAGGGATGAATGTGTTGTTTATTGATCAGTGGCGGTTGTGGGTTTTGGCTTTTAAATTAATAAAGCATTTCAAAACAATACTGAATATTGTGAATATTAATCTAACCGATATGCGCGTTATATTAACTCAATATGTTATTTATGGAAGTAGTCGAGAAAGGATCTGAAACTGTATTCGTGTGGCATGTCTAAGCTAAAAATTATATTTATGTGTGATTAGGTCACAATTGATTGTAATGAACTTTATATTTTATAATTGTTGATTCCCACTTCGTAAATTGTGTTGAAAAAAAGACTATTTATTGCAACCGAACGCACTTCTATTTAGAAAATCGAAGACTGGTACCTACGATTATTTATCCTCCAGAAGTGAATTGACTCTATTAATTGCTAATTTCTAGTACTGGTTACAATTTCGATAAGATTTGGTTTCTACAAAATTAACATAAAATATCTTGAAAAATTGTATGAATAATCATTAAAAATTTATACAAATACACCCCAGTATCAGAAATTTACATGTATTTACTGAATACTCCAAAAATAACAATAAACATTGTTTTCAATATTCTTATAATTAAAAAGATTACAGCTTTGAAATAAATAAAGCGTCTCAAAATGTAATCAAAGAATATAAATAATATATAAGCATTTACCATTTTTTATATAAAATTGCTTGCACGTCATTCAAGATTTACCACGTCAGAACCCCACTGCGTTGCCAAAACATCAGAATAGTTAGTCAGTAATAAATTTTTAAAATGTCAACTATTTGTCAAACTATTATATTAACAGTAAATACACTTAGTTTTAAGGCTACTTCAGCACACTAAAATACATAAGAAAACATTTTAATACAAAATTATATATTCTAAATTTAAAACTTACCTCTTTTAGGCCTTTAATAGTAAAAATGTCCAGTTATTATTTTTTGTTCAAAATAATCTATCTTATATAAAAGCTTATCAGCTTTCTACAGACCATTTATTTGTTTTGGCATAGCACAATCACAATACACAACAATAATTAGTTTTTAAAGCTAATAATCTAAATTTAATATGTATTTATAAATACAATTTATTAATATATAATATATTATGATCAAATTGTGTAAAAAATTAAAACATAAACAAAATTCTTTATACACTTTTGCCACACGCTGAATTGTCAATAAAATTTGAAGTATTCTCATATCAGTTGCGTACAATTGTCTAATCTATTTAATTAAAATTATTATTTTTGGAATATTAGACTTAAAGAGTTATTTCATAAAATTTATATTATTAATAATAACAAATGTTTTTGGTTATTTAATCAATATAGTTCTAAAATTTCCAATATAATGATGATTACATTTTTCTGATTATTACACCATGTTGACGCCTGTGAAAGATCGAGCAGTTCCGTATGGGTTTCGTATTATTAGCTGCGTTAGGAAAATTTGAACTCTAAGGTTGACATTCTGGAAATTTTAAGTATAAGTGACGTCACTTTATATAAATTGTGACGTGCAAGCATTTTTATATGAAAAATGCTATATATGAGCTATATTCTCGTGAAAAATGTAAAGATTTTCGTTTCGTTTATACTAAAATTATACTCAAAATCAATATGAAATATTTCCTACATAGGTACATCCTACCCGGTTAAAATCCATTTTCTAGTAAACCATAATGAAGTGTTACTAACTCCGTCGGCATAAATCAAACAGTAAAACAGTTTTGGAAGTTTGGGAGTGAGTTGCGGCATTAAAAGTAAATTGCCAGGAGGACTCTATAAATATACGAAAAAAAAAAAGGATCTCTTAATTGCGATTCATTAAAAAGCAGAGGATCAACTGACCACATTATAATATGTAAGTCAACAAAACTTTAAATAACGAACATATTAATGTCTGAATTTATATTGATTGGAGACAGTTTTGGTCAAAATATTTGTTTCATTGGGAAATAATAATGCTTTAACTAACTTATGGGAGAAAACCAATAAAATTCTAAAAGTGTATTTTAGCGCTCAAGTAGACTAAATTAAGAGAGAGTCGTGCAAGAGTACATGGTATATTATGAGTACTCTAACCCCAAATATAGTTTATTACGTAATAAGAACTTTTAACTACATACACTTATATGTATTCAGAGCGATAAAATTAATAATTTCTATACAGAATTTATTGAATATACAGTCTCGTCAAAAGTTTTAAATTCAAGAAATTCAAGAGAAATTAAAATGCCACAATGTGCCTTTAAAAATTCGGCAAAACTTATGGTTTCTACATGACGGCTGTCCGGCCCACTTGAGCAGGAATACGAGATATTCTTGATAATAACTACAAAGACCACTGTATTGGAGGAAGCAGTCCAGTTGCTTGGCTAGCAAGGTTGTCGGATTTTATTGTGTTTGGAGATACAAAAAAGCATTTGTTTATTCCGTTTGGATACAAAATCGAGCACAATTCTGATGAGGATACAAGATGCTTGTTGCGTGTGCTGCGTTTATTGAAACAAACGATAATTTATAAAATTAATTAGGGTACCTTTTAATTAAACTTTCAGAACAAAAAACAAAAAATTTTGAAATCGATTTTTCTAGAAAACAGTATGTTATACTGACTTAAAGTAAGAATACCTTTTAGTACTCGAATACTGATTGAATTGATGGAATCAATTTCTGGAGGTTTTTAAAAAAAACTAATTACAAGGCACCATTTTAAAAGAGCTCTATAATAGATCGCCAATGGAACATTTTAGGACAAGGTGAATTGAGTTAAATTCTCTGAAAAATTATCTAAAATTTAAATCTGAAAATTATCTTAGGAATCGGCGGTCTTCGGACACCCTGCATATTATATGTTTATGTGTTATGTATTGTATATAATGTATTATGTATATTTGTAGATGATGTATCTCGGACTTTCTATTAATTTGCTAATGTTGGTATAGTCTTGTTGCTAACTTCTTCTTTTTGTATTAGCAATCAAACTCTGCTACATTCTGCTGATGGGATTACGAAACTTTTTCTTCATTAAGTAGAACGAGAGCCGTATCTGTGATTTTCCGAAGTTTCTATTTTTGATCTGTTTTGTGATTAACTATTCTGACACTCAGTTGTCTTGCAGTTTCTCCCACATTGGATTGTTGCATTCATATGATATTTTTTCTTAGCTTATGTTTTGAACAAAATAAATCGTACTTAAATTGTACTTTTACTTACTATAAGTAATTGTACTTATTTCCTATCCTTTTTAATTATTCTGATAAGCCCTTTATATATGGTTTTGTTGTTTCCATTTTTTTAATATTTTGAAATTAATTCAAGTTCCTGACAGATATTGTCCAAAACTACAACTCCTTTGGCTCTTGAACTTGGACAAATTATTGTTGTTTACCACATTCCTTGTGCAGAATGTAACACTTGATACATAGGACAGACCGGGCGATTACTTAATGATAAATTAATTTCACACCATAGTGATATCAACTTATCCAAACATTTTTGTGCCTCAGCACAAAATTATTTGTAATGAAAATAATGACTCTACAAGACAGTTCTTAAAAATGTGTTATATACTTAAACACTCTATTGTACTTAATTAGAGAACTGGCATTAGTAACTTGTGTCAAATTTATCATTCCCTAAATTTTCATAATTGAACTGCACTTTTGATTCAACTTTCAGATTTCATATCTTAGCTTAATAATTTTAAAATTAAATACCATTGGACTCGTTAAAATAAATTGATAAATAAATAAACGATTAATAATAATATAGTGAACCTCAAATGAAATGGTTTTATTCTCGTAAATCATTTAGAATAGAATAGAAATATGCTTTATTGTCACTGAAAATTATTGAACAATTTTATGGACAAAGCTAAAAAAATCAGTCAAAAAGTATAAAAAGTATAAAACAAAAACAAATATAACAAAAAAAAACAGAACAATACAATTTTAAATTAGTAAAATTATTGTATCACTTACATAATTTGTATAGACAACAACAAATGAGACAAACTGTAGTTACTGCTTGAGACACCCAAATGTAATTATTGTAAACAATACTAATATTGTTTCTTTGTTATATATTAAGAAACTCGTCAACTGAATAATATGGTCTTTCAGAGAGATAGATTTTTGTCTTACGAAACTTAATGAAATATGTTGCGGATTTAATTTCTCTTGGAAGGTGATTATAAAGTTTTTTTGCACTATATAGAATAGAATTCTTTACTAGCTGAGTGGACGGGATCGGTAAATAAACGTTACAATTCGAATTTCTAATGGAGTAGCCATGATCAGGTCTATCAGGAAAAATGTTTAGATGCTTGCGAATCAAACAAACCGTTTCCAAAATAAATAAAGAGGGAAGCGTCAAAATTCCGTGATTTTTGAAGTAGGTCTTGCAATGAGTTGTTTGTTTGAGACCAAATAGATAACGAATTGCTCTTTTTTGCAACTTAAAAATAGTGTCAAATTGGGCCGCTGTACTAGAACCCCAAAATGGAAGCCCATATCGAAGATGGGACTCAAACAATGAAAAATATGCCATTTTGACAGAAGATAAATTTGGTTCCTTCGAAACAGATCTTATTGCAAAGCAAGCTGATACTAGTTTCTTCCTTAAGGAGTCAGTATGCAAGGACCATTTAAGATCTATAGACTCCTTTATAAGATAATGCTACTGTCTTATCCACGTTAAAGCTAAGTAAGTTGGAGTCTGACCAATCCTTGATTATAAGCAAATCAGCGGTTATAATTGAATGAAGCGTTGAAATATTAGAGCTGCTCCAAGTAATTCTAGTATCATCAGCAAATAGAAAAATGTTCCCTTTAATTTTCAAGTAAGTGATGTCATTAATGAAAAGCAAAAAAAGAATGGGACCTAATACTGAACCTTGCGGTACTCCACACTCAATGTCTTTACAACTAGAGTCGGTGTCTTTTATTTTAACCAATTGTGTCCTACCTACCAAAGGCTACCAAAGGTCAAAGGCTTTGGAACAGTCGCAGAAAGCGGTGGCGGAGGAGAGGTTACTATTTAGTGATAGATATACCTCATGTAACACAGAAAACATGGCATCACTAGTACATTTATTAGACAAAAAGCCAAACTGATTTTCCGATAAAATATTATGTTTAAGGAGAAAGGGCATAAGTCGAACTTTTATAAGCCTTTCAATAATTTTTGATAGTGCTGGTAACAAGGCAATAGGTCTATAGTTGCAGGCATCAAATTTGTCTCCACCTTTATGAAGAGGAATAACGATGGCAGTCTTTAGGCAGTTAGGGAATGTACCTTTTTCAAGAGAATCATTTACCAGCGAGACCATGACCTCCAATACATTATGCGGAAGATTTGAGAAAATTTTTATAGATAATCCATCTGTACTACAGGACGATTTGCTTTTTATACTACAAATTGTTCGAATGAGTTCAGTCTTATCAACTGGTCTTAAAAAGAAGATATCAGCAATGTTTTTTGAATTAGAGAGATAGGAAACTGGATCTTGTTGTGGCGAAATAGTTGAGGTTAAGTTTTTACTGACATTAACAAAGTAATCATTTAGATTTTCGGGGTTAGGAAAAGAAAAGGTTTGATTCGCTGCACTGGTTTTATTTCGAAAATCGTTTATTAGTGACCAAGTTTCTTTTGAAATATTTTTGGAGCTTATTAGGCGATTATGAAAGTAGGATTTTTTGGCTACTTTGAGTAGTTTTAGATAGCATTTTCTGTACGTATTGATATAATCAGAGATGGGGATACTGTCATTAAATTTTTTAATATATAGCAGAGAACGCATATTCTTCGCAGATATGCGAATGCCTTTGGTAATCCAAGGTTTGTAATATATTGGCCTGATGTTTACTAGAGGAAATGCTTTATCAAAAATAGATACAACTCTATTTAGAAAATCACTAACATTACAGTCAATTTCCCCGGAAGAAAAACTCCAGTCAGAAGTCAAGCATGAATTATAGAATATACCAAAGTTTTTGGGAGGAAAAAATCCTACCTAATCGTCGGGTTTTTGAGTGGAGTGTTTTTAAACTGCTAAACTTGGTATATACCGCTTCATGATTAGAAAGCCCCCCATTAATAACTGTAGAATGGACGTCAGTGGGTGGAAAATCAGAAACCACATGAGCTGAACTTGGACGATCATACCTAGCAATTGTGGTATAGTCTTGAATGAAAATTGGCTCATTATCTTCAAGTCAGTGCTCCGTCACTGCAACTAACTGGGGAAACCCTAGTTCTTCCAGAAACAAAAATATCTCGTCTGTCTTATTTCTAATCGATCGAATATTAATAAGAACCATGCCAAAGTTGCTAGCAGTTGAATTTGAGGATTCTAGACCCTCAGAACACGTCGAAACATTTAAAAATTTTGCCTTGGAGAAGCGGTGGAAAAGAAATTTTGATGACATTCCCTTGATCTTTGCAGATGGATAATTCTTTCAGCAGCGATAAAGGACCTAAACGCAGCTAGATCTTTGTCTACCTCAGCTGGACTAATTCCATAGGCATCATTAAATTTCAAATAAACTTTTCGCAGATCTTCTGTAGTCGTGGAAAGTCCTTCAGAAGCCAAGAATAGTTTGATGCTTGTTTTCGTAAAACCACCATAACAAACCGAAGCAGGTTGGTCGTACAGGAAGGCAAGATGCAGTTTGATGGCTTTTAATATCTCTGGTTCTCTTAATCTTGCTAGAAGATATCGATTGTCGGAAGGATCCGTTCCGGATTTGTGTTTCATATCAGTATAAAAGCTGGTAATGTTGTGTTGATATTTACAATAAAGATAGCGTTGTTGCCTTGCATACTTTATTGATGATATTAACTCACACTACTAGTAGTAGCACCCTGGTATGTTAACTGTTTTGAAATTATCGCTGTTTGTGGGAGTTTATCTTAATGTCATTTTTTATAGGGTGCATTTGGAATCTAGCGACTGCACATGTATCATTTAACAACTTGTGACTTCCCTATTCTATGTTTACCTTAGGAGTAATAACTTATTTTTTTATGTTTATACAAATTAGCCAAGTGTTTGTGCCGTTTTACGAAGCAACGAATATTAAATCAGAACTTATATAATGACATGTCTTAGAAATATGGTATAAATATGCAGATGTCTCATAGTAAACGCGAAATTTGTGTTTTATGTTTAAGCCCCATAAAATTTAATATTCAAGCTGCTTATCGTCGAGTTGCTTACAATGTTACAATATAAAGCAACATAATTATAGTCTAAGGGCGCTTTTAAAACCTTTGCGTAAATCTTTGCGATATTGGATGGTGAAAATTAAATTTTTAATTACATAAAACTAAATAAATTCTGTAATATATAAAACAAAATTTATATTAAGTTATTATATTCCTCTTTTTTTCGAATCGGGAATTGTTAATATTAAAAGAGGAATCTATTACAGTTTCTACTAATTGGTGATGTAACGTTGTATCGCGATAATAAATGAATAAACATTTGGTAAATGGAAATTATGGGTGTATACTAGTTCGCTCCCGGGGCAGATTTTAATACCCCACAGAAAAGGGGAATAGGTAAATTCGCTCCGGCCATATATTTCTTAGAAAATATATTTGAATAATGTCTTCTCAAACTTTGTATTTACAGCTTGTCAAATTTAAGGTGATACTTGACAAATTTGTCCACTTGCGTAGAAAATTAAGTGAAAACGCATTCGGAGGAAAAGAGATATATAATGCGCTCGGTCTCTTCGCCTCGTTGGTACACTCCATACTACAAGTTTACAGAGAGTGACCTTATTTATTAATGGAACTTCTATGATATGTCTATATTGTATGTTATTTTGACGTTTCAATTTTTCCTTCGGAAATTTGTCTCAAAATACAAAATATTTTGTTTTTGTTACTTGTTAAAAAATTCTTCTTATAATTATATTTTATTTGACTCATTAATATTGACCATTCAGTCATGTTGAAGTGGCAGGTTTTTCGAATACTTCTATAAATGTCTCGTTCTGTAATTTTATAAGAGGAATATTGTCAGAGATGAAAGCTTTACATTTGCGTTACAGTAAACTGTATAAGAATAAAAGAACAGTAGTTAATCTTATACCTGGAACATACTGACGAAACATTTATTACTTAATTTTTATACTAGAGTTGTCGTAATATTTTATATTATAGTCGTATACTTTTATTCTTCGGATCTTCGGCATTTGAGTAAGTCATAAATATTTTAATATGTTGTTTATTTCTTTACAGTAGAATAATACCAGCCCCGTTGGCTGGTATAATAATACCTAATACACTACGGGCTGGTATATTAGGAACACGTTTTTCATGAATCCATTTTTTTTAATTAATATAGTTCATTTCGCTATGATAATCTCCAGACTTCGTACCAGATTTAAATGTCAAACATGCGGTTTTTATGAACTCCATTTGGCCGCCGACGTGAACAATAATCAGCCTTTGCCCTTTGGATACTTGCTTGTGCAAACCTTCGGTGATGTTGTCTCCCCAGTATCTATCATGGGTATGAGAGGAATGAATATAAGTTTCATCCATGTAAATTATGGGCCGATTTTCTTCCCTTGTTTAATATTTCTGAGAAACTTCCTCCGGAGCACTTGTATATCGGGTTTTTCCATTAGGATTTTCCTGTTATGCTTCGCTTTCTTCCATCGAAATCCCATATCTCTCATCACTTTTCTCAAAGTTTCATGCGACCCTGTATAAATATTGTCTTCATTATTTTTTTTTTGTTATATGTCGCAATGTAGGAACTCGTTTTTCCGTGACATAATAATTTATTATTATACGCCGAACTAAACCTTTGTCAAAATCGCCCAAGTTGGATTTTGGGGCAGATCTCATTCTTTTGTTAGGCGTCGAAAATGATGTAGAAGCACCTTCTTCTATATTTTTCATTTCACGAGAGATCCGTTTTATAGTGGCTATACGTACTCCCGTTGCTAAAGAAGCAGGCTCTTGAACTTTTTTAAAATCTTTAACATGCGGATTTTGCATCGCTTCTCTCTGCATAAAAATAATTACATTTGCTATTACCTCCCTCGTTTGTCCAGACAAGACTTTGCCTTCTAATTTTGAATGAAAATCCATGTTTATAATTTAAAATACTTAACAATAATTATTTAAAAAGTCAAATCTATTGAAATACGATATTTCTTCAATACACAGTTACTTTAAACATAAGTAAAATAAAAAAAACTTTGTCGCAGACTATACAAGTACCTTGCACTTCGAAGGCCCAAGAAATAATAAGAACTAATTGTGTTGTGGTCGAATGCGCATCGTGGGTGGAGCCTAATTTCAAATCGGCCAAGTATCACGTTAAATTTGACAAGCAATACCTATTAATACAACACTACCATCATTGTTTAAAAAAGAATGAGTCTTTTCTAAACAATGCTACTATATAACACTACATCTTACTTAAAAAAATATTAAAATTATAACGATAATATCACTAAAGTATTATAATGTTAGAGCTCATATTCACTTGTTCAATATTTGATTGGGTTTTTCTGCATCAGAAGTTGCAATAATTGATATATTTCTTTGAAAAGATTGGTAGGTAATTAGTAGTGTACCTGAAATTTTATGATAAGAAATAGGGGTGGTGCGAATCTTAACATTATTACTTTAGTTCCAGTTTGAATGTCGTTATACCTAGTTCATGATGGAGACATTTAAAGTAAGTGAAATGTTAAGTGAAAAGGGCAAGTCAATGTTAGTTATTGACAATTACAAGTATAACTTCCATAAAATGCTTGCTAATAATATCAAACGTTGGCAGTGTGTAGAAAGAAGTTGCAAAGCATTTGTTAAAACTTTAAATATTTGTAACAGTGTAGTCGAATGTAGTCATAACCATACCTATGAAAGTGTATCAAAAACAGTATTAAACCGGCAAAAATTTAGTAATAGTGTTAAGCGGAAGGCAATGGATAATTTGTGTGAAAAACCATTGAAGTTGATACACAGCGAAATTACACAAACAGGCACTAAAAGTCTTACTGTGGAAGATGTACATTTGATTAGAAAAAATATTTATAATGACAGAAAACAAATTATTTTTTATTCAATTATTCAATCTAAATTTTTTATTCAACTATTTACAGTTCACGTCTCGAAAATAGACACTGTGCCATTGGCATTCTTTTTGCTTTTAAATAAGTTAACAAACTCATATGTGACTGCCTTAAATTGTTTAAAGACGGAGTGTCAAAAATTGAACTTAAATTTTAGTCCCAAGGTTGTGTATTGCCAATTTTGAAAAAGCGATCCATGCAGCTGTAAGTGAAGTGTTTCCATCTGCGAAAATAAAAGGATTTAGGTTTCATCTCGGACAATCATGGTGTAGAAAAATTCAAAAAGTTGGTATGGCTACTGAGTATTCAAACGACAATGAAGTCGGACAATATCTTAGATATACATTTGGTCTACCTTTCCTTCATCCATTAGAAGTAGGTGAGTGTTTTGCTTTAGACTTTAGCAAAATATTACCAGCACAACACCAAGCCGTTCAACAATTTGCTGACTACTTGGTGGACAACTATATTTCTTAAGAGGCAGACTTCCCTCCTGAGATGTGGGCGGAAAAAATTTCATCACTTGAGCGTACAACCAATGCCTGTGAAAGTTTTCATTCTAAATTTAATTCATTATTTTAAAATCCGCACCCTAATTTCAATTTTTGAAAGTTTTAAAAGATATTCAAACTGACACATACAAAAATACGAAGTTCTGTGAAACCAAAAAAAGTGTACCGAAAAGTACTTCTAGAGCGTCAAAAATTTGTTGATCAGAAAATAGCGGAATTAAAGCAAAATAAAATTAGTAGATTTTATTTTGTCAAATGTATTTCATTTAGATTTCTAGCGAAATAAATGCCTCGTTTTAATTTATATTTGTTTGATTTTGTAATGGTAGAGAATATCCCATATTATGTTAGTTTTTACACTTGTATTGCTTTCTTATTATACCTATATCTTAGAATAGGCGCAAAAATAATTTCTGTAACTTTTAAAAACAATTCAAAAGTTTCAATATAATTTCTAAATCAATCACTAACATTTTTCAAAATACATAACAGTAATGAGCGCGCTAATAACAGACAAAGTAACGCAAAAGAGGGAAAACATATTAAGTTCTGAGATAAATCAAAACGAAACTAGTGGAGATGGGAAATTTAGCGATAAATTTAATATATTTCATTTATTGTTTCCCACCTTTAGACGTAAAAGTTTGGAAACTACCGCTGTGACAGTGACAGTTTTAGTTGACATCCTCCTTTGATACATCTAAAGGTGGGAAACAGTGAATAGAATGTAAATTTACAAGTTTCTATCGCTAAATTTCTCATCTCTACTAGTTTCATCTCTTTTATCTTACAACTTCATATGTTTTCCATCGTTTTCGTTATTTTGCCGGTTATTAGCGCGCTTATCACTGTATTTATATAAATATGTAACTACCAATATTTGATATAATTTCTAATATAAAATACAAAAGCCGCAGTACCTATTTTCCTGGTGTTAATTTTCCTAAAACTTAATAGATAAATACTTAATCCGCTTGACCACGGAAGCGAACTAGGTTATGGTTTTCGGAGCGAACTAGTATGTAATTAAGAGGGTTTTTTGACCTTGGGAGCGAACTAGTGTGCTCCGGAAATTATAAGTTGGTAGTGCTTGTGACGAGTAAGGCTTTGAATCAACGCTGCTTGTTTTAAGTTCAAGCAAAATGATTTAAGTTGAAGAAAAATTATGTTTTATTTGGTTAAAAAGGGTTATGGTAAAATCTCAGATATTTCGTATTGTGAGCCCATTGGCGACCAACTCTACTTTTGAACATTTTTTGTGACAACTCTAAATAATATACCTCTAAAAATATCAGAAATGACTTCATTGGTCACTGGCCTACATATAAAACGGAAAAACAGAGGTGTAAATTACAACCTGTAAGTTAGTCTTCTTCATAAAATTTTCAAAATATGAAGCATCTTTGTTAAAAATATTAACTGCTTTGTTAGATTTTGCGACAACTTAGTTTAAGCCATTTATGCTTATTGTAACAACATATTTCTGTATTAAAAACTTATGTAAAAAAATTATTTTTTCTCTTGTTCTGTAAACACTATTCCATTGTTCAGATTTTTTTAGAAACGTAATAAAAAACTTCGTTGAGAAGGGTTTAATAAAAATATGGTACAATTGTTTGGCAATATCGTGTTTTAATACCAAATATTAATATCGTCAATTTAATATATTTTGCGGTCCTTCATTATTGTTGATATAACCAATGCACAACGTTCAAATAAATTTTTCGCTTCTCTTTTCGCATGCCAATAAAAACCCAAATGTGATCGTTCCCAACATTCTCTTATTAATTTCGGTAGTGGAATTTAAATTTTGATTGCCACAAAAATGAGTTAATTTAAACCAGCTGTTGTGATTAAACACATGGAAAGCATAATCCTTGCAATAATCAATAGGAATAATTTATATACCGGTTATTGCACTGTGTATGCATAACATTACAATGATCTTTTATATTTATTTACCTAAAAAGTCACAAATATCTATCTTTAAGTATGGTTTTTCTTCTTGCTTACCTCTTTATCATAGGTAGTTCGCATCCGTTTTGTGCCAGTGTTTTATCTGATTATCTCTCGATCTGATTTCCAGTCTTCCTCTTTTTCTTGTAGTTTTACAACCCTCAGCGTGTATCTTACTGGATATCCAATTTTTGCTTAGATTATATCCAGCTCAATCGTTTTATATGCTTCGTTTTATTGCATTTCCACAACGAGAAAATTAACTTCCTCCTGTAGTCGGCTGTTATATCATAAACCACAAAAATTTAAAGTAAAAAATCCTTTGTAAATAAATAATGTATATATATATATATATATATATATATATATATATATATATATATATATATATATATATATATATATATATATATATATATATATATATATTAAATGGCCAATTATGTGGTCTAGGAGGACAAATTCGTTAAATTTCCGTGCTCGAATAGGTATCAATAAAGTGTTATGAATCATGTCGGCCTATTCCAGCCTCACCAAACACTTTGGCTGATACAAATTCAAACTCGAAAACTCCAACGAATGTCTCCTAAAACTTTACCATTGCAGTGGTTAGCGTACAGAGGCGCCACCTGCTTTTGCGGCCATGAACAAAAACGATAGAATAATATAGTTTTTTTGTCCTCTGGGCTACGCGAAACCTGTAAAAGAGTAAATCTTCTAGCAAAAGCTGCTATCGCTTTGTTGAATTAAATGGCCAAATATATGGCCTGGGAGGACTAATTCGTTAAACTTCCCGTGCTCGAATCGGTATCAGTAAAGTGTTATGAATAACTTCAGCCTATCCCAGCCTTATCAGACACTTTTGCTGATATAAAGACTTGGATGTTTACAACGATGTAATGACTTGAATATGTATTCCTACAGTGTTCACCAAAATAATGAACTTTGTTTAGTAACATGAAATTACAATAAATATTCATTCTATCAACTAAAATACACTAAGGAACGCCACTGGAAATAAAATAAAATAGTGTTTTTTGCTAGTGGAAAAAAATGCATTGATAACAAACAATGCTACATTATAATCTAAAATAATTATTGTAGTAAATATTCCAAGTTATTTTTCCAAAATGTTTATATCAATATTGTTACTGACTCGTCTTTATTTTTGTCAATAATTTGTGAATCTGTCAAATAATAGATTTTAAATTTTTACTCTTCGAGTTTTTTTCCGACATTAATAACAGCATTTACAAAAATGAAACTAACAGAAACAGAACGAATCGAGATTTTAATCATGATTGGTTATGGAGATAGAGTGAGGACTCGAACAGAAATTCGTAATTTCTTCTTCTTCTTCATGTGCCTTGTCCGTTCCGAACGTTGGCAATCAACATGGCTATTCTGACTTTGTTTACGGCAGATCTGAATCGTTCAGCAGATGACAATCCGAACCATTGCCGCAAGTTTTGGAGCCACGAGTGTCTTCTCCTCCCTGGACCTCTTCTGCTGTCTATTTTCCCTTGAACGATCAGCTGTAGTACTCTATATTTATTATGTCTCATAACGTGACCCAAGTATTTCAACTTTCTTTTCTTTATACTTATTCCTACCTCTATCTCTTTACCTATCCGGCGTAGTACCTCTTCGTTGGTTACGTGCTCAGTCCAGGATATACGTAATATACGTTGGTAAGCCCACATTTCGAAGGCCTCTACTTTTTTCATTAATGTTGCGGTCATTGTCTACGCCTCCATTTCATATAACAAAACCGGGAATACATAACATTTCAGAAGTCGAATTTTGAGAGGTAGGATGAGGCTTTTAGAGGTGAAAATTTGCTTCATGCTTGTGAACGATGCTCTTGCCTTTTCTACTCTTATACGTATTTCCTTTGCTTGATCCCAATTTGAGTTAACTGTTGTTAACTCAAATTGGGATCAAGCGAGATGTACGAATCCACGCGTTCAATTCTTTCATTGTCTAATATCAGTTGCTGTGGTGGTTGTTCGCTTGTGCTGTGGTCCGTATTGTGCACTTGTTTTTTGTATCTTACTCATTAGGCAACTCAGTTCCTCCATGCTATTTGTTAGAATCACAGTGTCATCAGCATACCTTATGTTAATTATTTCTCCATTTATCTTTATTCCTTCTGTGCTTTCCTACAGCGGTGTCTGAAATACTTCTTCTAAGTATATATTAAAGAGAATAGGAGACAAGATACAGCCCTGTCATACCCCTTTCTTGATCTCAATTTTATTGGTCAATGTAGATCCTACTTTCACTTTAGCTGTTTGGTCCCAATAGAGACTCGCTATTGTTCGAATGTCTCTGTAGTCGACTCCGATCTTATGGAGAACTTCAATTATCTTTTCGTGCTTTACGTTATCGAATGCTTTTGCGTAGTCTATAAAGCATATGTACACGTCTTTGTTCATATCTCTGCAGCGCTGGATGAGTACCTGTAGACTAAAAAGTGCTTCTCTTGTCCCAAGAAAATTCCGAAACCCAAACTGCGAATCTCCAATGTTATCCTCACATTTTTTGCTTATTCTGTTGTAAATAACCTTGGTGTATGCCTTCGAAATGTGGTTAATTAGACTTATCATTCGATGTTGATTACAAGACTTTTGGTTTTTTCGGTATGGCAACAAAAGTTGACTCTAGCCAGTCTTCAGGAAGCTCCCCGCTGTTATAAATATTGTTAAAGAGTCTGACGAGTGAGTCTAGAAATTGACTGTTTGGTTCTTACAGAATTTTCAATACTTTCCCGTATACGTTATCGTTGCCTGGTCTTTTGTTATTTTTAAGACCCTTTATAGCATTCTTCACTTCTGATTTTAGAATAGAAGGGCCCGTATCATCATTGCTCAGTGTATACCCACTAGGACGGTCATCATTAAACAGTTGTTCCACATAAGTTTCCCAGATTCTAACTATTTTGTCGGGGTCTAGTTGTAGATTTCCATTATCATCGCACCGCCCTTTCGATAAAATATTGTAGCTTTTCTTTGTTGTGAGTTCCTTTATCTTCTTATGCATATTGTGATAGTCGTATACCTTTTCCCACTGTTCGATTTCTTTGCATCTCTCCGAGAACCATTTCTCTTTAGTTTTTCTTAAATTAGTTCGTAATTTATTTAATGCTAAATACCCCAATCGCAAACCAATTAGTTAATCAACAGTAAGTAAAATTGAAAAAAAAAAATTAGAGAAACTGGCAATGTTAAATATCTTCCCAAAAGTGGTACAAAATCAATATCCGACGCCAAGAAACTGGACGTTGTATTTCAATAAAAATTCCCATCATATTTCAGGCTTTCTCGATAGGATTAAGGTCGCGTGAGTTACTTGGCCATTCCAATACGTTGGCATTGTGATTATTCAAGAACTTTGACACTGTCTTGGTCTTGTAAGCAGGGGCATCATCGTGCATAAAAAAGTTACACTCGTGAATTTCCTATAAGTTCGATAGATGTTGTTCTAGAACGGTTACATAGTTGCATAGTTGCTTGCCCTCATTGTAACATTCTTTAGTTAGAAACACAACTATATCCTTCTTTATATCATTACACTTTCAGAATATTTGACGGTTTTAACTGTGAACTTTGGATCGTACCTTAACGCAATGTGTGGACGACGAACCAATTTGGAGTTTCCTTTTACTAACCTGAACGTAATTTCGTTACTGAACATGACTTTTTTCATTATTAAGCTGTCCAATTCTGATACCTTTTACAAAAATCTAATCTTTTTTCTCCATTGCTTTTGTAATCAAGGGCTCCTTTGCAGCACGTCAATTTGGTAATGCCTATGACGAAGCCGGTGACGACTAGTTAGTGTTGAAACGTTCTGAAGGAGATCTGGATGTTTATTTTTAAGTTCTGTGGTAGTTATGGAAGGGTTCAACATTACTTCACGCCTGATGACGGTGTCAGTCCTAGATGATGTTATTTTAAGGGCTCCAAAACCAGGTTTTCTTTCCAGAACTATCCCTTAAGGCAATGACGTAGCCGACTCTCTTGAAATACCAATATTGCGTGCTACGGTAATTACAGAATTCCCTATCTCAAGTAAAGGTAAACCACGAACTTTCTCCTGTTATCTGAGTTTCTTTTTACCCATATTTTTCGCTTCAATTTATAATGTAACGATCCCAAACTTTACTGAATAAATAAAAATAATCCGTAAACTAATTTTTCAAAACCAAATTCATATTTTTGCTTTAATCTGTGCCTTCTAAGAATTGCAAAGCAAAACAGACGTTGATAAAGATGTTATTAGAGACATGGGGAATCTAAAATTGCATTCCACAATATATCTACTCAACTAAGCAAAAATCTTTAGCGAATTGGTTTCTAGTACTCATAAAGAATATACCGGAATAAAAGGAAAAAGACAGTTAAGATTTTGATTTCACGTATAGTGCGTCTGTATATAAAATTGTCTTTTTCCTTTCAAATAAAAAGAAGTTTAACTACTGACTACCGGCATAAAGCCAACTGTGTACAGTACAAACAAGTAGAGTAAATTAAAGAAACTAAGCGGTCAGTAAACTACAGATACTACAGTACAGTTGCAAGTACGTTATCTCCTCTCCCCTTAAATTCTAAACAAGCGCAGACAGAACGCATGCAATTTTTCTTCGAATTTAGTGATTTATTTGGCAGTGTAAAGATTTTTTTGCCAGCACTGGCTATGTAGTGAAAAATTTAACGATTTTAAATGTAGCGATAATACCGGTTTTCTGTCGGTACTCTGCTAGCACAACAAGGTTTAGTTTAGCTAGTAAGACAAAACTTAAGTTGTCTAACTCTTAAATTATTTGCGGAAAACATGGGATAACTAATACATTCTATAAAATTTTAGAACCAATTGACTTTACTATTTCCTCCACTTAGACTCCCATAACGTACGTTAGAGTAATATATATGTATAAGCAACTCAAATCTTCTCAACGTCATAACAAATCCTTTTAAAACTCATGCAGTACTAGATTATAATTTCGGTTAACTTTTAGGGATTACGAGTTCAGTATTATTGTAGTTCGTCTGTGTAATTCTAAAATACATGTTTACTGGAACTAGAGAATATTTTACTAAATAAACTGATATTATTTTTTACTAATGAGCAGAAAAAATAACTAAAATGTTTAGTAAAACGTAATATAAAAAATTTATATTAAGGGATATTATTATCTATTATAGAGCTTATTTACAGCATTAAATACTGGAAACATTAGAACGTAAATGTAAATAGAAATAGTGTCAGTCACGTAACTTGATTTTTTAACCCTTAACCCAAAACATTGGTCTAACGGACCACAGCGAAAGGATAGTCTGCTAATGGTGGCAACAGTGTAGGCTGCATGCACTGTCCTTTTAAATACCTTCCTAATAGTGTACAACAATCATAGTTCTGCAGTATCGTAGCGATCGCTTTAGTGTTTACGTGGTAAAAACCACTTGAAAAATACAAAAATAAACTGCAAATAAATAAAAAAATTGCTTCAGTCACCCTAAAATAACATAAAAAACTCTATTCATCTGTGTGTCAATGTCGTGGAGATAATTACGGTGATGTAGATATTTTTATAAGCTAGACAGTTCATTACCAAGAATCTGAAATAGGATCAACCTATTCCTTCAATTTAATGTAGCAAAAACAGTGTTTCTCGGAGATTTTAACGCTAACCACGGTATGTGGAAGCCAATTGCAGATGACCATAATGGCAGAGTATTAGTGGAGGTCATGGATTATTGTGAATTAATTACCTTAAATGACCGAACACCAATAAGAATTTCTCCAACTAGTAATCACTCAGCAGTTGACTTAACTCTAACATCTGCCCTTTTAGCCGATCGTGTAGCTTGGTCAGTACATTCAGACACGTTAGATTCGGATCACTGTCCAATCTAGGCGGTGCCCAATCAAGAAGATTAGTCAATACTAATATAGAAGAGGCAATATCTTTAAAAGCAATAAAGTAGTAAAACTAAACACAAAAGTACAGATTTGGCAAACAACAAAAGTGTAAGGTGTAATTTACAGAATCAGGCTAATAAATTAAAAGAAGTAAGAACATGTTGCGCGTTTCAAAGAGAATATGTGAAACAAAGGATTATAACTTGGAACCCCGCGGAAACAAAAGAAGCAAATATAGACCGCCAACACATTAGACCAATGATACAAAAAAAAAGAAGGATATTGGATTAAAACAGCTCAAGACATAACTTAACGGAGAAGTTTAATAGAGATCTATGTCCAGCAGTGGACTCAACATAAGACTGGTATTGATAATGATGACCACTTATATAGGCATAAATAAAGTTTTTTCTGATTGTAATGATGGCGTACATACTGTAAACTACAAAATCAGTCACTTATATATACTATATAGTCACTATATAGTCAGTAAAGATTCACATTCACATTTTTAAGCATTGATTACTTCAAAATTAGGGTCAATATCTATTCACAATGGTTGGATGCAATCTATGTAAACTCTATTTTGAAAGACCTATCGAATTGCTCATATTTATTTAATAAATACAAAGGTAATTGCTGACTTAGGATCAGTACATAAAATTATTAACGCATTACCGGTCCCTAGAGTTTTCCTTCTCATTACCGCTAATGCGTTTACAAATAAATTTCGATTCCAAAATCAATATTGTCCGGAAAATTAATAGAGTCAAGTCCAGTTGACTTCTCGCAAAATTTCCAGTAAAGTGCGGGAACCAGTAATATGGGCATTTGTTTCCGTGTCATTGGCAATACCGATGCGGTGCTATTTTCGATTCGACGAACTAACAAGGGTGCCCAGTCATTACCTATAAAAAATAGGCCAGTCCATAAAAAACGTGGTCGATGCTGGTTCCTGGTAGAAATTAATTTTATTCTGGAATAGTTTATTTACGGTTTATAAATACGGTTTGTTATAAATTCAATAGTTTGTATATACCTAGGTTTTAAATGGTTTACGAGAGGATTGAGTTTTGGTAATTCTTTTGGAAAAATTTTTAAATTATTTTTATTAAAAAATGTACCATTATACACAAAAAGTTCTTACTTCTGTGTAAGTTTTTTTAAACTATGGTACTGTAGTATTTTTATTAATATAATTTATTGTCTTTATTTATTATCAAATGTTCTACATTTATAACACTTAAGTTTATTAAAGTCTTTATTACAATATTCACTAATTTATTTCACAATATTTATTTATCTTTATTTTCGGCTTACAATTTAAACTCGATATTTAAAACTATAACTAGAACTAACTGTTTTCAACAAAATTCCCCTTTTTAAATATAAAATACCGTTAATCAAGAATCCCTTCGAATTCGGACGCCGACCCTCTCGCCAAGAATGAAAGGCAGACAGGTTTTTCAGCTGAGCGGCGAACTTACTAGAATAGAATAGAATTAGAAATAATATGTTAGCAGATTTATGAGTCATTTTTCCACTTTTACTTTGTTATAGTGAAGTCGTTTTACCCTGTCGTATTTCGGATTAACGCTCAAAAAATAATTTATGACTCTAGTTACAGCCACTCTGTTATGCTTTCCATTTTCTACCTGCTTTGTGGTACCGAACCTCCTACTGTTCGGCTGTAGTACTTGAGGATAAATCAGCGCTACTAAAACAATTTTTTTTATAAATCGTGAAAAAACGCAAATTGAATGCTTTGTGATGATAATTTATTGAAAAAACTTTTATAATTTTATTTCAAATAAAATTTTCTCGAGGAGTGCATCCATTCCTTGCGGTCGCATAACTGGATAATTTTAGTTGTTATATTTGCAAAAATAGTAAACAGTCTGCGGAGTCGAGGCTTTCCATTGACCGGACTCATCGGCCAATGACCGACGCGCCTTGCCACCGAGGCCCCGCCCCTTCGTGTATATATTCAGAGAGCTTCGAAAAATCTCGCTATTAGTATTCAACGATCGCCGGTTTTCAATAGTGACAATGGATAACGTACAAGAAAACGATAGAACACCTAAATATAAGTTTTTATCTCCGAGTGAGCGTCGAATTGTGTTGAAAGTGGAAAATTATTTTACTTTAGAAAAAATCAACATGGGACCAATTACATCAGTACTGGCAGTTCAAAAAAGGACAAGTGCACGGAAATCTCCCATTGCCTGACGGGGGATACCGCGAAATAGACCAAAGACCAGGGGGCGGAGGAAAGCCGGGGCTGGTTGTACCGCAGGAGGACAACCTACCTCGGTGGGTTTGGGAAGATCTGTGTGGGAAGTAGGAATAAGTCTTTGTTTTATATAGATATATATTTTTATAAATATATTTATAAAATATATAAAAATATAATACAAAATTTTGAAAACCTAGTATTAACATTGGCAATTTTTTTATGCTTAAATAAAAATAGAGTTTAGTACACGCTGAAAGAGAATTTTTGTTTTTTCAGCATAATTATTAACCACAATATTAATTTTTGAACTTACATGTGTAATATGAAAAATTTTTTAAAAACTTTAAATATCTCAAAAACGGCTATTTTTTCGAGAATGGCATCTCAATAAAAATCGATCCAGAATTTTACGTTGATTCTAAAAAAAATAACAAAAAGCAGAGTTTCTATTTAAAATAAGAAACTTAATGGCGACTTCCAGTACATCCAGAAGTGCTAGAAGAATGCAAATATTTAAAAAATTAAAAAATGCTTTGCATAACCCATTATTCCAAGTTTGCAGAAACCAGTGACGACCAGAACTTTGAAAACTTTTAACCAACATGTTGCGTGAATGACCCTGTATATTTTATACTCAATGGTTATAAATTTACATTATGATATTCAAATGTCGATCGGTTAGCCAAGCGGGCTGGGCGGCTGGCTTCTCCTTCGCTTCACTGCGAGAGATGTCAGTTCAATCCCCAGCTCGGTGTACAGAAAACAAAAAGGCTAACGCAGCAGTTTAAAATTCTAAATGAATCTGCGGCTTAGTCTAGAATATGCTGGTATCTGATCGGCCCATGGTGGAGCAGTACGGCAAGAGATAAGGGCTTGCGGCTTGGTGATACTCATCCATAGATCCCTACCGGAAGGGCGTGTGCCGCCTAAATACCGGGTATATATATATGATATTCAATTATTATAAAACATAATACAAAGTTATTTTTTTAAAAAATCCATAATGTCGTATTATCAAATTAAGAAAACCCGTACATTTTTAATTTGAGAACCGCTGACTACCTGAGGCAAATCTGAACAGACACTTTTATTACTTATGCGATAGGCTAAAAAGATCCTACTATAGGATTGAGATTGTTCAGTAGGGCATAAAAATGGCAAGTCTATATTTATTACTCAAGAATTTGGGAGATAAAGGATTTAAAATGTTCGAGATCAATTCGAGAGATTCGAAACCAGAAACTATGTTGATCTGTAAATAATGGTAGGTATGAATAATATATTATAATATGAATTATATAGACGAAAACGAAATATTGTCATTAAAAATGTGATTTGTCTCTAAAAAGACAATCATATGCAATGATGACAGTAAAATGCTCCTATTAGTGATCCCAGAGTAAATTTTGAGAAAAAAAACCTCGTGATGCTATCCCGATATAGTAAGTATTTGGTTTTACATTAAGTTTACTCTCAATATTAACATCAAACCCTGACTTCATTATGTATGTTATTTTAAGACATAAAGGATATATCCTCAATATGTTAATGACTTAATTATGGAAATTTCTGTAATGTGGAATTTTCTTTTTATTGATTTCCTCTTTTAGTATAAATAAACAGGTCATAATGCATTATTTTGAGGAATCTGTGAAGTAATTTGTTTCATTTAACATAATTAAAAGAGCTGCTTTAATTTTTTCCTTTTTATCACTTGTTTTTTTTCAGGACTATACTTAAAGCTTTATATTAAACTAATGTTCATTTTTTCACGCTTGTTTACATATTTGGGATCCATCAAATTTTGTGTTTTTATAGAATATTTAATCTAGCAAATACGCTAGCAAAATAAGAACATCGTAACTCGATTTTTTTCAAATCATTGTAACTTGATCGTATTGCTGTATAAAAATGTATGCTTTTTCAGGTAAAATAAAAATTACGAACGTTTTTGAAAGAAAATACATTTTTTTGAAAAATGTTGTTATACCATATCTTATTCTCGTGATAAACTGGCCCAAATATTATCGTAACTTCATTAACCATTTTACCGTATTACATACAAAGTAAATAATTTTGTCGTATCTAGAGTTACAAGAAATTTATTAAAGTCGGTTCACAATTTGTTGATAGCTCACTACAAGTTTAACCCTAATTAGAAAACTGAAATACAGAGAGGATAGGTAATACGATATAATAGTAAAAACCAACCTAAAACTGACAGTTTAAGACGTTTTCGACTAACCCACCTTATATCTAAAGGAATACAATACCTTATAATCCTATTACGGGGGTATTTTGAATGGTTAGAGAAGAACGACCAGTGTCGTAGAGTATATGATTGAAACATTTATTTGAACTAAATAAATATATTTTTTAAATTTTACTTATGTAAATTGTATTTTTTTATAAAACTTATTTATTTTATTCAAAAATAAAAAGTTTCTTGTCATTTGTAAAAGATACATTTATTTAATTAAGGAAAAAGGCGCCAAATGCCGCCTGGCAAAATTTCCAATGTGTTTTAAATGTATCCATTATTTTCGAATCCGGAGAAAACTAATAAATATTTTTGAAAAATTTTAACGCAGAAGGAAAGATGACATTATTACTCAGGGCAGAAAGTCCCTGAAAACTTTTACAATGTTTATTTTAATATGTTATGTAACAGGGGTGAAAATAAAAGAGAAAATATAGTATAATTTCTAATTGAAAATATTGCATGCAAAAGAAACTTTTTATTTATTCTAAAAAATATTTCATTCTGCCTTTAAATTTTTCAAAAATGCTATTTAGTTTTCTCAGGATTTGAAAAAAAAAATGGATACATTTAAAACACATTGAACATTTTGACAGGCGACATTTTGCGCCTTTCCCCTTTAAAACCTTACGATTACAACTACTATTACTTACCTTATATAATTACGATTAGAAAACTCTTCAAATTCAAAATAAATAGGATCAACTTCGGAATCCGAGTCGTCTTGAGGGTTAATAATTAGGTTAATAATCTCTACGGTCGCATCAATTATGTTATCAAGATCCCACATTTTTTGTTCTTCTTCTATTACATGTCTTACTGCATCTTTCCAGTTTTGTTTTGTAATATGTTATAAAGACTCGTATAACAATTCACGTAGAGCTTGTATTTTATATGACGTATTTTTTCTAGCCACATAACTTTTCATTTGTGCCCAAATGAGTTCAATTGGATTTATTTCGCAGTGGTAGGGTGAAAGTCTAAAGACTGTGATGTTTCGCCTTTCCGCCATTTTGTCAACTACGTATTTCTTGAACTTAGATTTGTGTTGCCGGGCAATTTTTAAAAGTTCCGCTTTTACCATTCCATCTTCGTAAGGCAGATACTTATTCCGCAGCCAGTCAAGAATATCCTGTTTCTTCCACACATTCGTTAGAAGTCTTTCTACTAGTCGTGAATAATAAGGTGCATTATCTAATACTATAATTGAATTTGGTGGTATGTGTTCAATCATTTGCTCAAAATACTCTTCGAAAACATCAGCTGTCATCTCCTTGTGATAGTCTTTTGTGCTTTTGGAATGACATTCCAACAAACCATGCTTAACAAATTAACAAATCCTTTTCACTGCCAATGTGAGAAATTATTAATCTACTGCCTTTACCAGAAGGTGGGGAGATACCAGTAGACCAACCTTTCATAAAGGCTTGCCTGGAGCTTAATATATTTTTATCTGACCAAATTTTTTTTAGAGTATGACCTTAGTTTACCCACGTTTCATCCTGGTAGAAGATGGGCCTTTCTTCAGCCCGGAATTTTCGTATGAATCTTAGATAATTTCTTCTCCAACATCATCTTCTCCTCCCGGTCAATCAAAAGTAATTTTCGGTCTGATTTCTCCCACCGGAAATTCGGAAATTTAATTCTTTTAAAACTTGCCACAATTTAGTTAGTCCGATATGAGGCAAATCCGGGTCGTCTCTAACTTCTTGTAAAATTTTGTTTAGGTTTGGTATTTCTTTTTTGAAAAAAAATCCATGAATTTTCCTTCAAATACCATTTTTGGCAAATTCATCAATTTAAATAGGCTTTTTCCCTCTCTTTAAGTGTTCGTTTGTGTTTGGGTTAGCTATACCGTGTTTTTTTCTTTCTGATAGGAACCTATATATATAGTTGACTCTCCTACGCCAGTCATGTTGGCACAACTTTCGACTATGTTGCGAACAGTGTTTGTGGGATTCTGAGAAACCAGAGCATCGTGAACATTCAGGACAATAGTCTTCTCTCTTGGTAAATAGACAGACTTACTGACTGTGTACGCAACAGTACCGGTGTAAAACTTGATGATGAAGCCATCACAAACAATCCAACAAAACGAGCACGAGCAAAAGGTACGTATATGTTCGTAGGTATATGGAATAAAAAATCACTCACGCACTGCATATAATTCGCAAAAGAAATATTCGAGACGCTAATTACTGCCGTAGACGCGAAAACACCGACGAGCCGTAAATTACATGCGATCAAAAACGTACTAAACAAAAAAAATGTTTTCGTTCGTAATAACTTCACCCTTTCAAGTTAAGTTTCGAATATAATTATATTATTAAAAATCTGGGGAATTTCATCTTAATTATCTTGCAACGAATAGTACCTTCGGATATGAATTTTAGGTTTTCTAGTAAAGTGATTAAACGCGAAGATTAGTATTGAAATATCCAAAGAGATAAGGTATTCTTATTTACAAAATTGTTAATGGTTAAATTCTTATTTTTATTAATATAATATAATAACCAATATTAGTCGTGTAAGTTTTAATTGTTTTTTTGCTAAATGTATTAGTATTAAAATATTATCAATATTATATATAACAGTAATAAAACATTATATTATTATTTAATGAATAAACACCTTAGGAACGCCTATGATTTACGACCGTTTTATGAGTTTGAGGCATATTTCGTGCTCTCAACAATTTGTGAACGAAGAATAGCAATATTACTTAAGTATTTTTATCGTAAGTACATATACTTCATCCAATTTACTTACTGTTGCACGTCATCCGCGTCATAGCCCGTGAGATCACATGATACCAACACGAAATATTCAGGCGGTAGGTGTGTTCTTTTTTAGAATCACTTTGCCAAGTACACTGGCATTACAGCCACTAGACATATTTTATTATATACGCGTAGAAATAATATTTAAAGATTTCTATTAATTGCAAACCAAATTAAAAAAGTTGAAAAATATAAATATCTGGGTACAATAATTATCGAAAATAATGAGTACAAAGAAGAGATTAAGGCAAGAATAGGACAGGGAAGAAATTCTTTCAACAAACTGAAAAAAGTACTCTGCAGCAGGGACATTTAAATTTCTTTAAAGATAAGACTTCTGAGATGCTACGTGTTCTCCGTATTATTTTATGGGTTGGAGGCTTGGACATTAAAGAAAGATGTTTCGGACAGATTAGAAGCCTTCGAGTTATGGGCCTACAGAAGGATAATAAGAATAAGTTGGGTGGATAGAGTCACTAATGTGTTGAGAAGAATGGGAAAAGATAAAAAAGTTTTAAATACAATTAAAGTCAGAAAACTGAAATATCGGGGACATGTTATGAGGGGCGAGCGTTATAACTTGATGCAATTAAAAATACAAGGAAGAATACAGTGTAGAAGCACTTCTGCTGACCTCTTTACAGCAGCGGTATCGAAAGTGCGAATTGCCATGATGGTTGCCAACCTTCTTAGAGGAGATGGCACATGAAGAAGAAGATTAATGTTAACTTAAAGAAATACACAATATTATGTTTCATTTAATTTGTATAAATGCATAATAAAGCATTTTT
The DNA here is from genome assembly GCF_040954645.1 of Diabrotica undecimpunctata. NCBI lineage: Eukaryota > Metazoa > Arthropoda > Insecta > Coleoptera > Chrysomelidae > Diabrotica > Diabrotica undecimpunctata. The sequence goes on from NC_092803.1 coordinate 193,536,980, forward strand.
ATGAAGAACATTTGTTCGGAACACACTCTAACTGTAATCGAACGAAGGTGATATTTTGGCATAAATTGGTAACACTTATTTGACAGTTGCGGTGTTGATTAATGTTAATAAGTAATGAAAAAAGTGTTGTTTTTGTTTACGTATACCATTTTAAATCTTTATACGACGTATACAAGCGGCTCAAATTGTTTTTAACAAGATTATTTTTTAACTCTTATTTTGTATCTATTTATTTACATTAAGTATTAACTTGTTTTGTTGTATAATCCACTTTTGCAATAATTATGTGACCTATTTGATTTAAAATGGATTCAGGATTTTTTTATACTTTGGCAACTATGTCAACTTAGATCTCTGTCAATGATAATGACGTGCAACGCTAAGTAAATTAGATGGACTGTACTTGCATACTTACGATAATCTTGTTACTCTAGAGTTAAATCATATTATCGTAAGTAGGAAAGGGATCTAAACATTTTTGTTTTATCCGGTGCTGATCTCATCGAAACTGACTTGATATACGATGTTATTACGCCTACAGTTCTGCGACTACGCACTAGTTCCGATAATTAGTCTTTGTTTACAAATAGTAAATACATGGTATTTTGATTTTTGGTGTAGTTTTTTCTTTTTAAACTAGGTAAAAAGAACGATTTTTCTATAAATTTAATATCACGGTATTTTAGGAATAAACAGGATGTGTTTAAGAGGAAAACATTTAGTGAACTTTGTAATAAGTATGTAAAAATTTACCTTTTAACACCGCTAGCCTAATATTTGCCAATCATTGGCATTTATTGTTTCAAATATACGATTTCTATTATTGTTTTTAATTTTTAGAGGGCAATAATAGAAGAAATAATGACAATGATAACAACCTAAGACGATTAAAACGTTCTCCGACACCTACAGAAAATGACGTTAACTCAGGTCCTGGATATCAAGAGATAGAACATAGTACTTTATGGTCGACAGATACAATATTTCTTACTTAGCGTGAAGAAATTGTTATTGATTTTTTTTCTATAGCTCTTTTTGTATCCGAATTGTCGAATAAAGGCCTCTCCCATTTCTCGCCATTCATCCCTGTTGTGTGCTAGGCGTTTCCACATTGGTCCTGCGACTCTTTTGATATCGTCGCTCCAGCGCATTTGAGGTCTTCCTCTTGGTCTCTTCGCATCGTACGGTCGCCAGTTTCCGACTTCTTTGTTCCATCTACCATCTTCGAGAAGTTCGTTGTGTCCAGCCCATTTCCATTTTAATTTAGCTGCTTGTTTCGCGGCGTCCTTTATTTTGTTTTGTTCCGGATTGCTTCGTTAGTTTGCCGATTTATAAGTGAGATACCAAGCATCTGTCGTTCCATGGCTCGCTGAGTTTTTCGAATCTTGTCCATGTTCTTTTTTGTGAATGTCCAGGTTTGAGCTCCGTAAGTGAGAACGGGAAGGATACAAGAATCGAACACTTTGGTTCAAAGGTTTTGAGGTATCTTTTTGTCTTTCAGTATGTATGAGAGTTTTCCAAATGCGGCCCATCCCATTCTTACTCGTCTGCTTATTTCGGTAGTTTGGTTTTCTTTGTTTACCTTGATATTCTGACCCAGATATATGTATTCTTCTACATGTTCCACTTTTGTTCCTTGGATGGTTATCGTCGGTTGATCATCTTTATTCGACATTAACTTAGTTTTACTCAGATTCATTTTCAGTCCTTTTTTTATGGATTCCGTATGAAGCTCATCGATCATCGTCTTCAGTTCTTTCCAGCTGTCGGCTATTAGTACTACGTCATCTACATATCTTAGATGGTTTAAATACTTTCCGTTTATCGATAGTCCCTTCGTTTCCCAATTTAGTGATTTAAAGATGTCTTCAAGAGCGGCAGTAAATAGTTTTGGAGATATGGTGTCTCCCTGTCTTACTCCTCGGTTGATTTTTATTGGCCTTGTTTTCATTCCGTTATCCATCGTGACTACCATTTCAGCGTGTTGATATATATTATGTATTAATATCCTATATCTAGAATCTATTCTGCTGTTGACCAGTGCTTCCTCAATAGCCCATAATTCTATGCTGTCAAAAGCTTTTTCGTAGTCTATAAATGCTAAACAGACTGGTAAATTGTATTCGTTAACTTTTTCTATTAGGACCTTTAGTGTGTGAAGATGGTCACATGTACTGAACCCTTTTCTAAATCCGGCTTGCTCTACTGGTTGATATACATCGAACTTTGTTGTCAATCTATTTATAATTATTTTTGTGAATGTTTTATAAAGTTGTGATAGTAGTGATATTGAACAATAATTTTTCAGATCTGTATTGTCCCCTTTTTTGTGTATTAATATTGTGTTAGCAGTATTCCATTCCTTTGGTATGTTTCCTTCAAATAGGCATTTATTAAAAAGTATTTTTAGGTACCTGATGACTTCTTCTCCGCCTTCTTTCAACATTTCTGCCAGAATTCCATCACTACCCGGTGCTTTATTTCTTTCAATTGTTATTGATAGTTTGAGTGATTTGCAGAACACCGAAAACACAGATGGAAATATGTGTGAGAATATGCCTGTCCGCGATAATATAATATTGGATGTAGGTTTCTAAAAAGTATAGTTTAGGTAACCTAATGCATGCTTATACATTTCCTAAGGTATATCAGATAAGCTGTGAGGTAAGCAGAGCAGACGAAAGAGAGGAGGATAAACCAACGATCCTGGAAGTTAAAGACGCTGTAAACAAACTAGCCAGAAACAAATTACCCGAAATAGGTAATCTTCCAGCGGAATTATATAAAGAAGGTGGCCACAATATCCTAATAGCGCTACAGCAGCTTATAAAAAAAATATGGATACAGAAGTCTCTTCCCAGTGATTGGAATATTGAAATACTTTGCACCATACACAAAAAGGGAGATATCTTTGAATGCTCTAACAATCGAGGAATTACGCTCCTAAATCAGCGTATAAAATATTCTCCAATATACTATGCCATCGTATGGCACCATATGCAGAGCGAATAATAGGACAATACCAGGCTGGTTTCGGAGGTCGTAAGTCAACAATTCATCAGATTTCAACCCTGAGACAAATTCTAGAGAAAACACTGGAAAACGGTGTAGACACTCACCACATATTTATAGACTACAAGGCAGCCTACGACTCTGTACATAGAAGAGAATTGTTTAGAGCAATGATAGACCTGGGAGTACCCCTTAAGTTGAATGCAGAGTACGAATTAAGGGGGAACTCTCTGAACCTTTTAAAACAAATAACGGGCTACATCAGGGAGACCCACTCTCCTGTATACTATTTAATCTAGCTCTGGAAAAAGTAATACGTACGTCACAAATCACAAGTACCGGTTCAATATATAACAAATCTGTGCAAATCCTAGCATATGCTGATGATATCAATATTGTTGGGAGAACGGAAAAAGCGACACGAGAGGCGTACGTAGCACTAAAGAAAGCGGCTACAAAAATGGGTTTAATATTAAACACCAATAAAATGAAATACGGGTACTACATAAAATAACGGGAAATACATAAAATGAAAATAGGTACGCAACCACTAATACTACGGCTACTTGTTATAGAAAACGACGTCATCGAAGCAGTACGAATTTGTATACCTCGGAACGCTCATCAATATTAAAAATGACACTACCGCAGAGATAAACCGCAGAATTTTCACGGCTAATAGATGCTATTTTGGGCTTAATCTCCTTTTTAAATCTACAGTTATATCAAGAAATACAAAAGTAAAACTCTACAAAACAATAATACGCCCAGTCCTAACATATGGTTCAGAAACCTGGACTTGAAAGAAACAAAAAGCAATGAATACATGTTAGGATGTTTCGAAAGTAAAATACTGAGGCGAATCTATGGAGCGGTAAATGAAAATGGTGTCTGGAGAAGACGATACAACTTCGAACTCTATAGAATATACCAGGAACCATATATCGGAAAACACATTAAGATAAGACGCCTGAGGTGGGTAGGCCATGTAATGCGGATGGAGCAAACCGACCCAGCTAGAAAAACGCTCCTTGATAGACCTATTGGTAAAAGAAGAAGAGAAAGACCCAGAACAAGAATCCTAGATAACATAGATAAAGATATGAGAAATATGGAAATACGTGCTTGGCGGAGGAAGGCGATGGATAGGGACGACCGGAATAAAATTCTTGGGGAGTCTAGGACACACAGGGTTGCAAAGCCAAAATAATGATGATAATATCAGATAAAGCGTGCTTTTATTGCTGGTTGCGTATTTTCATAGTAGCTTTCTCTAGTTGAACAAATATAAGGAAACCGAAATCTTCTAAAAGTTTTTTTCTTCCAGAGTAAAACTAAAATTCAACACCAAACCTTATTTAATGATTTTACTGTTAAAAAGGAAAATAACAGTTTGTCCTTAAATGCGGATTCATCGGAGTCCATGAGATGGATCAGTCCCAAATGGATATAGCAAAGACCCCCGGTAGAAAAAGCTACAGACAACCACAGAACTGGAAAGTTTAAGAAGCAAAAAAAAAAAACAAATTCAGGCCAAGAGTATGTCTCGTTCTCTACAAAAAAAACAGTAAAACCTAGAATAAAAAAAAGTTGTGCGTATGTTGTAGTTGTAGTTGTGTGTGTAAGAACTGTTTTTCAAAACTTTTGGGTGCTGGGTGATCTCAATAGGCACATGAACTTTGTAAATTAAATAAAAGGTTGATTTATCGAAAAGGCATACTTATAATCATTTTATATTATCAATTGAGTTTAATGAAATTGTTACTATTTAACTACCCTACCCAGACTGGCCTAACCCAGTAGTCGTTACGTGCGAAAAATTAGGTGATGTCTATATGAAAAATCAGAGAGCAAAAGTTTATTTTTCACATGAACCGAAGGGGTCCATTAAGTGATTTTTATGGGACTAGGGTTAATTGTATGGAAGAATAATGATCGTTCTCTACCGCATTTTGCACGTTTGAACAAAAAGCAGTAACTGTAAACATTGTAACATCAAAATGTTATTGTTTTTACAAATAAATGCAGTTTCTTTTTTTTGAGGTAGAAACTGTAAAAATAGTTTGAACAAATTATAGAGACATTTTTTTGTGTTAATGACTTTTAGAAAGCTCTAAATTCTACGTCCTTCCCTATAAATTCATTTTTTTTGTGTCCATTACATATTTCATCAATTTTGGGCCGACTTGTCTCTTTAATTCATCTGCCTACCTCATCATGTGGACTGTGAGTCCTCATATTGAAATAGCAAGTATGAGATGGACTAAAAATTCTTCTGATAAAATAAAATGAACTACTATTACAAAACTTATTATTTTGCAAGTGATACACATTCATTACAAATATTTGTGCAATGCATGAATGTGATTATCAACTAATTGTCTAGCTACACTTTTTAAAAAAAATCTTCTGCTAGTTATATTATCGGGATTTTTGCAATGAAAAATGACATTCGCATGAATACCTGCAATATTTAACATCCAATAGAATTCTGTTTTGATTTTGGGAGAGTTGCTCACAGCATAAGGGCCATCAGGTTGCTGCCCTACGTAGACTTTAAGTAAAGTAGCACTTGGTATCAACTAGGGCGAAAATTTTAATCCCATATATATATATATATATATATATATATATATATATATATATATATATATATATATATATATATATGTATATATATATAATATTATATATACCATGCGGTCCATATGTATGGAATAAATTCATTTTTGGCGTTATTATGTACTATCTGAAAAAAACCTCAAACAGGTCGATTTTTATTCTTAAATTGACAATTTACAGTATGAAAATATTATCCCTCACCAGCACCCCCTTTGAATTATAAGTACCCCCTCGAAAATGTTAAATAACAAAGGGGGTCGTGTGACAACTTATTAGAAAGGGATTTTAGTCCTCTGTTCAGCAATATAAAGATTTTTATGTTTGGTGTAATCATAACTGAGAAAATTGATTATTTTTAAGATGTAAACTTTTGATAATGTCTTTGTCAACATTTTGTTTGACCTCGGGGGTTATTTTGTTAATTTTTATTTTTTTTTTTGTTATCCTAACTTTTAAAGCAGTAATACTGTTTGGTCTATTCAAATATACTTTAGATTTTAAATAACCTTATAAGAAGTAATCGAGAGGAGTCAAATCGAGGATCTAGCCGGCCATTTGATCGTTCCACGTTTCCAATCCACCTATTGGGAAAAACCTCGTTTAAATAATTTCTAACCATACGTGCAAAATTCGGAAGAGCTCTGTTTTGTTGGTATTAAATAGATCGATTTATCTTATTTGGATGATTTACATCAGGAAAAAATCTTCGTAATGTAGGCACTAAAAAGTTAATCAAAACATCTAGATAAACCTCACCAACAACTGTGCCCTCAAAAAAATAAGGACCAATAATTTTATTGTTAAGGACAGTAGCCCAAATGTTAATTTTTGTAGGTTATTGCTTGAGTCTCACACACCCAGTGAGGATTTTCTCTGAGTTTGTTAACCGTTCCGTTTAAATGAAACGTCGCTTCATCAGAAAAAACTATTTTGTTTATGAACTGCAAATCTGCGTTCATTCTGCCCATTATCATTTCACAGAATTCCTGCCTTCTATCGGGATCTTCTTCATTTAACTCCTGAACCAACTGAAATTTGTAAGGGTGGTATTTTTCTTTATGAAAACTCTCAAAATAGATTATTTACTTACATCATTGACGGCGGCCAGTTTTCGAGTTGTCTTATGCGGATTTTCCTCAATCTCTAGAAGTAGGATCTAACTTTTTTTCATCAGTAATTTAACATTTCTACCTGGTTTTTCAATATTTTTTACATGTCCAGTATAACGAAACTACTTTCCAATTTTTCTAACTGTAGACTGCGAAACTTGTTGACCAAACAGGGTAGTTATTATTAAACATTTCACAAACCTCCTTTTGAGTTCTTGTTTTTTTACCAAAACCAATCATAATTAAAATGTCTATTCTTTGAGTCTCGGACAAATGAGCCATAATTAAATTTAATACGTACACAAATATTATACTGACGTCTTATAGTAACTTTAAATACCTAAATGACAGCAGCCTACTAGATTCATATCAATTGTTTATTTGGCTTTTTGACTAATATTTTATGATCTTCATTTTTTTTTAAGTTTTTTCTATAATGTTTAGCAGAACAGATACTGGGGTGCTGGAAGGGGATATTATTTTCATACTGTAAATTGTCAATTTAAGAATAAAAATCGACCTGTTTCGCACATGTTTCATGAGTATAATTGGCTGTAGTTAAAGCAATAATATATACTAATTTGTATATTCGACAATAATCTGTATGAAAAAAGTACTTCCAGATATCAAGTGGATCTTTCAATATTTTAGTCGAAATGTTCGGACCAGGTAAATGTTTAAATAAATTTACAGATCTGGTTTTAACAATTTTCGAATACTCTGTTTCTTCTACATAAATCTTCTTCTTGGTGATCATCACCATAGAAAGGTTCTTCTTCTTTATCATCTAATAACACTTCCTTTATCAACTTTTGAAGGCAGTTCTGCTCTGATTCGTAAGACGCCATCTGGAAAAAATAAACTTAGTCAAAAATTGCGTTACCTTCTAATTATTTGCAAAGATTATTTGTTTATAAAAAGAATTGATTTTGATTGTAAGATTATGCAAAAAAAGATTAATTTACACATAAATATTATGGGAATATATGCTCATATACTAACTACAATAATAAGTTAAATAAATATGATCTTACTTTTTGTTAATTAAATACTAATTAAATCCAATTAATATAAGTACTGATTAAGTAAAGTAAGTTAAATCCAATAAATATAAATACTATGCCAGTTACACCAGTACACGCGCGCGGACTTTTAATTCGCATTTGCTTAGAATTTGGAAACAAGTTAACGTACTAACTTCTCAGTCTAGTCTAACATAAAGCAGTCGAGTGGATGAAGACTTACAAAGCGGCTACAGAAAATAGTGGGAGGTATGCGAGAAATTCTATATTTCAATCAAACGCGGACTGTCATTCCACGCGCTTGTAGTGGAAAGTTAAAGAGTTTTGTTCCAAAATATTGGAGATATTTTTGATCGGATAACGTGAAAGTTTACGAAATACTATCTATTCTAATCTTGTCATACGTTTTATCTCCACAGTCTCATGTTTTGTTTGTTAAATTTTATAATTTGTTTAAAATATATGTAATTTGATATCTTTTTTTAATTATTTTGTATTTGTATTGTGATATTCTCTGAAGTTTTACTTATTGTGTTTTTTTTCTGGTAGTTCTTTCTAGAACTAATATGCCGTGCTTGTCTATCTAGTTCCAAAAGCATATTCTTTAAATGCTCTTTATACCTTCCTACAAGAAAGACATCATTAGCGTATCGTAGATAGTTAAGATATTCTCCACTTATTCTCATTTCTTTCTCACGTCAATTAAGTTACTGAGTCCATGAGTTCATTCATCTTAATTTGTGTTTTTTTTCTTGTATATGTTGGCAACAAATTCCAAATATCTGTAGTCTACCCTACTGCTCAGTAGGCATTTTCAATGTCTAAAAAAGTCAAATGTATCGGCATTTCAGCATATTTTTTTGCTTTTTCGATTATCATTTTTATAGTTATCGTGGTTATTGGTATTAAATTTCTTTCTGAATCCTGCCTGTAGTGGTGTATGGCATCCGCCCAATTTTTTTCTTCTTTACGTGACATCTCCGCGACGGAGGTTGGCAATCATTATGGCTATTCTGATCTTAAGTGCTGCTGCTCTGAATAGTTCGATTGATGTGCATGCGTACCATTCCCTTAAGTTACGCAAATATGAGATTCTTTTCCTTTTTACACTTTTTTTGCCCTGGATTTTCCCTTGTATAACTAATTAAAGTATGTTGTATCTTTCAATACGCATAACATGTCCCAGGTATTGCAGCTTTCGTGTCTTGATGGTTTCCAATATTTCCATTATTTTGTTGACTCTTCTCATGACTTCGTTGTTTGTTACATGATCGGTCCATGATATCTTCAGGATTCTTCTATACACCCACAGTTCAAATGCTTTTAACTTTTTAGTAATCGACGCTTTAAGTGTCCATGCTTCTATTCTGTAAAGCACAGTCAAGAAAATATAACACATTGTCAGCTTAACTCTCAAGTAGAATTTTTAGATCTCTTGCACAAAGCACCTTTCTCATTTTATTGAAGTTTGTTCGTGCTTTCTCTATTCGAACCTTCATTTCTTTGGAGTAATCGTTTGTGTGATTATTTATTGTGCCAAGATAATTGTAGTTTTTAATTTGTTCTAAAGTTTTACTGTTAATTGTTACGCTTTCATCATTATTTTGGGTCTTTGATATCCTCATATATTTAGTTTTCTTAATGTTTATTGATAATCCATATCCTTCTCCATACACAACTATCTTGTTCATTAGCTTTTGGAGGTCTTGGAGGTTGTCTGCTATTATAATAGTATCTTCCGTATTTTTAATGTTGTTAATTGGTGTTCCATTGACCTTTATTCCTGCTGTTTCTCCCTCAAGGGCACTTTTCATAATTTCTTCAGAGTATGGATTGAATAGTAGTATTTGAACACACACATTGAATGTGTGCCTGCTGTTTATAATATAGATTTGTTATAATTTAAAGGTCATTGTACTGTAATTGTTTTGCTTTAAGGACGTCTATTAGCTCTTTGTGGCGGACGTTATCGAAAGCCTTGCTGTAATCTATAAAACAGACGTACATATCTTGGTTTAAATCCAAGCATCTCTGGATTAGTACGTTGAATGCAAAGAGAGTTTCACGGGTACCTACGCCTATACGAAATCCAAATTGGGTTTTTTCAATATCCATAAGTCCAATTTTATTGTAAATTTTTCCTAATTGGAACCTCTTCTTGTTGCAGTCTCTATCAATTACGTACTGCCGATATGGATATTCTGACTTTATTAACTGCTGCTCCAAAAAGTTCTGTAGTCGTTAAGAAATTGCGCATCCATGCGATCAAACACCTTTCCGGACACCTCTTGCTGTGTACCTTAACCTGGATATTGCATATTGATTTGAATTTTTATACTGACGTTTGTTACGCAAGAGATTCTTACAGTGCGTCTGTAGTGTCATTATTTAAATATTTTAAGGCGCTTCGTGGATGCCATAAATAATGTCCACGATTCCAGTACATACAAAAGAACGGAGACAGCATAACATTTCAGCAAACGGACCTTAATTGGAACCTAATGGTAGAACACTTCATTTAATGAGAAAATAATGCTTTAATAAATTTTATTTTGTCATTTTTTATTTAAAAAATCCTTAGTAAAGGGATATATTAACAAAAACCCTTTCATGCTAGATAACAGAACTTTTTCAGAATGACTTCAAATTTTATCATCCTTGCTGCTACTAGGTATATGTGGCATGATACATAGTGGCTATGTGTATAGCCACTTAACTCTTTGAGACCTGACTTTTTTATTTTCAAAAAAAAAAAAATCTTATGTGTTTTTATATGTCAAAAGTCTTCAATTAGTAAGATAAAATGAAAAAAACTTGTGTACGCTTTTTAAAAAAAAATTTTTTATTGTACATTATGTATGTACATATGGTCTTAAATATAAACTCAACACTAAAAATATATTTACTACAAAGTAATTATTATTACATATTTATTGTTCATGAAAAGCTGCAAAACAGTTTCTAGCCTTAATTAGACACAGATGTATTTTACATTTTGTACAGAACACATGACTACGTCCATTACAATCTGTGTTTTTACACCTAGTAGCCTCCTTCTTAGAATCAAACTTCGGTATGTGACCAAAATTGTCCGTTTGTATTTCCAAAAATGGTCTCGTCTCTCCTCTTTTTTTAAATGTTGAAATAGAAGGCTTAGGAGATGAAGATGCTGGTCTACCTCGTTTTCTACTTACTGAATTGCCCATATTTATTAGGCTTTCGGCAACTCTGACTCTAAAGTCTAGAAATTTCATTCGATCCTTATTGGTTGTATTACATTTGTCGCAGTCCTTACTGTATTCCAGCCAGCTGTTGGTGAGAGCGAAGTCTATCATGTGCATAATAACACGCAATGTCCACTTTCGCGATCTAATAAATATTCGATAATAATTAATCATCTGGTCCATTAGATCAACTCCGCCCATTCCATAATTATAATCTTTAACAATTTCAGGTCGGTTAACATCTACGTAACAAGAGCCTTTTTTGTCCCATCTTCTAACTATGTCTAAATTACCTGCACCAACATAATTGGAGGCTAATTTCACAGTCTTTGTATCTAACCATTTGACTAGCACCACATTTTTTTCTTTATTGACGACTTCATCTACGGAACCTATCGGTAGTTTCAGTATTTCATTGTATGGTAACACAGGAGGTTTGTAAAATCTATCTATTCGAATAGTCCCTCCAGCATATATTTTTTTGGCCAATAATATTTCAAGTAGTTCATAGGATGAGAAATAATTGTCATAATATAATTTGTGGCCTTCACTGGTGGAAATTCTTTCGGCTAGTTGAAGAACGATAGATGCCCCTAATCCATGTTTTGTTTTATTATCTGCATTCAGTTCTGTAGATTTACCCTGATAAAAAACAAAATCAAAAGCCTGACCACTTTTTCCGCACAAGACGAATAACTTTATTCCCCAAGGACAGGGCTTCCCCTTCACATATTGTTTTAAAGAAAGTTTTCCTGTGTAAGGAATCATTTGCTCGTTAACACTAAGTACTTCCTCAAGTTCAAGCTGTAAACATCTCTTTCTGACAGCGTCGATGATATGTAAACACTATATGTAAACATGTTCTAAGCTGGAAAAATCTGTCCCTAGACATGTTATCTAGGAACATTCTAATACCAAGGCTTCTTTCCCAGTATATCCTAATTTTGGGAAATTTGTTTAAATTTCCAATCATTATATGAAGTGCAAATAAAATTTTAATTTCTCTCTCATTAGTTGGTCTAAAATTTTTTCCGTTCTGTAAGGCATATACATTTGTAAATGTTGCTATATTTTCAAACAAATCATTTGAAATATACTTCGAAAAATACTGAATTGGGTACAGTGGCTCTGTAAGACTTGTATTTGGGGAAGTAGGATGCCATGTAAATGTAGGAGTCTCTATCGATGCCTTAGTCCACTCTACGGTTCTCTTTTTTGTTTTAATTTCTCTTTGTTTTGGTTTTTTAGAACAATCCTTTTCTCAGAAACATACTTTACTTCCTAATTTTTTTGTACCCGAGTAACCTGCAACTTCATCTGGTATATATTCGTCGTCTGAATCATAAGTTCTCCCTAACTCCTCATTATCATTTTCGATGCCATCACCTTCTTCCAGTGTCTCAGTGTCACGTCTGGTCAAAGCATCAACCCCTGGTCTTATAATTGATTTATTCTCACAGTTATCCAGAATTCCATCCTCCTCGTCAGAACTCTCTCCTCCGGAAACTTCCAAATTGTCTATTTCTGATACGTTACCGTCCTCTATCAGGTCAATTAACTCTTGGAGATGTTTTGGGTTGTCGAAATCATATTTTTTTCTTTTGTAATCCATGTTATCTGCAATCAACAATACTAAGTTAAAACCCAAGTTTAGACCATATGTACATACAGATGTACAATCAGAAATATGCTTTCAGACCACTTGTACATGCTCATGTGCATCTAAAAAATGTTTGTTTATTTCAAAACTATCGTTTTTATGGCAATGTTTTGTACTTTATAAAAAACTACTTACCTTATAAATCACACTTAAAAAGTTGGATTGATTTCGTTTCACAAAAGATAACAGTTTCTCGTAAAATAAAACTAGCAGTATCGGTTACCAACTAAACAGCTGACACTTTACAACAAAATCGCTGACAACTTTACCTGTTGACCACTAGATGGAAGCAGAAGTTAAAAATGTGGATCGTAAATGTATATTTGAGTGACTGAATGCTATTTCGGTATAGATAAGCGAGTAGTTGGTATTTAACAAAACAATAAAAGCTATGTACATACACATGTACACAGGGTCTCAAAGGGTTAATATATGGCAAACAACTCTTTAAATGTTATTAAATTGGTTTGATATTAAACTGTTACTGGATAATTAACTCTTAAATAGAATTCACTTCATGACAACGTAAGACTCCCAAACTGAGGTTGCTGTCCTTGAGACATAGTTCTTATAAAGGCCTTGGGTAGCAACTAAATAGGTTGTGGCAAAGTTCCATATAGAGACTACGTCTTAGAGTCAGCAAGCCCAGTTTGAGAGTTTTAAGTTCCCATTTAGTGAATTCTGTTTAAAACTTTAACATCCTATAAAATTATCAGCAACAATGTAATGTAAACCAAATTTGATATTATTATAGGGTTTTTGCCCATACATCAAGAGGCTCTACCTATGTATACTTAGTAGTAACACTGATGATGGAATTTTCAATCTGACAACATTCGGTGATGTAGCTCGAAAGTGTTCTTTTAAATAAATATACCTTTTCATAAGGCATTTTTTTTATTAATATAGTGCTAGTTGTTCGTTTCACTAAGTATATAGACAAACACGAACTAGAAAAATTATTAATTAATATAAGCTTACTATATAGTTATGTACAAAAAAAGAAATTTTATATAAAATTTATATTTTATATAAAATCATATTTAAACACCCCCACAAAATTGAAATACTCGCTCAAATATCATAAAGAATAGATTTTGATTTAAAACCGTCAATATCAAGTGTTAGTTCTCGTTGAAACCCCATAAGTCTTCGAAACATCAGTATGCCTAACGTGTACGGGACCCATCACTCGTCATTGTACGGAAAAATTGAATAATGCGACATATCGTACATACATTTTTAAAAGTAATTTATATGCAGTGACGTCCCAAAATACAAAGTTACGATATCATCGGGAAAAATTGTAAATGGCTTGGGAATCGAATCATACCTTTTTGGAAAGGTCTCCCGTTTCTATCTTCATTGGTGTCACACGATATTTTTGTAGAGTTTTAGTTATAGAAGCACTTAATGGGAACATTTTATCTAGACGTTCTAGGAGTTTGTTGTATTTATTTAAACAAATGAAAATAAATAAAAAAAAGTAAATAACTAAAAGTAGATAACATAAAGCAACATATTTTTTCTTTATTTAACGTCCCAATATATTTACAATCTGTAATATAATTACAATAAGTAAATTATCTGACTTGACAACATTTACCAATATAAATATTATTAAAGTATAAACAATATAAATAGTTTATAGTTAATAGGTCGGCTGGGGCCGTTCGTTAAAGCTTTCGTCCGATTGGTTGTGTTATTAGATTTTGGGCTAGATTATTGAGGTGATCTGTTAGTCTCTGATCATATTGTTGGCAGAGTTTGGTGACTTCGTCGACAGTTGTCATTTTGAGGTCTCTTGTCGTCTTGCTTGGACCGTACCATTGAGAATTAGTTATCATTCAGGGTACTTTCGACTGTAATCTATTAAGAATGTCAATACAAGATCGTGTGAGTTGCAAATGCATTCCCAAGTATTTGTGTCTTCTTTTTGTTTGTGGCAGAGATTGACCGTTCAACGGCACTGAAGATCAGTTTCCCTTGCGGTTTGTAAAAGTAACCTGCGTAGATCATGTCCCGTTGGCTCGTAGACGCCACATTAGAAGTAATTTTTTGGACGGGAGTAATTGATTTTGTATAAAAGATTTTTGTACATTTGTGAAAAATATTTTCTGTTCTTTAGCGATTGGTGTATTTGTTGGTAAACGAGGTCAATTTGTTTAGTGATAGCGTGCTGTGGCCCTAAGCCAAACTGCTGATAAGGCATCATTTGCCAATTAAAATTGGCTCTATTCTGGCTGACTCTAAATTGTCTATATCATAGACATAAAAGGGAGTAGGCTAATAGGTCTGTAGAACTTTATTTTCTTCAAGAATTTTCCGGGTTTTGGAATTAATATAATTTGGGGTAACTTCCAAACTATAAACTATAGCGATATCGAAACTTTATTAAATAAAATAAAGTTACAAATAACAGAAGAAATAAAAAATAAAACAATTTAGAGTGAACAAAAATGGTCATTGTTATTATACCCTTTACATTTACTCCTATGTGGGTTATTACCTAATTATATTTATCCATAAGTTTCTATCTTGGATCATACCAATTCTCTTCACCGGCACATCCTGCCTAAGCGACTCTATCAGGTTTTCTTTGGTTTTTCTCTCCAACATCTGCCAGAAACTTGCAAATTAGAAATTTTTTCATCCTAACCATGCCTTCTTAATCTGGCATCAATTGGATTTCTCTTAATATTTACATATTTAAGTTTATCCTTGTTTGCCACTGCACTTATCCATCTAAGATATTTTTAGCCATTCTTGCATTTTACCTGCTTTACATTTAATTACATACATTATAGCTGATCGTAGGCAGTTTTATAAAATTTTCGCTGCCTTCCCCTTAATCCATCTCACCGTGATGCCACTGCATAATATATTTATCTATTTATCTATTACTCGGTAATACCTATATACGTACTTAAAACTACGGTATTTACTACTACTTATTTTTCATGATTATTTCACAATGAAATACTCGATTTTGTCCTGTGTTTTTAACCTTTTTACTCAAACGCATTCCACCACTGACTTTTTACTCTAATTCACTTTTAGTTTGTTTTTTTTTTTGGAAATCCTGTGTTGGTATATTCTAGGACATCTTTAGTACCTGTTTCTCGTTGTGATTGGTGGTACTGGTCTGTCGTAAGTGGCTGATGGACTCCTGGTGGTAGCAGTTAAGTTGTGAAAAAATTAAAAAACAAAGTCAAACATTTACAAAACACAATGAAACACCTAAAGGACATTTAGAATGACTATTTTTATGAACAACACGAAAAACTGTTGCACGAAATATCATCCTATTATATGAAAATAATTGTAGGAGATCTTAACCCAAAAGTTGGTACGAAGGATGCTTACAAACAAATAACTGGCGGAAAACAGCAAATCAATTGCACAATAAAACCCCTCAGGGGTGTTGTTCGGCATAAACTAATTAATTTTGGAGAAATCGGGAATTATTAATAAAATAGGTTTTCAACACATCTCTTTATTAATTGATAAATTAATAAAATAACAAATTAGAATTTAATTATAATTAAAAAATTGAGGTTTTGATAACAGAGAATTAAGCATCTATACACAAATTCAAAGAAAGAAACTTAGCTTAACTTCCATAAGAGATCTTGCTGTTGCTCTCTTCTCAACTCGATCCACAAACTATCTGCATCAAAACCATGCCTCTATTTTCTTAAACCAAAAATCACGTGTATTTTCTCAAGTCTAAACCTGATGCATTTTCTCAAATCTAAACCAGGTGCATTTTCTCAAATCTAAACCAGGTGTATTTTCTCAAATCTAAACCAAGTGCATTTTCTCAAATCTAAACCAGGTGGCTGGAAAAACAAAAGCCGATATAAAATTTGTCATGACACGAGTTTTGTTCAACAACAGAAGAATTCTGGCAAGCGGAAAGCTCTTATCTCTAAGACCTGCATACCGATTCAGAATTCTCTGATGTTGCCAAAACTCTCGAATTAGCAATTGCAATTAATAGATTAATTAATTAATAAATGGAAAACGAAAAAGTAATGTTTTATGATTCATGCTAGTGAGATTTATATTGAATTATTATTATTACAGCAAGTATAGGTAATAATAAAAATTCTAAGCGGTTTTTAAGTACTAACGTACACAAAATTATAAAAAAAACTAACAGTGCTCATGTTCTTGATTAATGTATGAAAATATGTTGTCGTTGTAAAAAGAACAAAGTATTAAACTTACCCAGACTGTTGGAAGTTTCTGACTACGAAGATTTATTTTTATTGAGTACCTTGTTGGTTGCTGGTTTATTTTAAAAAGGAAGTAAATTGAATCGGATTCATACAAGTAAATTATTTAGTAGTGGGGTTTCTGTATTTTGTATGACAAAGTAAGCGCAGAAATGAAGTATAGGAATAAAAACAAAGGAAAAAGAAGTTATTATCAACGAGAATCATATAGTACGAGCAGAAAATAATGGAAAGTACTTTGAAATTATTAAGAACAAAAATGTAACGTTTTAATCGTTACAAAGGTCCTTGGATATCACCAGATGGACAAATTCAGAAAACTTCATGGTGATGGAGAACGTAAACAAAGCAGTTGTAGATTTTCAAGCAATATTAGATCGAATATGATACTTGAGAGTAAGAGGAAAGTATAGCATGATAAGTATAACAAATGTACATGCGCCCACTGAAGATAAAGATATTTAAACCACAAAAAAATATATACGAAAATCTAAGCACGGTAATAGAAAATATACATAAAGAATAACAGAGGAACGAATTTTCCATAGAGAAATAAATGAAAAATGGAAAAAGGTTAATTAAATTTGCTACAGAGAACAAAATGAAAATAGCTAGCATAAGTTTTAATGATCAACATTTTATCAGCAATCAACATTGAGGAGGAAGAGGAAAAGGAAGCATTAAGGAAATTAAAAAACAGAAAATCACCAGGAGAGGACAGAATAGCTAACGAACTCCTAAAGTTCAAAGGACCAGATCTGACCAAACAACAACTAAACCTAATCCAAAAAATAATAAAACAAAACAGAATTCCTCAAGAATGGAGATCCTAATACCTCTCTTCACAAGGGGAGACAAATCGGACCTGGAAAATTACAGAGGAATTAATTTATTAAACACAACACTAAAATTAACAACCAAAGTGATAAAAAATAAACTGAATGAAATTATAACACTAGCAGAAGAATAACAAGGTTTTAGACAGGAAAGATTCTGCACTGACGCTATATTACGTACATACATACATATATTATATACATATATCATCAAACAAACCGGCCTATCTATATTTTGTAAACCTTCAGAAGGCATTTGACCAGGTCACATTAAACGACGCAGAAATACAAAGCATTGCAAAAACAAAGAAGGTTTGCTTCTAGACAAAACAACAGAAAAATTAAACAGATGGGTGGAATACTTCAAAGATAGGTTAAATGCAGACCAACAATATTAACTAGAAGGAAATGGGAAATGGCAAAAACATTAAAAAGGGACATGCAAGGAACTCACTCGTAATAAAATTAAAGAAATAATAATAGACCTAAAAAATAAAAAGGGAAGGAGAAAGAGGTAATCCAGGTGAGATTTTTAAGAAAGGTGATGAAAGACTAAAAGAAAGAATATTCTGCTTGACATTAGCATTTTGGCAAAGGGAATAACTTTATTCTTCTCACTACTCTAGTTCCAGTTTCTATTCCCAGTTTGCCATTGGATAATACTGCACTCATCTTATTGAAAGCGCTTCTGGCTATTTCAATGCGTCATTTTTCTCACTGAAAATCATGATTTTTGTTTTTTTTTTATTCACAGTCATACCTCTCGCAGTATTGCTGAGTGTGATCAACTAAAATTTGCACCCCCTCTCTACTGCCAGCAAGGATTATTGTATCGTCTGCATATCTGAAATTGAATAATAGTGTTCCGTGAATCACTAGTGTTCCGTTAATTGATATTCCTTTGGTGATGTCTTCTAAGCCTCTTTTAACATCTCTTCTAAGCACCTATTTAAATTAAGAGGGGATAGTACACATCCTTGTCGTACTTCTCTTTTTATGGGTACCTCTTTAGATTGTTGTAAGTTTACTCGTATTATGGCTTTTAATATCAGTATGAGTTTATTATCATTCTGAAACAAGCATACAATTCCATAAACCAAAGGATGCTATATGCAACCATGAGAACATTAGAAATACCTGACAAGCTTATAAGATGATGAAACAAGCTTATAAGACTAGTGAAAATAATGCTTAAAGTAATTAAAAAAATTAAATAAATAATTATCAGCAAATTGGTTTTAAAATTTTAACATACCTACCCTTTTTTTTCGTTGTTTTCATTCCAATTGTCCTATTTTCGTTTATTATTTTAGAAATTTCTTATTCAAAGTTATTAACAGTAGAGTTATTTTTTTGAAAAGCGATACGTATCAATCACATCCAAAATTTTTTTATCAAACATCAACCACACCATCGCCATTATCATATATTGGCTTCCACCACTAATCTTCCAATATTTTGATAGGACTTGTTAGAGATTATCCGCGAGTCGGGAAGAAATCTGTGCCGGTCGGATTGTCGCCGAAAATTCAGATATCCAGAGATGTTAAAAGAATTCCCCGCTAACTGGGCCGGCGCCGAGATGCTCAGGGGGCGTCGGTTGAAATCGAAGTTAGTCTAAGCGGAGCGTCGACTGTGTGACTGTGACCGTTCGTTTTGTATACACTGAAATATCTGCCCTATTTTTAAGTGTAGTGATGCGTTATGTAGATCTCTGCTACCGCGAGATGAATGGAGCTAATTTTGGATTTTTTATATCGTAGGTAAGTCGGTCGTTTGTATAAGGAAATACTGGATTTTTATTATTTGCAAAACTAAAGTTATATAAACAAATAGATTGTTTTATGTTTCTATTTAAGATAAATAAACATAGGACAAACATTTTTCTTTCTTTTTATGTCACATAATTTCTTTTTATGTTTAATTTTAATTTTTCTTTTTATATTTAAATAATTTTAAAGTAGTATTCATTCGGAGTTTTTGATATTTGTTCGTAAAAATGCATTTTCTTATCAAATATGTTTACTTGATAAAAAGTTAGTTTATTTTGTATAAAAAACAACGTTCCTCTTCGTAATATTATTAAGTTAGATAGTATTACTGTACACATACCTATAAGAATTAAAATAATTTAGGATTATTTCTTTATTATTTTGTAAATGCCAGAAATAAAATTAAAACTATTGCATTTAAAGTTTCAAATCCCAAATTAAAAATGGGTGTTAATATCCTACACTTATTGGAAAATTAAACAATTTTTTTAAATTTATTTTGCTTCAACCACTTATGGTTATTAGCATAACAAAATAGAAAACTTGATAAAGAAAAATATAACATACACTCATGGACAGAAATATCGAATATTTTAGAACTTTACAATTTTTTTTGTAGTTACTATATTAATTATATAAATTATTAAAATTTAAATTTAAATTAAAATTTATTTAAATAGGCTAATATACACACATATCCAAAAGTTTGGAATACGTACAAATAATATACAGTGTGTAAAAGCCAAATGGAATAAATTCATTATTTAGGTTACTGTACATATTTATGAAAAATCCCGAAACACGTCAAATTTAAATTATAACTTGACATTCTTTAACGTGAAAATGCAACCCCTACCTTCAACCCCCTTAGAATGACAGGTACAACTCCCAATTTTTAAAATAGAAAGTATAGGCTTGTGATATATCGTTTGAAAGGTCTTTTCATTCTCCATTCAAAAATGTTGTCGCCTTCAAGTTTATTAAGATTAATTAAGATAAAATAAATTAAAATCATGTGGTTACCGAAATTCGCTACAATACAATCAAAAACTAAAATGTAATGCAAAACGTAATAAAATGTAGAACACGAAAAAGAACTATGAGTGTTAATGAAGTAGATGTTCAAAATGTTCACCGCGAACGTCTTGGCAACATCCTAATCTCAAATAAAACTGTCTTTTAACATTATTCAACATAACAGCCGTGATCGACCTAATCGCAAGCGTTATTCGTTCTTTTAAGTCATTTAAATCAGAAGGTTTAGTTTTGTACACATGACTCTTCACATATCCCCATAAAAAGAAATCTAATAATGTAAGATCAGGTGATCGCGCTGGCCATTCAATCGACCCTCGCCTCCCTATCCACCGATTGGGAAATATTGTATCGAGGTACTGCCGGACATTAAGTTGGTAATGTAGTGGTGCTCTATCCTGCTGAAACCATATCGTATTCGCTGGAACTTTAGGGTTTCCTGGATCAGGATATAAATTTGCCAACGTTGGAATGACATCATTTTGAAGCAGTGCCAAATAATTGTTGCCATTCAAGTTGCCCTCAATGAAAAAGGGACCAATGATATTGTTTCCTACAATCCCTGCCCAAACATTAACCTTTTGAGGGTATTGAGTGTGTTCTTCTCTCATCCAGTGAGGATTTTCCGCGGCCCAGTAGCGGCAATTTTGCCGATTAGCATGACCGTTAAGTGAAAAAGTACACTCATCAGAAAACATAACGTCTTCTAATTGGATAATATTGTTATCCAACATGTCCATCATTTGCTAACAAAAAAAAGTTCTCCTATCAAAATCGTCTTCCATGAGCTCCTGAGTAGGTATCATCTTATAGGGATGCAATTTACTTTCTTTTAATATGTTTACTATCGATGTATGGCTAGCATTGAATGTAGTGGATGCCTGTCTACTCGATGTATGTGGATTTTCCTGAAACTCAAGCAACACATCTAATTTGAGTTCATCACTCAGTGCATTGGCAGCTGCTTTTTTTATCTGCCTCACATGACCAAACTCGCGAAACTGCTTCTCTATTTTACTTATTGTTCCTTGGGATATAGGCAGTAAATTCGGAAATTTCTCATCGAATAGGCAAGTTACTTCCTGTTGTGTTCGGGTGTTATCTCCGTAACCAATCATTTGTAAAACTGTTATTTTATGCATTTCCGTTAATCTAACCATTTTTCAGAATTGAATTGAACGAATTTTTACTTAAATTAAAATACTGACAACTTAAATAAAATAATTTACTAATGCGTGTTAAAATAACGTTGCCACGGAAATTCTTTAAAGTGTTTTAATGGTTACCATCTAAAAACCGCATTCCTATGGTTTTTGTTCAC
Source organism: Diabrotica undecimpunctata (assembly GCF_040954645.1). Lineage (NCBI taxonomy): Eukaryota > Metazoa > Arthropoda > Insecta > Coleoptera > Chrysomelidae > Diabrotica > Diabrotica undecimpunctata. The sequence goes on from NC_092803.1 coordinate 193,558,834, forward strand.
TTTCTCATTATCAAGACCTAAACGGGAAATAAGTTTTGAGTATATTTTAGCGAATTTCGGTAACCACATGATTTTAATTTATTTTATCTTAATTAATCTTAATAAACTTGAAAGCAACATTTTTGAATGGAGAATGAAAAGACCTTTCAAACGATATATCACAAGCCTATACTTCTTATTTTAAAAATTGGGGGTTGTACCTGTCGTTCTAAGGGGGTTTAAGGTAGGGGTTGCATTTTCACGTTAAAGAATATCAAGTTATAATTTAAATTTGACGTGTTTCGGGATTTTTTATAAATATGTACAGTAACCTAAATAATGAATTTATTCCATTTGGCTTTTACACACTGTATCTACGCCTGTGGCAGTTTTAAAACTGTTGTTGATATTCATTCTAGAGCGTTTTTAAACATAAAAAATTTAAATCGTTTTTGTATGATTTTGGTCACATTAAACTGATTAGCGTATTTACACTTCAGTCTTTGTTTAAATTTGAATTGAGCCGTTTAAAAATGCCTAGAAACGTGATGTCTCATTTTGACAGATCTAGAGTAATTGCTTTGTTACAACAGGGCTCTAATCAAAGTTATATCACCAATATTGTTGATGTTACTCAGACAGCTGTATCTAAAATTAAAAAAAAATTCTAGATACTAAAGGCCGTCAAGGATCGTCCCAGAAGGGGTAGAAGTCGATGTACAACAGCAGCACAAGACCAACAAATAACATTGATAGCTCGTAGAAATTGTCTGGAATCTACAAGTCATATATCCAGAGAACTTTCTAGGCTTCAAGGACTGAATATTTCACAGCAAACAATAAGACGCTAACTAATTGCGGTAAATTTGTATCGTAGAAGACGGCTACGTGTTCCTAAATTAACCTACTAACACAAAATAGTAAGGTTGCAATGGAATAGAGAAATGGTGCATCATGGTCCTAACTGGAATAACGTGATGTTCTCTGATAAGTCAAAAATTGGCTTGGTATCTAATTGGCAAAGAACACTGATTTTGGAGGGCCCCGGGACGATAAGCCCGACTAGAAACAGCCCAACTGCGTGTCCCATTTGATGGTAACAGTATTATGGTTTGAGGTAATATTACGAGTGTCACACGGACGCCACTGCTGGTTCTGGAGAGAAGAGTCACTGGTGCTGTGTACATCGAGGAAGTTTTAAATCCTGTCCTACGTCTATTCCGAGGGGCAGTAGGTGATCAATTTGTGTTTATGCATGACAACGCACCTCCTCATCGAACAGCACCAGTACAAAATTATCTGGAAGAAGAAGAAATATCTACATTACAGTGGCCCCCGAATTCCCCCGACATTAACGTTATTGAACATGCTTGGGACATTCTAAAACACGCATCAAAAAGCGAAACAACCCCCCTATTACACTTCGAGAACTAAAATATGTTACTCGTGAAGAATGGGGGAGAATTCCGCAAGCCCAGCTTGACCAGTTTATCGGCAGCACGCCAAATCGCCTACAGGCATGCATACAGGCCAATGGAGGAAACACTAATTATTAGTTTTATGAAAAATTATTTTTTTCTACACTAATTTATTTTTAAATGTAAGTTGTACATTGAAAGTTTTTCACTCCAAGAGAATAAATATTTCTTTGCATATCGTTTATCTGGTTTTGAGATTTATTGAGTATTATTGCGAATTGAAACAAAATTATGTTTAGCTATTCAGAAGAGTTTATATATAAAAATCAATAAAAAAGATGAAATATTCTAATATTCCAAACTTTTGGACATATGTGTACTTAATTGGTTTGAAATATTATAACGTTTATTTTGACCTTTTATTCAGCGTTAAGTGTCACTCGTTATAAAAAAGCTCTTTTACATAAAGAAAAAACCATAGTAGTTATTCGGTTATTTTTAGTTTGATTTATTAATTTTAATTCAATATTATTTTGATTTAACTAAGTTTAAAACAAGTATGCCACCAATTAGACACTGCGATCATGCCCAAGCAGCTCAGATTGTAATTTTGTACGAGGAAGGATATAAACAAAAAGATAAAGCACGACGTCTGACGAAAAGTCAATCTACAGTTTCGAATACTTTAGGAAAGTACCACAATTCAGGAAATTTTGTACGAAGGAATGGTCAAGGATGCCCAAGTTACTGTTTTTTGGTTCTTAATTCTACAGAAAATCGCTCATTAACATCGATGCACCTTAAAAATGAACGACTAAATGTTTGACAAGTTAATGTGAGCTTAATAAACAGTTAGAAAAAAGATTAAAACAAGCAAACCTAAAACCTAGACGTACTGCCAACGTTCCACATCTTTTCCAAAATGATAAAGCTCGTCGTTTAGAATTTGCAAAAACACATATTCAGTGTAATATCGACAACTGGAATAATGTTTTTTTTAGAGATGGGACCAGAATCCTATTTTGAAAGCCAGATTGTCAAAACCACGTCTACAGAAGAGTTGGAAAAGGGTTTGCGACTTGCAATCTCGTCCAAACCATTAGATTTGGAGATGGTGGTATACTGCTTTGGGGAGGTGTTAGTTGGAAGGGACGCGCCGCACTTGTGGAAGTGATTGGATGGATGATTGGTAACTCTTACGTTGAAAAAATCCTGCAAGATCATGTTTTGCCATATACTGCTTACATTGAATAAGATAGATTCGTGTTATTGCACGATAATTCTCGACCACATGACACTGCCATAGCGAGTAATTATCTTGATGGGATCCAGATTCAAAGATTGGATTAGCCACCATTTAGCCCGGATTTAAATCCAATAGAGTCCATGTGAGATCAGCTAAAATGGCACATACGACACAGAAAACTCGTTCCATATACGACAGAGTAGCTTCGGCTTGTTCCACAGGATGAGTGGAATGAAATTTCCCAAGGATATGTCCAAAATTTACTTGCAAGCATGCCGAGAGGGACGCAACCAGTAATAAGAACTAAAGGGGGGAATACTCGTTACTGATTGTGCCCTTATTTCAGGTAAGACTTGTTTAAGCAATTTAAATTAGCATTTAAGTTTAAAGTAAAAAATAATCTTATTTACCTAACATTAAGCATTATATTTTTTGAAATTTTTTCGGCAAAAAGAGTTAAAATTTTTCATTAAACATTGTGTACAATAAACAAGTTGATTGACCTGAAATATTAAAAAAAAAATAGAAAATTTCAAAATATTTAATATTTTTGTCCATAAGTGTACATAGACATATACAAAATATCTATTACAATAATTAAGGTATACAATATATATTTTAAATATTGATGTATTGTGTTAAATTTTATTAATTTTTATAGATATAAAAATCTCCTGTCACGGTGTTTTTCCCAGCTAATATTCAAAAACCGCTAAACCGACTGCAATAAAATTTTGTGAAAGTGTATTTGTTGATCCAACTTAGGAGATAGGATATATTAATTTTATCTCGATGAACGACCCCTATTTTTTTTTTTTTAATTGTAAATTCCAAGTGTTTTATACGACTTCGCCTCTACAGTTTTAGTTCATTTGATCCGTGTAGTTATAAAATGATGTTTACCAAACGTCATTTTATGTTTTTATAACTGTTTTTACAATAAATCGAGAATGACTGTAATTTCATAAGTTGTAATAGAAGAAGGCGAGCAGTTTTGGTAAATTTTTCTAAATAAAGATTTATCGTTAATACACACGATTGGCTCTCATGTCAATTTAAGAAGCTTTAAAATGAGTTTTAAGTATCAGCTAATTGTCATATTTTAGTTTCTTTTAAAAAAAATAGCCTTTATTAATTAATCATTCAGAAAAGTTTGGTATTTCATTTCTCATATATGATAGTTAGTGCATCTTTGTCTGTCATTTGGTACACAGCCATAGTTTGTTTTCTTAGAAGTTTCAATTAATATTTGTTGATAAATTTAGATATTCTCTGTAATAACTGTTTATGTATAATAAGTTAAATATGTAGTTTTTCTCTTAAACTAGGAGCTTAAAAGTTTTGCTCTTCAATCAAACACGCGTAGCCAATCTGAAACATTTCAATTTATTTGCTTAACCTATCTTCAAGTCCAGTGATTGTTTAGTCCCCCTTTCAGCCCCCTATAAACAAACTATTATTGTTACAAACACACTTTCTTCTCAATTATTATTCTAACTAAATCACTTTTATTAAATTTACTTAAATCTTCTTAAATTTATTTAATTCCTAACTTCTTTAACTACTGCCATGTTACCGAGTGCAACTACAAATTGGTGCAAACACACAAAAACCAGATTTAAGTAACAAAAAAGCAGATGACAAAAATGAGAATATCTCGTAATATTACAATAGTAAGAAAAAGAAGATCTTTATTTTTTTCGTTCAAATTTTCGCATTCGGAGTTGTTGACCAAGTTATCTTTTGAGTTATGTAAGAAGCTTGCTATCTTTTAATGTTTAATTAATCTGGGCTTTATTTCTTCTTTAATTGTTTTTTCTAGACATCTGTCTCTTTTAAATATTTTTTTTATATTTTTAATAATATTTAAAATAACTATAGCTTGTACTAAACGTATTCTCAAAATATTTATTTTGTATTTTAATTTTCTTCGACTTTTACTCAAAGTTGCATCTTTTAATATTTATGAAAAGAAACTGTATAATTTCCCTATTTACCTTTAAAAGTCATACACCGTTCATAGCGCTATATTTATAAGTAATTTGGTACTTTATTTTCTGTTTAATAAAAGACTAGGTTAGGCGAAATAAGATCAGTGTATTTTACTTGCTATTTTAGCTTCGTATATAAAATTTTGTTTATTGGAACAGTATTATTTGTAAAAATATAAGACAAATTTTACATTATTTAATTTTAAAAGGTTTTTTTTTGTAGTTCGTTCGTTTGTTTTTCCAATAAGGGATTACATCAGAATATTTTAAATGAAAATAAGCAAAAAATGTACCCAAATAATAATAAAAGTCTTTATATGCTTTCATATAGAAAATTGTGAATATCTACTTAAAATAAATAAGCATTAGAAGAAACATAAGAGAAAAACTCCAAACAGTCAATTGGTACACTTGTATTTCTGCTAGAATGCTTAAAAACGTATTTATTTACGTGTAGTTAAATTATTACATACATATTCTAATTTTTACGACATATTTACCCATAAGCTGTAAAAAAATTATATTGTCCCTACAATTGTTATAGAATAATTAATCTCCAAAATATATTTAGTATTTGCTCAAAAATAAATTTAGTAACAAATATTCATTATCTTGTCCTGCATTTTACTATAAAAAAAATTTGCTTTATAACTAAGTGATTTACGACTGTACCAACGACAAGGGATACAATGGACCGAAGATCAAGCTAAGCGCGGAGCGGATGAGATTTCTTCTGTTGTGATGAAATTTTTAGAGTCATGTTATGAAGAGCTCATTGTTTTTACCGATAACTGTCCAGGTCAGAACAAGAACAAGACAATTAATGGCTTTTTGTTGCAGCTAGTCAAATAAAGAAATTTAAATAAATAACACATCATTTTCTGGTTAGTGGTCATTCTATTATGCCATCAGACCGGGATTTTGCTCAAATTGAGAAACGCCAGAGAAAACGTGCACCAGTTATTTATTTGCCAAAAGGTTTGGCAGATCTTATTATGAAAGCAAATAAAAAGAATCCTTTTGTAGCTACGCAGATTACGCAGAATGATTTTTACAGTTTTAAACCTCTTTTAAATAATGTTAGATAAAACGCACGTTTTCTTGACAAGCAGAGCTTAGATTTTGCTGGAACATACAGCTTTCGATTTAAATCACAAAATATTGGGTAATTTTTTATCAAACATGGTGTAAATGAAGAATATCAAGAAGTTAATATTATAAGAAAAGGCAGACCTGCAACAATAGAATTGTCAAACATTAAAAAAATACAAAGAGCCTCTGAAAATTGCAAAACATAAAATAAAAAATATAAAAAGCTTATTACCGTATATCTCGCCAGTCTACCATACTTTTTATAATTAGTTAAAAGAAGCTACTGACAATAATAATGAAGAAGTGGAAAGTGTAGTTATATAATTAAATTTTTTTCCAACATAGTGTTACGATTTTTAAATCAAAGAACATGTTAAGCCACATTTTTTTAAATAAACTAAATTTTATTTTATAAATATGTATTTTTTTCTGTAAACTAATAAATGTTTAGGCATTGTAATAACTAACACAATCAAATAACAAGAGTTATGGGTTTCTAAAGTTAACTCAATATTTTTAAGATTTTTTTAAAACTTTAAACCTAAATATCTTATTTTGTGGCTTACCATTATGTTGCAATAAGGTCTTCAACTCAACTTTTAATAATTATATTCATTTTTTGTCAATTTTCTTTTTTCTATTTATAGTGCTACATTCGTATGAGAATTGATATTTAAAAACCATACAAACAAGCTGAATTTTGCTGAGAATTCAACAAGCTCAATTTTGGGACCCCAAACAGATACAAAAAAATTTACCACTTCCCCTTTGCCTTGGCTTCCCTCTAAAACCCCTTCCGTAGAAGGGGGCCACGGAAAAAATCAACAAGAATCACCAAGAAAAAGAATGTCACCTTCGTTCAATAGCAGTTAAAGTGTGATTTGGACAAGTGTGCTTTATAAAAACGCATTCAAATCCACTTAAGCAAGAAGCAAGTTATGGTATATTTCTTTAAGTCATCTTCTTTTATCCTTATTAGGTCTATTTGACCCAAAAAAAATTTGTTTTGCAAATTATTACGCGGCGTAACGTTTTGGTGTTTCGTGACTTTATTACCTAATATGAGTTCTTTTCATTGCATATGAGATAAAAAATTAACTTCCTGATTTTTTTGATAAAATTTAAATTGTTTCCTAAAGTACGTTCGGTTCAATATGACCCACATATTTAAACTGTTAAGAACTACCTGTGTACGTATGTTTAGTTGGCAGTATTTTATATATTTTCTAACAGTTTATCAGTCAGGTACGTCTATAAATAGAAACAAGTTTCTGCAAGATAGAACTTGTAAAAAATATTGTTGTGAATTTATTAAAAGGTTCAATATTTATAACACTTACGGATTTAATTTATTTCTTTATTTATATTAACTTATCTGACAATAATTTATTATATTCGTACGTAACAAATTCGCGAGCGCGGGTGTTGAGAATTAACTAACTCTCCATATAAAAATGTTGTATTTATATACGAAATCCTGATATACTGGAATAGTCGAGAACATCAAGTTGGAGAATTCACCATAATTTGAATCTAGACTTCCACCGAAATTTCTACAATAAAACAGAATAATTAGTCATAAAAGTTAGGCCAGTATATTTATCGTAACATTGCCCCCCTCTTAAAAGATGGTTCCTCCTGGAACCTTGTCGGGACTGGAACCGGAACTGTATGCTGGTATCGGCAACTGGACCCTCTTTTACAACTTCCAGTTGTATAAAAATGACAAGGGACGGTTTTCTCTCCGCACCAGTAACTATGCGGATTGCAACAGACTAACACCTGGACTTCGGTGTCTTTGAAGATCTCCTCCACCATATTTCGGATAACCCTCCAATCTAATTGGCGGCACTCCAACTTTGGCATGGCTAACTTTTGCACGTCGGACTCTAGTACGTGCTCTCTCAATTGAAGTAAGGCTTCCCATACATCTCGGTAGGTAGGTTGGTCACGGGCAGTGTCTTTTGTTACCAGGTAGAAAAGGTAACGTGATGCATCTTGGAGTTTCAAGGTTTTACCGGGAGCTGGCACCTGGCATTGAAGTTCTGCAACTCGACCAAACTTCCTTCGAAAGACGGATGCCAACCCTGGTGCGTCTTTGATACTGGCCGGGATGGTGAGGGCCAGCGAGTAGTCATCGGGGAGCGCTAGTAGATCTTGCTTTTCTTCAGTGGTAACACCATGTCTCGCTTTACCGGTACCTCCATAGGCACCCATGAATTCCTCAAACGTGAGGTCAGACACATCGTGGACTTGGTTTACTTCCACTTCTTCATCTACGTCGTGGTCACCTTCGAAAGACGCCAGCCGGTTATGGTGTACTATCATCGGCTTTCCCTTCGGAATCTTGCTTATTCGGTAGATGACATCGTTGATCTTCTCCATAATGAGGTATGGACCTTCCCAAAACTGCTGCAATTTGGGAGAACAACCTTTTCGCTTCTTGGGATTATACAGCCATACTTTGTCGTTCTTCTTAAAGCAACCCTTTTTGGCTTGTGTATCGTACCGTTTCTTCATTCGGTCGCTAGCGATCTGAAGGTGGGAGCGGACCAACTCATGTACATCGTCCATTCTTCTTCGTAATTCGATCACATAATCTTCACCTGCTACATCTTCTCCAGGTCGACACCCAAACTCTAGATCACAAGGTAGTCGCATTTCGCGTCCGAATAGGACTTTCGCTGGTGTCTGGCCTGTTGATTCGTTAACAGCAGATCTGTAGGCCATTGTGAAGAACGGAAGGTATTGGTCCCAGTCTCGCTGATGATCGGACACCATCTTTGTCAAATATTTGCCAACTGTCCTATTCATCCGTTCTACCATACCATCAGATTGCGGATGATATGCTGTAGTTCTTGTTTTCTTCATGCCTAGTCTATCACATATTCCTTGGAATAGATCGCTTTCGAAGTTCCTGCCTTGGTCACTATGTATCTCCAAAGGCACTCCAAATCGGCTGATATATTCTTGGATCAACTTATCTGCAACGGTGACGGCCTTCTGGTCGGGAAGTGCGTAAATCTCGACCCACTTAGTAAAGTAATCCATTACTACCAACATGTACTTGCCTCCATTTTCACTTTCTGGAAATGGCCCAGCGATGTCCAAAGCTATTCTTTCAAACGGGCTTCCAACATTATATTGTCTCATAGGAGCTCTCCTTTTCCGGTGAGGCCCGTTACTCGTAGCACAAATAGTACATTTCTTACACCAGTCTTTTACGTCGTCGGAACTGTTCATCCAATAAAACCGTTCCCGAATTCGCTGAAGGGTTTTCCTTACACCAAAATGCCCTCCCGATGGACTGTCGTGTAACTGACGAAGTACTTCGGCTATTCTGCTCTTTGGGATCACCAACTGTCTTCTCTTCTCTGAACCGTCATCATTTTCCAGGACTCGTTTAAGCAAGCCATCTTCCATGATAAATGAGTCCCACTGGGCCCAATACGTCTTAACTACTGAGCATAGGTTTGATATTTCTTGCCAAGGTGGTCGACGGTTTTCCTCTTTCCATTTTCGAATTTTCTGTATAACTGGATCTCTTTCTTGTTCTTCTCTGATCTTAATAGGCGTCCAGTCGTCGTTGACCATCGTTGTTCTTAGCACTGCTGCTTCCTTGGATTCCGTTTTGTTGCAGTGGGAACACTCTGCTGGGCATGGCCTTCTGGAAAGAGAATCAGCGTTTCTATGGCTAACTCCGGCCCGGTGCTCAATCTTAAAATCGTATTCTTGGAGTCGTTCGATCCACCTGGCTATCTGACCCTCTGGATTCTTAAACTGCATCAACCACTTAAGGGCGGCATGGTCGGTTCGGATTAGAAACTTTCTGCCATAGAGGTATTGATAGAAGTGCTCTACTGATTTAACTACTGCTAGAAGTTCTCTCCTCGTGACGCAATAATTCCGCTCAGGTTTTGAAAGAACTTTACTAAAATATCCGAGGACTCGTTCCTGTCCTCCTTGAATCTGAGACAGCACTCCTCCAATTCCCACATTACTTGCATCTGTATCTAAGATGAACTCTCCTTCTGGCAGTGGATACCCTAAAATTGGTGCTGTTATTAAATGCTTTTTCAAGGTCTCAAAGGCATTTTGGCAGTCTATATCCCAGCGGTATTCTCTTGCTTCCTCTGTAAGTCGCGTTAATGGCTTAGCGATATCTGCAAACTTCTTAATAAACCTCCGGTAGTAAGTACATAGTCCAAGAAAACTTCTCACTTGATGTTTGTCAGTTGGTTTTGGCCATTCCTTAATAGAATCGATTTTTCCCTTATCCACGGCCACTCCTTCTTTACTGACTATATGACCCAGATAATTGACTTTTCCTTGAAATAGCTGGCACTTCTTGGGGTTTAGCATCAATTGGGCAGCTTTAAGTCGATTAAAAACGTTTTCTAAATTCCTCAAATGATCTTCGAATGTCTCCCCCAAGACGATTATGTCATCCAAATAAACCAGGCATGTTTTCCAAGATAACCCTCTCAACACATTTTCCATAAGCCTCTCAAATGTCGCAGGAGCATTACAAAGTCCAAATGGCATAACGTTGAATTGCCACAATCCAGATCCTGTGGTGAAGGCTGTCTTTTCTTTATCGACTGGGTCCATTTCTACCTGCCAGTATCCAGACTTCAAATCTAAAGTAGAAAACAATTTACTTCCAGCCAATGTGTCCAATGTGTCATCGATCCGAGGCAGAGGATAACTATCTTTCTTGGTAACGTTGTTCAGCAAACGGTAATCCACACAGAACCTCGTCGTTCCGTCTTTCTTCTTAACCAGGACCACCGGAGAGTCCCATGGGCTCGTAGAAGGTTCTATCACCCCGTCTTTCTTCATTTCCTGAACAATCGTTTCAGCTTCCTCTCTCTTCGCCTGTGGTAATCGTCGAGCTGTTTGACGAATTGGCTTAGCATTACCAGTATCAATTTTATGCTTAACAACGGTAGTTCTTCCCGTCTTTCCTCCTTTCGGTACGAAAATATCACGATACTGCCGCAGAAATTCCCTTAATTTCCTTTTCTCCATCTGATTTAGAGACTGTCCTGCAACTGCAACCATTTGGTCGAATTTGTCGTTGGAATTATCAGATGTTGTCGCCTGACGGATTATGGATGTCACAGGTACACAAGTTCCTACTTTTGTCTCTTTCTTTATGGTCACTGGGTAGTCGTTGACATTGATAAGTCTCACAGGAATTTCTTTAGCCGAAGTCACCAATTCCTTTCCAATTATGATTCCACGGCCAACCTCATCGTCGTGGTTCCAAGGCTCCATCATAACAGGTCTCCCTTCGTCTACAATTCCCTGTAGTCGCGCTACTATGATCGTTTCGCTTCTCGCAGGCACGACTGTATCTTCTGTAATGGCTGCTTGCACAGTGTTGTCATTATGTGGATGGAGAAATACCTCCTCGTTGCCAACTTTGATTACCTTATTCTTAAAATCCAATTGGAATCCATGCATATTCATTACGTCCATTCCTAATATAACATCCTCTTCGATGTCAGCAACTATAACAGTATGGACAAACTTTTCTGTCCCAATTCCCAATTGTACCTGGATTTCTCCATGAATGTTGGCATTTTCACCTGTAGCGGTCCGAAGTCGTAACCTCGTTGGTAACAGTTTCTTTCGGCTGTTTATAACTGTCGGGCGTATAATGGTTCTGGTCGCTCCGGTATCCACCAACAACGTATGCTTTTTACCATTTATGTCTCCATCTACATATACACTATCTTCACGACATTTCAAAGAAGCTATTAGTATGAGAGGGTCTTTGGAAAAGTTTTGGGTCGAAGCTGCCCCCCTAAGGCTGACCCGTTCTAGTTTTCCTGATGGTGAGTTTCTTGATTTGCGTCGTACCTAGGGTGCTTACAGGAGCTTCGTATGTGTCCTATTTCGCCACAATTCCAGCATCTGATGGTCTTCGTTTTCTTGTATGTCATGCTTTTCATCATATTAACGAGCTGGTCAAGTTTATCTTCCTCTCCTTCCTCTTTTACAGTCCTAACTTTACTGTACCCTCCAGAGGCCTGCGTAGCTGACTCGTATTCGAGGGCGGCGGATAAGACATCAACCAGCGTCTTGTGACGAGCTAATCGCAGTGTTCTCTGCATTTCATGATCACGAAGACCATCAATAAACGTTTGAACGGCCAATTTTTCCATCATGTCTTCGGGAGCTGTTGGATAAGCATATCGTACTAATCTGGCAATATCTACCTCATATTCTTGAAGAGCCTCATCTTTCTTCTGTCTACGATTTTTAAGCTGTGACTGATATACATGCTCCAAATGTTCGTGGCCATATCGCATATTTAACCTCTTCTTCAGTTGTTCGAAATCATCGGTCTCCTCTACGGCTATGGTCTGAAGCACATCTAAGGCATCTCCTCGAAGAGCGATAGTCAGGTTTACCGCCTTTTCTTTTTCAGACCATCCATTTGCTCTTGCGGCTGATTCGAACTGTTTCATGTAGTTGTTCCATGACGATTTTCCATCGAAAGTTGGGACTTTAACATGAATAGAACCTCCACTTCCTTCAAATTTCGGCCGTGTCTCCAACTTACATTTCGTCTCGTCTTCTTTTATCTCCACTGTAATCGGATTGTTACCTCTCTCTGCTGTCCCTGTTTCCTCCATCTTCCTTTCCATTTCTTTCATCTTTTCTTCGAAGGCCAACATATCGGCAGCAACTTGATTTTTTAACGAAGATATTCTATCGTCGAGGGCAGACATCTCAGAAGTGACTTTAGAGATTTCCGAAGAGATGTTAGCAGAGACTTTGCTTTCCAGCGAAGAAATCTCGTTAGAAACTTTGCTTTCTAAAGAAGCGATGTCGCCGGATACTTTGTTCTCCAATTTCGAAATCGACGAGATGACAGCATCATGTTTGTCTTCAAATATATAAGTCTCTGGATCTAGTCCTTCTTCTAGCAAAGCGTTCTTTAGTCGTTGGACTAACTCAGCCTTTTTTCCGGTGGAAGATAATTCTCTGTCTTCAAGATGTCTTCTTAAATTAGTCACTGTCAGCTCATAAATCGTAGCCATTTTCACAATTTATTTTATATTCACTTGTATTATTATTATAAGTCTAATTTATGTTCGATCTCACTCTGACACCATTTGTTGTGAATTTATTAAAAGGTTCAATATTTATAACACTTACGGATTTAATTTATTTCTTTATTTATATTAACTTATCTGACAATAATTTATTATATTCGTACGTAACAAATTCGCGAGCGCGGGTGTTGAGAATTAACTAACTCTCCATATAAAAATGTTGTATTTATATACGAAATCCTGATATACTGGAATAGTCGAGAACATCAAGTTGGAGAATTCACCATAATTTGAATCTAGACTTCCACCGAAATTTCTACAATAAAACAGAATAATTAGTCATAAAAGTTAGGCCAGTATATTTATCGTAACAATATGTAGTGTAGCTGGACGATGTTATTTAGAAGAGCATGTCACGTAGAAGAAAGTGGGGGTAATAGACAAGTGGTAGGCTAAGAGAACACTGATATGCCAAGCGCATTCATTTAGATTTCAAATTTCAGTCTATGTTTGCATATTGATAGTGTTACATGGAAGAACGCTAACCGAAGATAAGATTCGCGACCTCGTGAAAACGTGTCAGAGAGTGATGAGTGCATATCAGAAATAGAAAACAACACAAGTAGTGAGAGTAAGGAAGAAAGTAGTGATGATTCTGCTATTCCATTCTACGTACAACATCCTCTAGAACCTTCTTTAACAGTTCCTTCAAAAGACGGTAATATCCAGTGGTCTCTCGATCCTCCTTATCAACGTGGTTGTTTTTGCACGGCCAATATTATAAATAATGCTCCAGGAGTTACAAGGTACGCACATTTGACGTACTCTTTTCTGACATAGTTGCAAACCAAATTATAAATATGACCAACATGGAAGGACAGCGTGTTTTTAGAACCAACTGGAAAGACTTGGATAAAATTGGTTTTCAAGCATACATTGGTCTTTTATTGTAAGTTGAAGTTTTTAAGTCCCATGGCGAATTAACTAAAAGTTTGTGGTATGAAGAAACGGGTCGTGGTGTATTTCGAACAACAATGTCCCTGGAAGTATTTACAAAAATTTCGCAAATAATACGTTTTGATAACAAGACTACTAGACAGGCTAGGAGACTAATAAACTTGCTGCAATACATGAAATTTTGAAAAATGGGTAGAAAATCTTCTAAAATTTTTTAACGCTGATGAAAATGTTACTGTCGACGAGCAATTGGTTGCCTTTAGAAGCCGCTGTCCCTCCAAATAGTACATTCCAAGCAAATCAGAGAAATATGACATAAAAATTTGGGCTTTATGTGACATTAAAAGTTTGTATGTGTTCGATTTGGGTAGTGGTTTGAAAGATCACAATATTACTTGTGATAACTTTTTTTCATGGACGCTAACAAAAAGAGAAATAAATAAATTACTTACGTGGGAACGTAAAATTCTTCGAATGATATATGGCCCTTGCAGAGACAGCGTGACAAACGAATGGAGGGGCAGATACAATAACGAGCTAGAGTCTCTATTCGGAAAAGAAAATCTAGTCAGATATATAAAGACCAATAGACTCAGATGGGCGTATCATGTGATACGCAGTAACGACAATCGCCTTATAAATAATTTGTGTTCTGGGAAAGGCCAGAGGGAAGATGGTCTGTAGGTCGGCCTAGAAAAAGGTGGAAAGATGCAGTCAAAGAAGATCTAGAGAAAATGGGAGTGCGACAATGGGAATTGTCGAAGAGTGCGACTGACGAAGAGTTGTACCATTGATGATGATGATAGTTCCTCTTTTTACTTTACGCAAGATAACACTGTTGTTAACTATATTCCTAAAAAGAATAAAAATGTTATTCTTATGAGTACTTTTTATCTTAATAAGGCTATTAGTGACAGAAATGACAAAAAGCCCCAAATTATTTTAGATTACAATTCCAGTAAGGGAGCAGTGGATACTCTAGATCAGCTTGTTGGTACATATACATGTAAGAGGAAGACAAATCGCTGGCTTATGATTGTTTTTTATAATATGCTGGACATTTCTGCCTACAACGCTTTCGTTTTATGGACACCAATAAAACTCCAATGAAACACCAACAATCTTACAAAACGGCGAATTTTTCTTGAGGAATTGGGAAAAACACTGGTTAAACCACTTATCCTTTCCAGTAAAAATTTACCAAGAACTAAAGACTCACAAGAACTGGTAAAAAGAACACGAACAGAAGCGAGTAGAGAAGATGGAAATTCTATTGAACCGTCTATGGACAATCTAACTCCACCTGCTAAACGAGAACGCTGTAAATTTTGCGCTAAAAACGATAATAAGACTAATATTTTATGTTGTGTATGTCACAAACATATTTGTAAAACCCATTTTTTGTATTACTGTCCCAGTTGTAAACTATATTTAATTTTGTAGGTATTTGTTCTTAGGCTTTTATGGGAAAGAAAAAAAAATGCCTTTTATTTTTGTTAATAAGGTTTAGTTTACATGAGCAACTATACTTTTTTGTTAATAAAGTTTTGTTTAGCACCATTAGCTTATTTTATTTTGATTAAGGACCGTAAACCATAGTTGGGTCATATTGACACGAACAGTACATTTGCATAGTTGACTCGAACGAATTTTGTGTTGGTATCATGTCACTTAATATGACGTGGATGACGTGCATCGTGATTGATACTATATCAACTATATTAGTATACTAAGTATGGCTAAGTATTATTTCTTTAATACTTAGTCAAATAGTTGTACAGTATAGATCTCATTTCTTATACTTCGTCCTTAATTAAAAAAGAAGTGGTATAAATCGTAATAAAAACAAAGAATACTGTCCAAAAATTTTAATAATTTAAATTGAAGTTGCATATTGCATAAGTTTATCTGTTATGCATAAACCGATTGTATACTATTTTTAATTACCATGCCACAACTAATGGCTTGGAATTAATTTACCATGCAAATAATTAAAAACTATTTCCCTCCTTTCAGGATTTAATTTTCTTCAAGTTTTACGAAAGTTGCATCTTTTAATATTAATGAAAAGAAACCGTATAATTTCCCACTTACCTTTGAAACTAAAATGCAGTTCATAGCAAGGTATTCATAATTACTTTGGTCCCGCATTTTCCGTTAAATAAAAGACTTTGTTAGCGTAATAAGATAAATTTCTTTTACCGTCTATTTCAAAATTAAATAAAAAAGTTTAAATAAACAACATGTAAATTTTGATAACTTGAAACAAGAGTTGCAGATGGCTAACAATATTAAATAAAATATTGTATACTACTTTTTTAATACAATTAACCGCATTTTTTGTAGTGATTATATTAAGTATACCTTTTGTTAGCAACAAAGTCATTGTTTTTAAAAAGAAACGCCTATTATAATCAAATGGTCGCGGTCCCTGAGCTAAGTACCGATATGACAAAGATAAGTATTTCACTTTAAATGAAAATAACCACCTCCTATTAAATTCTAACTTACGTTCCCCTAGTGTTTATGCTTAGTAGTAAACTGACGCTTTTAGCACTGTCTTACTAAGTCATTATACTATTTTTGCCAAGAAAAAAACAAATATTACACGTAAGATATAACGTCATTGAAGTATATTGTTTACGATCTACTATAACATGTAGAAGACATTACTTATTGGAGATTTAAATAGACGTCTGACTTTTAAACGTCCAACATTTATACATATTATATTTAACTATATTCAATTACGATTATAAGGCGTTCGATTACGTGAAGTACAAAATACTACCTTGGACTTTTATTTCTGTATAAAAAGCATAAAATATATTTCTTTTAGTTAAGTTTCCATATAAAAAGAAGTTCGAAAAATTAAAGGTCCACAACATTATTACCAAATCATTTAGGCAAAAAACTGG